>NC_064435.1:44617133-44935633 GCF_023343835.1 Lagopus muta | reverse complement strand
AATTGTAAACACGTGTGTGTTACCAACAGTGTTTTTCTCCTAGAACCAAAACAGCATCATATCAGGCGCTCTGAAGAAACCAATTCTGTTGCAGCTGAAATGAAGACAGAGTTCATAAGTTCACGTTGTGGTGTTTGTGCAATTGGCAAAGATGCAATCAACTCATTTAAGCACTTGTGGGATATGGTATTTCCCTGCACCCTTGTGCTTTATCAAACCTATCTCTGTTCTCTTGTAGCATAAACGCAAATTAGGATTATTCCCTTTGAATGCTTTTCTTGATGTGGAGATCCATGTACCTCTGTGCAAAACAAGGAGTCTTGAATTAGAAGTAAACGTTAGGTATCTCAAGGTGGTACTGCAAAATCCATGCACTAGTCACAGTTCCTGAGTTCCAATCATGATTGAATTTCTCTTGCATCTACTGACATCATCTTCCACAGGTTTGTGATGATTGTCTCATGCAGTGAAGTGCTTTATGAATGCAGTCTACTACAAGCTGAGCAAGTCAGTTTGGTCTGTGTAGTGTAGACAAGCTCTCTGTCCTTCTTGTCTGGAAACTCTTAAGAGATGTCACAAGAAATTCCCAAGCAGGAGATACCTGTGGCTCTCCAGAAGATCAGTTGTCCAAATACAATTGTATTCAATTTAGAATAAAAGATAGCATTCATCTCGGTGGACTAGGTGCTAAACGTAGCAGCTAAACCTCTGTGGTTGCATCATTTTAAGAGTGAGAAGTTACGCTTGTCGTTGGTGTTGTCTCTGGATTGGGCTGTCTTCCTTTCTTCATATTCAGTACAGGAATCTGAAGTAGATATTCAGGAAAACTCAGGTACTGGTTGGGGGGTTGTGAGGATTAAGTAGTTATTGTGCATGCTGTGGGGTCCATACTTAATCTGAAAAAATAGGGTCCCTGCATGTTGAGTCATGTACAAGTTGGGTCGCACAGTATCTAACTCGCCTATCCTGTCTTTCATGGTATTTCATAAAAACTTTATCTGTAGTGGACTTTTGCAGCCTGTCTACAACACAGTGCACCTTGCTATGGTCACTGTTTAAGTAGTCAGTCTTTAATAATGAGCGTTTTAGATCTGTCTTACTCCTGAAATCTGTAACTTTTAAATGACTCAAGAAAAAATGCCTTTTGTTTTTGTTTTTGTTTTTTTTTTTAGTTTGTTCTTGCTTGTGTTTTATTTAGGAAGCAGGTGTGAAAGGTATGATTTCCTAAGTAGGAGACTTCTTTTCACTTTCTTATGTTGCACTGCAGTCTACTATTGCAAAGCAGTTCTATAGAGCTGTTGTGCTAAGCAGTTCTGTTGGAAATCATGTAATCAAAGCGGCAATTCAACATGACAGTTTAAGCTTCAAATGTAACAACATATGGTGCATCTCCACAGGAGCACACCTGCTAGCTAGTGCATCTCAGGTACCTGCAAACTCCTTTTGGCTGTTCTCCTTTGGAAGTGGCCTTGACAGAAATTGAATGGTGAAAGTTGCCCTTGTGGGATGCTTTTAAGGTTCATTGTAGTGCAGCAATGTTGGGGAAGCCCTGGGCTTTGCTTGGTGGCACAACTTAAATTTATTTCCAATAGTGCAGTTTTGTTGACACTATTCCCTGAAGCCCATGCAGGTGATGTTACCATGATATAAACAGATCTCTGCCTTAATCTCACTTTGTTTACATATCTGGTAATGTTTTGTCTTTGATATTTCTGGTTATAATGAAGAGATACTTGTCCCTCAACTTCATCAGGTATCTGGAAGCTGCTTCTTCCACTAACCTGTGTTTGTTCTTTTTTTTTTTATTTCCAACTTGGATGATAAGCACAGCCATGGTTTAGAAAACTCAAATTGGATTCTAATAGGTTTAGAAAAAGCTTGGTTTCCTTGGCAGGTACGATTGGCAAAGCATAAACTTACAGCTGAGTTTTCTTGTATTTGAAGTAGCAAATGGGAATTTAATAGACAGGTTTTGGTTTTCCATAGCACAAGCTGCTGTTGTGGCTGGGTAAGATGTGCTGTGAGTAGTGACTGCCCAGCCCTGGTCTGAGTGGTGCTGGGCATCCTTTCTGAAGGCTGAGCTCCCGGAGCTTCTCTAAAGGAGAAGCCAGGTCACTGAGGAGAGCTGTCAGGGAGACTTCAGTGTGAGAACCTGTAGTGTGGTTCCTTCTGGTTAGCCTCAGAGGGAGCTGAGCTGGGTCAGGTTGTCAGTTCCTTCCCTCTTGGCTTTCCTACAGGACTGCATCTGAAGGTAGGATTAGTAACTTCAGCATTAGGTCATTTCTTCTGTTTCAAGGTGGTTGTGGGTTTTTTTGTTTGAAGATATGGGAAAGTATAATCTGTCACAATCAGAAATGGAAATTCTTTAGATGATCCATTTCTTGGTTTGCTGTCAATTCTTAACATTGGGTTGTAATGGCCAAACTGTGTGTTTGAGGCTTTGAAGTGATGTCTTATGGCTTTTCATAACACCGATTGCAATAGTGGAAGTTTCAAATTTGTCTTAATATATTTTCTAAAGTCAGCCAGTTAGGTATTACACCTGCAAGAACAATAGTGGTGAGTTACCATCGCATTGGGCTTGTTGGTTTTAGAGTTCTAGTTTCACTAGTTGTTGCAAAAAACTATGAACGTGAAGAGGCTTTCACTATATAAAAATTCTGCTGAGTTGTACAAATAGAGCAGAGTTTTAAGTTTGTTCGAAGTGGAAAGGTTCCTGTTATGCCAGAGAGGCCTACAAGACTGGAGTGGCCTTGGGTAACTTCTGCTATGGATGCTCTCACCCAAAACAAGCTTGAAGGCATTTTTAACAGCTTTGATGAAGCATGGATGTCCTTTTGCAAATTAATTCTGCTACTGGGTGGATAGTTGCCTTGTGTTTCAGCACATGATGCTGATGGGTTACTTGACTGTTACAATGAAATGTGTTACTGCAAGCTGTCAGTATTTATGGTTGGGAGGGTTTTTTGTGCTTTTCTTTTAATTGCTCAATAATTTGCTTATAAACTGTACTGTATTTGCATAAGCTTGCTGCCAGTGTATCTCTTGTGTTAATTTCTTGTCAAGCGGAGCCTGCTGGAAGTGCTTCCCATTGAGGTGACTGGAGGAGAGAATACTCTTCAGGCATGATGTTCATTTCTGGTGGAGCTTAACTGAAACTTCACACCAGTTGTGCAAAAAATAACCATATAACTGTGCTAACTGTGGTAATTATCCTATCGTATGGAGTAGAATTCAGAGATACAGCATCTGTGCTTCTGTCAGTTTTGCTAAGAAAAAAATCAAACGATAAAATATCCAAATATATGAAAACAAAGAGTATAATATGTTCCAAATCTCAAAAGGAATTGAATTAAATTTATAGTCACCTTCTTAGAGTAGAGCTAGCATTAACATTTTTAAGTAAGCTGAGAAAGGGAAAACCTAAAACTAGTAGAAGTAATAGTTCTACGCTCCTGGATATAGACCTAGTGCAGAGAGAAATGCTCTTGCTATCAAAATGTGTGCATCATCAGCTTTCTCTCTTCCCCTGGAATCTGCATAAACATGTGATGTGAACAAGGAAAAATGCACTTTTTCTGACTGATGAGAAATTGCATGCAATGAATCACTGTTTAAATAAGATAGTGTGAAAAGAAAATTGAAAACCAGGTATGTCTTCTGTGATTCCAGGCATTCATGGATTAGATTAAAACATCCATCTGTACCGAAATGTAACTGTAGTCAAGATTTCAGAGGAGCAGGAGAAAGCTGAGTTGTCAAATGGAACAAGTGTTTTTCTGGATTTGCAACTGTCTTGTGAATCTGCCCTGGCAAGGTTGGTTGAGAATGGGGGGAATCATTCTAGATGCGGCTTCTTCAGTCTTAGTTTGTGTTATTTAAGTAGTGATATGTTGTCTTTTCAGAGTTCTATGCAAAGTTTTTTGCTGCCTTGCAGTTTCGTCTTACGCTTTTGGGATGAAAAGCTGCTTCTAAGCACATAGCTATAGCTTTGTGTTTATTGGCTTTTTTTTGTGTGCTTGCTGCTTTAAGTGTGCTGTTTATTTTAACTCAAAAGAAAAATTTTAGGTTATATTGTATGCTGTATTTTGACTTCTTTAAACAAGCCAGGTAGTGAAAAGATTATTCTCTTGATACAGAGTTATTATACACCAGAAAATATTATAAGTGTGCATTGAATATATGGGATTCTCTAGATATTGGCTAGCCTGCAAGAAAATTCTCAGCTTTACGGAACTGTAGGAGTTGGAAGGGATAGGATCAATCTCCTCCCTGCTAGAGCAGATTCTCTGGAGTTCTGTGCAACCCTCTAAGAAAAAAAAAAGTTTAAATACTCTTATTGACTCTTATTTATTTACTGGGATGTAGTTATGTACTGGGATGTGTGAGCAACTACTGTGTGGGGCAATGGTAGTAGCTGCTGTTTCAGGTAAAAGGAGGTGATGTGCCAGCAAAAACAAGCAGCTCTGTAGCTGCTGTAAAGGATCTGCAGCAGTTGAGGCCAGGAATCCATCTGGCTTTTTGTAATTGTGACCCTGATGAAAGATCTGGATTTTCAGGCGTCCAGCCCTTGTAAGGACTGACAGGGAGGAAGGGAGGGCATTGGTAGCTGAGTGGCTTCCAAATGCAGAGTGCATGACACTGTGTTGTAGCATATGATTCTCTTTAGTGTACTTTTAATTGAAAGTAATATTTTAATAAAAAATACTTCTGTTTGTTAATTGTTAAATTGTTGGTCATTATTGCTGACAGGATGAGAGAAAGGTGGTAGGCTCGTTTGTGTTCTGTTGTGCTCTGTGGGCTTAGAAGGAAAAATAAACACTAAAGAAACAAAGCAGAAGAGTCTACTTTTTCAAAGAAATTTTCCTGTTTGGCTGTACCCAACTTTGATTAAATCCGTAAATTTGAATGTTTTTGGACAGGTCCTTGACAGAGGGACACCTTCATATGTGTGAATAGGCTTAGCTTTCAGTGGGGGACCACTGCCTTCCGTTTAAGGGGATGGCCTTGGTGTAGGTAGGCGAACTGACATTCAGGCTCCATTTTCTTGTATAGGCTTCCTCTAAACTGTGTCTTCACCTGTAAGTGTGCAGCTAAGTGTTCAGAAAGTCAAAATGTGTAGAAGCGGCTAATTCTAATAGTGGTGATGCATTTTTCAGACTGAAGAACTGTTTGAAGGGTGTTTACTGTTAAAGTAATTCCAGAAAGTCTGTATGGTGGTGGGGAGGAATGGCTTGTCTTTTTTTTTTTTTTTTTTTTTTTTTTTTTTTAAATCCCAAATTTCTTTTTACTCAAATGATGGATTGATTTGCAATTAGTCGTGTAAAGTTTTGATATGACTGTCTGGTCAAGTTTGTCACTTTACTTTAGGGGTTGTTTTCTGTCATAAAATGCAGAGTAAAACTGTTGTGGGCTTTTAATGCTTACTTCTTGAGCAGCTGTTCCTTGGAGTAAGAAACTAAATGTTACATTTGCTTATCAGTGTGGTCTAGTTATTTCTTCCACAGAAACAGCAAAGCCATAACATCCCTTAATTTCTAACACTGGATGTTTTTCTCCAACAGGAACTGTTCTTATCAGAAGCAGTAATGGTCAACTGATGCTAGTATCTCAACAAGCAATAGCACGAGCACAACCTCAACCACAAAATAACACAAGTGTACGAGTGTCTGTACCTAGCAGCACACCTGCAGTGAGAATATGTGCTGTACAGGTAAATTCCCTCACAGGTTTAATTTGTATGTTAACATGGTCATAGCAGGGTTTGCAAATAAGCTGTTAAGAGTTAACTAAGTATTTCATTGTTTTCTCAGCAGTGTGATTGGTGTGTTTTGTACATGAACATCACTGTGCCTATCTTTCTGTCTTTCAAACTGCTAATTGTTACATTTGGGGTTATACAAATTAAGGAATTCCTGTCTTACAAGAAAGATGTTCTGTATTTTTTCCTTTTTTTTTTTTTTTTTTTTTTTTTTAAACCAGCTGCTACCTAAATGGTTACTGCTAGTGTAACTGCAGCTTTTTGGTTTTCTGATGGGATACTTCTCTGGAGCAAAAGGAAACTGAGAACCTTTCGCTTCTTCCCTTGAAGGATGTTCCTTCTCATTCCCTAAACTCTGCTGGCTTTTTGCTTACATTTTTTACAATGGAAAGTAAGAGTTGATCCAAAAAAGAGGCATCTACTTAATACAACCAACATTATTATCCTTTAATCGTTTTATTTTGATTAGGATTAGTGGCTAACTGTCTCTGAATATGTTCTCACATAGAAAACCACTAGGCAGATAGCTTTGTTGGAAAGCGTTTCAAGCATACGGGTTGTATGAATGTTACTTGTCTTGTTATTTTATGAGTGGTTTATATCCAACAAGAACAAATCCTAACTTCAGGGTATGTTTTGTCACTGGCTTGTCTGACAACTGTTCTCTGCATGTGTATGAATACTGTTATTACTTTTCTTTTTTAAGAACTCTGGAACCCAGTTAATAAAGAAAGCAGTACCTACTCCTTTGAAACCCTTATCTCAAACAACAAATGCTGTGACTTCTACTGTTCAGTCACCTGCTGTTATGCAGGTAGGTGGCAAGATTCATTGTACAGTGGAAGAAGTGATGGAGAGAACTGAAGAAAACATAGATGCATTCTTGTTATTTCTAACTAATGTGGTTTTCACTAAGCTGATAACTTCTGCTCTTAATTTAATTATGCTTCTGCCAGCATGTGTCAGATCATCTTCCCTCACTGTAGTAGAAAGCACTCTCACAATAGCATTGAACAATGTGTAAAATAAATAGTCTAAAGAACCATTTTCAGTGCATTTGTGCTCTGTGACTGAGCTCCTCCAAGCTCCAGCTGAAGCTTTTCTGGGGAGTGGAGACTTCCTAATGCTTTTATGTTTGGGTTCCCTGATTACTTTGGGGTGTGGGGAGGAAGTATAGTTAAGAATGGTGCTGAAGGGAAAATGAGCTATCTGTACAGTCAGGTTTTTTTTTTTTCCTCAAGTTTGAGGTTTTGAGATTTTGTTTCCTTTTTCTCATTATAGGCTGAAGACCTCTGTTCTCCAAGTGAATTAAGTGAACTTAGTAGACAGATTGCAAAAATATGTAGATACACAATTACTGGAAATGTATTACTGTTTTTCTATTGTGTTTTTTGTCTTGTTTCTCATTAGCAGAGTGAAAAGATATAGGACTACTGCGATGAGACCATTGATACTTGTAGAATATGAGACACAGATCCAGTTGTTTCTCTGTTCCAGGGGACCACGGGTTTGGATATACGTGTGTGCACATGTGACAAAAAGAGAACTGCTTCTTTCTGTTCTGTTCTCCCTGTAGGCTGGGGGAGAAATCAGAGATTTTGTTTGTACTTGTCTTTTTTTTTTTTTTCTGTAGCCAAGCTGACTTGAGCAGTAGCAGTTGACCAAGCATTCAGAAAATGAGGAGAAAAAAAAAATCCAATCTGGATGTATGTTCTTGACCTTGAGTGTTTGAAAGATGGAGAGATAAGTTTGCTGACAGCAGTAACTAATAGTCTGACTTACAGATTTGTCCTCCTGCTGTTCTTCTGTATTAGTAACTGAAAACTACCCACAGCTCTGTCTGTGATGTTTTCTCTCTTCCTTCTCGCTATAGGTGGATAGTATTGGAATGGAAGGGGAAACCCAGAGACCTCTTCTAATACATTTTCTATTTCACTTAGAATTGGAAGCAATGTATGCTTTGTGTCTGTCAAGAATAACAGTGGATATTCCTGACCTATTTTTATTTTGGATTACTAGCTTGCAAACTGTGTGCTTGTGATCTCTACACAGGGGTCTTTGGAATGTAAAAGCAAAAGTCATCTGCTGTACTATCCTTACACTGCAGGGAAGAGATGGATGTAAAGATTTTTTTTTCCATTAGATGGGTGAAGCTGCATACATCTTCACCATTTAATGTGAATAAATGTTGATCATTCTGTTAACTAATTTCACTTACATTTGTGTTTAAAAAGGTTCTTCTGTACTTTCTTGGTTCATCTTTGATGTAATCAGTTCAACTTGTGATTTTTGTGAAGTGTTTAAAGAGGTAGACAGTATTTTTGGCAAGAAAGTTTGTAGAAACTTGAACACTTCTAATGAGCATACAACTTGATTTAGGCTGCAGGAGGGATGACTAGGAAAAGTTAATACTGCTGTTTTGTTTGGAATGGCTTTCTCAGAGCATGTTTTGCACAGTATTTGCAAAATACTCTGCACAAGTCCCTTTTATAATAGAGTAAATAAGTGCAGTATGGATACACGCTATCATAGGGCCACTTCAGTGTTAGCTCTGGGGCAGCCAAAAGGAAGAGGTCTGTCAAGGGAGCCTGTATGTAAGGTTGCACGAACTGCCTGTGGAAAGAAAGGAAAAGAGGCCTTGAGCCTGGCTTCCTTGGTTACAGGGTTGTTCAGAAGTTCTAAAAGAACTTGTTGGTCTTAGCCCTAGATGTTTTTTGAGGTCCAGAAGGGGAATGTTGGTGTATAAGCATGTCCTCACAAAAAGTGGGGAACATAAAAAGTTGAGATGAAATGATACTTGCCTTCATTTGTCTCTTATCCCGTTTGAAGTATAACCTAGTGTACACTGCAAAACTCCCTCTGGTTGCTGACTCGAGGACTGTTCTCCTCATCTACAAAAATATTTGTTTTTGTTCCTGAATGTTTGAGCTCAGAGGTTGTACAAAATACCTGCACTTTTTAATTTTTTTCCTTCTTCCCAGATGGAATAACATGGTTGCAAAGTATCTAATTAGCGTCATGCTGGGGCACTTTCATTTAGATGCAGAGCACTTCTCTTGAAATGACTTCAAAATGTGCAGGATTAATGCCATTTGTGTGTGTGTGTGTGTGTGTGTGTGTGTGTGACTGTTTCTCTGTTGCTCAAAGTGAGAATGAGAATTGTCAGTAGTGTAAAAAGGTTGAGGGCAGATGACAGAAGTTAATTCCCATATACTTGTCTTCCTGGGAAAAGGGTCCGGCAGACTTCCTGTTGTTTCCTCCCTCAGCTGATAAAATACTGTTCTGGACCTGATGTGTAAACACACTGGAATTTGCAAGAGAGCAGCTCCAGCAAACCTCATGTTTTCAGTTTTTAAAAGCCCAGGGCATTGCAGCTTGACAGTTCTGTACTTTGTCCCCTTCTGTCTTCCTCCCTTCCATCTGTTTGTGGGATTCTCATGCCCAGTTTGCCTCCCCGTGGTCTTAGAGCTGATGAGCTTCATCCTTGGAAGAGGCAGTGGTGGTGGCAAAGATCCTGCAGAGAGCTATTAAAGTGTTATCAATGGTGGGAGCCCAAGCTGGAAAGCTTTCTGGTAGCTGACTGCTTCTTTCATATCAAGCTTGGCAGCACTTTGTGGGGGAGCAGGATACACCCAGGAAAAAGAAAATTTAACAAAAGTGCCAGTGTTTTGCTCTAGCTTTAAGCATTTGCTCACTAATTTTCCCTGTCCTGAAATATTTAAAAACACGTTGATATTCTACACATGTTCTGTCCAGTTCTGATTTTTTAATTTCTTTTTTTTAATTGATGATGAGGTAAGTTGGGCTATTGCATTACCATCTTATGACTAACTGTCAATTAGCAGTGTGATTGCTAAACGAAGGTGATGTTTAAATGTATTAGGAGTCAGTGAAAGCAGCTGTGTTGGGCAGATCTGAAACATGAATTTGACCTACAAAACAGCCTTTCTTTTGAGACTTTTGGGGAAAGGCTGGAGGAAGAAACAGTACCTAACTGCAGGCTTCAAATGCTAAACTGAACCTTTGCTTGTTTCTGTATTCTATGGCTTCAATCTGTGGCTTTTTAGTAGGCAACTTGAGAAAATAAAAGGAGTGGGGGACAAAATCTTACTTGTGTTATGTTGTATTAGAAGAATGATGTGACTGGATGTTTTTTATTCTAATTAGATCTGAAATAGAAATACTCATGTTTAGTAGGTTTTCTTTGGCAACTAGTATTTTTTAGCCTAGTTTGCAAAGGAGAAAGGCATTTGTGTATTGTTTTTTCTAAGCCTTCACGACTCTTATTCTACTGGAGCTTCTGTTTCGTTGATAGATAAAGAGATTTGAAACTCATACATGAGTTTTGACAGGGTTTATGTCTTGATGAATTTGAGACAGTTTGACATTGGTCCCCATGAAGAAAAAACAGGAAGAACTACTTAGGTGCTTTTGTTCATCTGATTTTTGCTGGTGCATCCTTCCAAAATGGACACGACACTTTTCATCTGGTGCCTGTGTGATAGGAAACATAAGGAATATCACAAATGGGAAGAAAGGAATATAAAATAATTACCTAAAGTTGTATTTATCTTCAGAGTACTGTCACTTGGCTTAGTATTAAATTGATTAGTCTTAAACTACAGAAGCCTGGCAAAGTTTGAACTTTGGTTTTGAACTATGTGTTTCTTCACGACTACTTTTTCTTCTCCTTCACTTGAAGTTACAGACACTTTTTTTAATATTGGTAAGCTTTTGTCCTTCCCTACCACTCACAGACTTAAAAACAGGTTGGCTATGGAGGTTCTGTGACTTAGAGTATTAAATAATCTCTCAAAGGAAAAAAGAAAAAAAAAAAATTAAAAAAATCGAACTTCTGAAAATAAAGATAAGATTTGTTCATTTATGTTTTAAATAATAATCTTGAGTGAGGAGGAAGGGTGCTACATAATATGCTAGCAGAATATAGCGTGTGTTATTTGTGCTAGTCTTTGGTTTCAGAAGTGTTAAATTTTTCTTTTCAGCCAGCAGCTGCAGCAGCTAGTGTTACTGCAGTTACTGCTGTAAAGCCTTTGAGTACTGGAACACCTGTAAAACTTCCAGTTACAGGACCACCTGCACAATCCATCTCCCAAAAGGCAGTCTCTGTGAAAGCAGAGGGCACAACAGTAGCACAGACCAGCACTTCTACAGTAAGGAAAAAAAAAAAAGTTTTTAATTAAAAATTAACATTCTCTACATTCATCAGAGGTTGGAGAGCCAACTTGACATCTAACAGTCTTTATTTCCACCATAGGAGATGCTAGAGAATGTGAAGAAATGCAAGAATTTCCTTGCTACACTAATAAAATTGGCATCTAGTAGTGGACCTCAAGCCACTGAGATGGGGCAGAATGTGAAGAATCTGGTGCAAAATCTATTGGTGAGACTTTTTTTTTTTTTTAAAGCAAAGTCTGACATTTGTATATTGATCTTATATTGATCTTAATTTTGACTTCATTATTTTGTTTCTTCTCTTTCTACTTGTGTTGGTGTGTTGTTTTTTAAACAGCTCGAGTTGTGGTAGAGTACATCAGATCCTCCAAAATATTTCATTATAATGTGCATTTTAAATGGATTCCATACTGTAATTTCCCCTCTCATTCCAATTTCATTTTATGCACACAGGTAACTGTGACAACAGAAACAGTGTATTGTTTTTATGTAGTTTTTGGGTCTGAGCTAGACTACATTAATGTAGGTTTGAGTTCTCAATAGCAAGGGTTTTGCTGTGGTGATTGTAGTTCACTACTGAGTCTCTATTACTCCAGGACTGAACTGAGTTGCACACTGATGGTGAAGCTCCATTGAAATGAGTGTGAAATTACCCATGTCTTTAGACAGTGGGATGGAGAAAATAATGTGATGGCTTGCCAGCCTGTCTGCTTGCCTAACTAATATACTGAATATAGTATCGGAATGCAAGATAACATACCATAATACAATATAATCAGAATTGAAACTAATAAATCAAATATAATGAGAGAGAAAATGTGCGAAAGGTGGATAGGCCTCACCATAAAGCTGAGGTGAGATCCGCAGTCCAGTTGAGCAGCAGGGAGATGGGAGGAGAACTGACGAAGAGCAGATGAGAAAGAGCGCATCAGGTGACCTTGCCAGGAGTTGTATCTCCTCTCCCCTGGGGAATGTAGTTGTTGTTCTCTTCTGGGCAGGTATCTGGGAGTTGAGCATTAACAGTTAAAGTCCCAGTGCCCCACATGATGTTATGATGTGGAATACCGCAAACCAAAAACCATAAAACCATAACACCACTTTAGCAGAAGGATATGTGCTGGTAGAGGGAGATGGTTTTGCAAGTTGTACTGAAGGAATTTCTTAGTCTAGAAAGGCATAGTGTAGAAAGAGGTGTAATTTGAGAGAACAGATTGCTTTCAGATGCAGCCTTGCAAAAATCTTTGATTTCCCTTCTCCCACTGCCTTTTTCTTTGTCCCTGCTGGACTATACACTGCAATTCCATTGGAGCATGCTAGAATTAATCCTTGTTGTGCTTACAGTGCTTTTTATAAAGAACAGTAATTACCAGCCATTAATAAATTGTTTAACTGTGCATTTGTTTGCTTTTTGCAGTATTTTTAAAATGCTGTTTTTCTGTTATTCAGTATGTGTGTATGGTGTGAATGCAGAATAAATTAATGTTTCATATGCATAGGGGAAACACGTAAACAGCAGCTGTGAAGTAAAGTGGTCCTCAAGGCAGCATTTCATGGAGTGGGTGTCAAGAACCTTAATGTGCACTGAGATGTGCTGTACCAAATCCCTGCAATTGTATCAGTGGGACCTCAGTGACCTGTATCCACAGCCAGACAGGCAGCAGATCTAATGACAAGAATTGAGCTGCTTGAAGTTCTGTTCTTCTGTGAATACATGGTCCTTAAGCCCCCTGCTCTGACCACGTAGTTGTTCTGTGGGAGGATAGAGGCGAAAGGCATAACTTCTCTGCTGACTTCTCTGGTTTTTTAAGAGGGCCTCTCTGCCTTCTGTCTTCTGTACCTTTCTGAAGGAAGGAAAGATCTCACCTGGCAGGGTGAGCAGTAGCCACCAGTCTGAGGCTGCATGCCACTTCATCTGGGTTGCTGGGGCACTGAACTATAAGGGGGTCACAGGAGTCTGCTGCAGCTTCCTAACCTGAAGCCACTGAAATAGGTGTCTGTGGCAGGAAGAGTAAAGAGCATTGAAGAGACCGATTGAGAGGACTGTTACCCTAATGGTATGCAGAAGTGATGTTCTGATCTTTCTCTTTTTTCAGAAAGAAACATTAAGTATTACACTTTATTATGCTTTCGTGAGCATTAGACTGGAATCATTTTACAAAAGCTATGGAGCTGTCTTTTGTCTCCATTCTACATAAATTTTGATCCTCATGCTGATAAACTACCTTTATAGCAATAAGTACTCCTGATGGATTTTTGCATATTTCTGCATAAAAGATGTACTCAAAAGGATCAATGTTACTTATAAATTTGTTTCTTTTGATTCACTTTAGTGAATATTTGAACGGATATCCTCATGTGTATTAGCAGCTGCAGTGTCTGTGGGTAAACAAAGAAACTTAATTTTCTAATACTATATCTAGATTATAACATCAGTCTATCCTAAAATGCTTTCTTTAAACATACAGGTGGAAAGAAGTATTTGAGTACTGAAAGTGAACAACATCATGATAGTGTAAACTTTCGTGAACTGTTGATACACCTGAAAAAAAAAAAAAAGATTCATACCTTTGAATTACTGTTGTAATTATACTTTTCTCTTAGGAAGCAAAAATTGAACCAGAAGAATTTACAAAGAAACTGTATGTAGAGCTCAAGTCTTCTCCACAGCCCTATTTAGTTCCTTTTCTCAAGGTAAGTGTCTGATTGTGGATATAAAGTATTTAGTTGGAGGGGAGGGCGGAGGATCAGAAAATGTTTTAATTGCTTTCAAATTGTTATTTCCTCCAATCAGTTGAGGAAATGGTGCTTAGCCAAGCTAATGCTGTGTGACTGCTGTGCTTGGGCAGACAGAGGTTTTTGTGGGGGGATTTCAGAAGAGTTACCTTCAGCTGTATTCTCAGGTTGGAGAGTAATTACAGTTATTACTGGAGACGAATCTTTTGGAAGCTGATACATCTACAGTAGAACAGTTACACTAAGATGACCTTTTACTTGCTCAGCAAAGCTGTAGTTGCTTTGAATTCTAATACAGAAGAGCGGCAACAGAAGCTGTTTTGCAGTATTTAAGCTTAAAGAATCTGCATAACACTGGCATTCTGTTGTCTGCTGGCTTGTGTTTAATTGCAGACAGTTGTTTTGCTTTTTTTTTTAAAAAAAGTTCTCATTTCTCCAGAAAGTTTCTGACAGGGCTGCTGCAACTTAGAGAAAGTAATTGAGGATAATTATCTCCATTCAGGGAAATAATTGTATAAATAAGAAAATCCTTTCTTCTGTGTATGTGCCTACCATACTTTTTAATCATATGGTAGAATAGTTTATTGACAAAACAAAAAATGAAAGTCTTTATCATGTAACAATCACTAAATCCCAGCAAACTTGAGAAACTTCATTACATTTACTTAATTGCAATGTACAGTGTTCTTAGAACTGATAGATCTGTACTTCCTTGACATTCAGTATAGGCACAGTGGTGCATCAAGGAAGAATAGTTAAGTGGTGCTTTCTTAATATTTGACGGTTCATACAACAATGATCTTGCAATGTTGTTACTACTTTGGGTACATAGTGCTGATCTGTTCAGGTATGGGGTATTTCTGTTATAGTGGCAGCCTTCAAATGCTTTGATAGTAAGTTTGCTGGACTAGAAGACTACAGTATTCTAGTAGAAGCTGTAGAAGCTAGTAGAGCTGTTGGAAGAGATCCAGAAGAAAGCAATGAGGATGACTGGAAGGCTGGAGCAACCACTCCTAGGACAAAAGGCTGAGTGAGTTGGGTTTGTTCATTCTGGGAAGAGAAGGCTCCAGGGAGGTCTTCTGGCCTTCCAGTACTTAAAGAGAGCTTATTACAAGGAGAAGACTGACTTCTTACATAGGTAGATGGTGATAGGAAAAGGGGGATAGTTTTAAATTAAAAGAGAGGAGATTTAGATTAGATTGTTTACTCTGAGAGCAGAGAGGTGCTGGCGCAGCTGCCCATGTAAGCTGTGGTGCCCCATCCCTAGAGATGCTCAAGGCCAGTTGAATGGGGCCCTAAGGCAGCTGAGCTGCTGGGTGGCAGCCCTGCCCATGTTATGGGGTGGAACTGGATGGGCATTAAATCCCTTCCAACCTAAGTCAATCTATGATTCTCTGTTAGATTTAATAAAATTATTTGTCTTTTTTTTTTTTTTTTTTTTTTTTTACTCTGTCTAAATTCCTGGTGTTTCCTTATAAAAACTCAAGGGCAACTCAAAAGGCAATTCTCCCTTTATCCTATTTGCATTATTATGACATATTGTAGTTTTTCATGTTAACTTTCTAGAATAATATGTGCAACAATTGCAGCACAGAGTACTCTGTTACTTTTGGACAGCTTTATCCTGGCGTCAGAATGACCAGGCTGTGCATGCAGGGTCAGCACAACTAACAAAGCTTTTCTTTGAGCTCTGGTAGCTGCCAGGGCAAGTTTGGCTTGGTAAGTAATGTGTCTGCCTTCTGCAGGGCCCTGGCTAAGAATCCCTGCTGGACACTAGCTGTGTTCCCAGAGCAGTGTGGAGGAATCTCAGTATCACTGCAGAGCTCTAGCCTGCATCTGGCACAGCCAGAACTCAGCCTGGAGGTAGCAAGCTCCCTGGACCAGCTCATGGCTAAGAACCAGGGAGCTGGTGCATTGTATTTGCTAACACTTCTACGACCCTTTGAGTTCCTCAGATGTTCATTAGTTTACATGTAGCTTTGTCCTCATGTGTTGATGTAAATGCTTATCCTGAGTTAATAAGCTGTCCCACAGTGTGGGGAGCAGGTTGGTTTTGGTATAAGGACCTCAGGGCAGTTCCATGGGACTTAGATTGACGTGTGTAAGGCCTGGGCTGGTGTCACACAGAACTGCTGTGTGCTGTCAGGTACCACGTAGGCTTTTCTGCTTTCAGCTGTATCCACATCCCTGTAATCCTTAATTAGGTACCCTCTCCCAGTTGTACACTATGTTAACAGCAAAATACTGTGACTTCAGCATTGTTCAAGCACAATGGTTGAATTTAACTGATGTCATAGCATTACCCATCCCTTAAAGCATCTTGTACCCTGGTTGCTTTTTTTCTGACATACCTTAAGGCTATGTAGCACAGACCAGGCTTGCTTGGCACGTGCTGTGGGCAGCTGCTACGGGACTGAGTGCCAAATGGCAGCTGACTTCACAGGCACTTCTCTTCACTGCCGACCTTGTTTGGGGGAAACACTTGCGTCTCAAGTCTGGGAAGAGGTTTGATAAGGGTTGTTGCCAACTCATTTTAGCTAGTAAAGTGGAATTTTGGGGAAGGTTCTCTGTCCTTATCTTTTGAGCTGCGGCTTTCGATGCAGCTGTTGCATGTATTTTGTTTCACTGATTCCAACAGGTTGAAAAGAGCATTGACTTTGGCTGCAGTGCCATCTTGATGTTCATATCTGTGCTGGATGCTTTTCCTGAATAAACTGCATCAGGAACATTAGGAAAGTTAAGCAATCCTTTAAAAGATGAGGAAGCAAACATTAAAGATAGAAGTGCTGTAGAAAGCCCAGATGTACAAAGAATTTGCTCACTCAGTATATTAGCAAGACATCACGTTTCTGTTGTATGAAGCCCAGAGCAACAGTACTATGCTGGAGACATACAAACTTCAAAAATTGTCAAGGGAAAAAAGTTTTTGTGTGAATATGCTGGTAGCTGTAGAAATTATTTCCCCTGATTCTGAGCCATAACAGATTGTAAATAGTCAAGGAGAAAATCTATGGAGGGCATGAAGATTATTCTGTCCATTAACCTTCTCAAACATAGCTGTACTAAAAATGAGATGTTGCCAGGTATCTTTACTAATGTTCTCGAGCTGCAGAAAACTTAGCTGGCTTAAGCTATGCTGCTGCAGCTATTCAGACATTAGTAAAGTGGTATCCCCCCCTAGTGTAGATACAGCTGTATTGGTGTACAAGTGCTCGCATTGTCAGGACTTGCTTCTGATCTTATTGGATAATTTGTAGCTCTCTGTTGGAGAAGCTAAATGGAGTAAACACAGCTGTTATGATATAGCAGACTTTTTTTTTTTGGCAAAATGAAAAATGTTGAGATAGAATAGTTCAATTGGTCTTATTCTGGAGCATAAATTGCACACTGAAACATTCTAAACAGAAGAAACTTGGAAACAAATGTCTCCATAGATACTGTTTGCACCCAGATACTGAAGACACGGTGACTGTTGTCTTTATTCAACCTATGTTGGTGATTCTTAACTTATCTCCATCATTTCAAGAATACTTGTGTTTCTTCTGTGAATTCTAGCAAAATATTTTGTTTGGAATAATCAGATTATTTCCTGATGTTAAGAAATTAAATTGGAATGTGAGGAAGTGGGTTCAGTTGCTAATGTAATATTCGCTATTGTTGAAGACTCTTCTAGTGTTTTTCTGTTGTTTTTTTCTTTTTGTCTTCTAGAAAAGCATGCTTGCCTTACGGCAGCTAATGCCAAATGCTCAGAGTTTTATCCAGCAGTGTATGCAGCAGCCTGCTCCGACCCAAGAAGCCGTTTCAGCTTGTACTTCTGCACTAACTCCTTCCACAGCAGTGGTAACCTCACCTGTAGCAACCAATTCTCTTCCTGTTATAAAACCAGTGTCTGCCTCCACAACAGTCACAGCTGCTCCTGTTATAAAACCAGTCCTTTCCAGTGCATCAGTGACAGCCTCTCTGCAGGCTATGAAGCCTGTTCCTGCATCTGCAGTGGTGACAGCCTCTCTTCGTCCTGCACCTTCTGTCCTCACCACAACAATATCGAAATCAGGGCTCACTGCTATCCAAACTGTAAAGCCAGTCTTTACCTCTGCAGTAGCAACATCATCTCTCCAGTCTGTAAAGCCAGTGCTCGTCTCTACAGTGGCATCCTCAGCAGCAACCCCTCTCCAGCCTTTGAAACCTGTCATGGGCACCCCCATCAGTATTAAAATCTCACAGCCCAACTCCATCGTTGCACAGCCAGTGGCCACTCAGCAGGTGGTTAAAGTGAAACAGTTGGTAAGATTAATTTCCTCTATAACTGGGCTTCTTTTATTTGACTTTTAACATTTTGTCAATTTGCATCTTAGAAATGTTCTTTTGTCGTATGAAGCTAGCCTGTCATGAGTTAACCAGTTCTGAGATAGTTGTGGATGTTGTGCAGTTGTTGAAAAGGTCAATCTGGCCAGACTGTGAGGTCTACTGCAAGATGTACTGACCACTGTTCCACCAGACTGAGCATCCAGATTGAAACGTGAGAGAACATGTGTTTGGACTCCTGGTGTGCATGCAGCTGTGCTAGTGTTTGGTATATGAAAGAAAAGGCAGGAAATGCTTGTGTCAGAAAAAGAAATTGATGGTGGGATCCTTATGTTAATTACTATCAGATGCCCTGTGTGGGCTGTGCCTGTGTTGACCCCCAAGGATTCCAGTCTCCCTACCTTTATAGACACTGCACTTTTCAGAAATAGGTGACTTGATGATATGTAGCGATACACTAACTGAAAGGTATGAACTAGCTCAAGGAGCTTTTCAGAGGAGAATTCTGACCCCCACTTTTACTGAGATATGTTAGTCATAATGTCATCCAAAGTTTATTTTTTTCTATTAGGCCTCAATAGGTAACAAATTCCAGGAGGAATAGACGTGTTAAAACAATACTCCTGAAAACAACGCGTTAACATTTCTTCTTGGCATAGGTTAACTTCTTATGGATGTTAATGGTAAATATCAGAAAACGTGGATCCACTGGTATATGTCCAACAGAGCAACGTTGTGAAATAAGTTAGATTTTGAGATAATGAGGAGTCTGTTGTGTAAGTAGTTTACCTGCATGGAAAATTGGGAGAACAGTCATCTTTTGGCAGATAAATAACTTCTTCTATAGAACTTCCTTGTAAAAATGTGTTCCTTCAAACAAAGGGAAAATATGCTTCCTCTGAAGCTAAATTTGCTTACACCAGGTGTAGTAGTATAGTACTGTGTGAATTTCCATTGTAGTTTGTTTATTGTATATTCTTGATTTAATAGTATTCAGATTCACTGAAGTACTTTGTATTTGTTTTCTTCCTTTCCAAGTGTGTAAGGAAAATATAATATAGGAATTATTCTTAGTGAAGAGCTAATTCTACCAGGTTTTCACCTCTTCAGACTTAATGAAGAGCAAAATATTGAACTATATAGGGGAGGATCCTTTTTATGAGTGTTTTTAAAAAAAACTAAGCAGTAACAAACTTGGATAGTAGTAGCTAGAGCCAAATTGGAAAAAGAATTGGTACCTTTTCTTCAAGGACTAAATTTGAAATTCCAGCCAGAAGAAAATGAGAGCTGCTTAGGCTGTACAAAGGCTGGAGAACATTTGTTGGCTCCATGGTAAGGCATGTAATTCAGGGGAAAGATTGACCATCTGTACAACTAGATGAGGAAACGTAACTCTGCACTGGGGAGTTAAGATGCTTTGTGAATACAATTTTGTTGAACCCACGAAATGACTTCTGCCTCCTTCTGTACTGCAGCGTGGCATCCTTAATGAATTGCTTTTCTTTATTCTGTGTTATAAACATTGACTTAAATTATATAAAATATAGAGCATATTTTAATCTAGTTTAAGTAGATCCCAAGCATAGCAGTTAAAATAATTTCTCTTAAAAAATGGTGTTTAATTTTGGTCTTAGATGTAGCTGAAGGGTTTAGTTGACCACTGGCAGCTCAGCCATATCAGGATGCTGGTGTTTGTTCAGGCAGCCAGTAAGCACAAGGAGCAAGCTGGTGGAAGTGGCTGCATTTTCTAGGACTTCCCTGATGCTTTGTCTTTTAAAAGGAAGAGGGTCTGCCTGTTCCCACAAGAAAACAAATCAGGATCTTGCCTCCCTAAAGAGAAGGGTCCTGCTGCCAACTGAAAGGAAGCACATGCCAGCTGTGCAAATCTGTCCATGCAGTGCTGCCAGCAATTTTTTTTCCTTTCTGGCCCTCAGGGTTGTCTGATGCCATACATTCTCTCTGCATGTCCACTTCTAATTTGTCTTTCTTGTGCTCAAGGAATTTAAGGGAGCATCTTCTGTGCATTCATGTGCCAGTTCTATTGTAATGTCATTGATGCTTCAGATTTCAACACTGCAGTGATTTCGTATTAAAACTGTGATGGGAGTGATGCAGCATGCAGCTCTTTCTTTTCTGGAACATGATTATCACAGTTCTGTCTGTATGGTGGACTCTGAGGGATCTGCTCTTATGGGATGCTGTTGGAACTGGATTGAGTGTCTGTGCTGTCTTCCCAGCAGCTGCACACTCTGCAGGTTACCCTCCCTGTGACTTCTTTCCTTAATGTGAACTAATTTAAGTGCATTTGTTAGCAAAGATTTTTCACCTGAGAAATAAAGCGTGTCTTGCCATAGCATTGCTTTCTCTCAGTAAAACATGGTAAATCAAAGTTTGTTACCAGCTGCTGACTTCTAATAAAACTGCAACTTAAAGCATTAAGAACAAGAGCTTCGTGGTGCAGTCCCCGCAGCCACTGGTAAGGTGTGCTCACTTGCTACTGCTGGTGGCTGAAGCTCAGGTCTCTCTCAGGCAGCTGTTTCTGAGCTGTCAGCTGGGTGTTGAATTGCACTTTAAGTGTTGCTGCTCTTTATTCTGATGTCTCTGTCAATTTCCTTAAGGAATACTAACCTGAAGAAAAAAAGAGACAGTAACTCTTTTTCTTATAGATATCTCTTTCTGTAGAATTTTAGTTACTGGCATTAGATCCTTGTTGAAATTTCTAGAATTGTTACCCTTTGCTGGTTCCAAGGACTTTCAGCTTTTGCTAGCCTAGCGTCTAGAATGGCAGACAAAAGCAGCTTTACTGCCAGTGCATCCTTTCTAGTTTCAGGTTGATCTGGTCTCATCAGTCACTTGATATATTTTTCCAGTCTCCATCTAGGCTATTGATTTAACATCGCCCATCTGTTCTTTTGTCTGCCACACCTTAATCTTGAATACTTATGCTTCCTCCTGTGCTGTTTCAGTTTTTTGTATGCTGAAGATGAAGCACCATGCTCACTGACGGTAGGGAAGATCTCTAGGTGCCTGTCAGTATGGACGCTGGCAGATCCTGTGAGTAGTTTGTCCAAGCTGCTTGGTTGTTCAGTAATTATCTGAACATATAAATTGTGTTCTTAACGTTTTTGACTTCCAGCGTACAGAAGCTGGATCTTTTCAGAAAGATCAAATTGTGTCTTGGTTAAAAACAAATAGAAGCAAACATTAGTGTCTGTACTTGTTTGTGATGAAGTGCTCTGTGTGTGAGACTTTGTCCACAATCAGTGTCTGTATTCCTATGGTTGTTTCATCTGCATAAAAACGTAGAGAGAGATGCATCTTATGTTTTTTCCTCGAGAATGGTGTGTTCTTTGTCTAGTTTTTGAACACCACCTTCAGCTCAGTTGTTCTACATTACCACTGTTTTGTCAAATCATGATGCTATAAGCAGCATATTATAACTGGAGCTGTTGGGCAGTGTACCTTGACATCTTCAGATGCAGAGCAGATTTTCTTGTGAACATGTGGTTTTCTGGTGCTCATGATGTTTGCTGATTAAATTTGAAGTTAGTTGGCAGAAGGAGACAGTCTAATTTCTAAGTGCAATAAATGTCAATTCTTCACATTTAACTCTAAACTTGTATAGTTTATTTAAATACAAACACTGCTTGAGCATTCTTTAGTCTTTCTGAAATTAGACTTAAAAAGCAGAGAATGTGTTTTCTCAACCATTTTTCTGTTGACTTCTTGCCTCTAACCAGCTAGGATTCAATCTGAAAATGTTAGTAATTTTGGTAACTTTTAATCCTTGGTGAAAAGGTCTTTCTGCAATTTGTAATTAAGAGCTTTTGCAGAGGATATATCAAAAGCTGCAGTCCACGTTTCTGCTGGCTAGGAGCCTTGGAAATGAAGCTTTGGGGATATCACTGTTGCTTTCTTGCATTTTAATGGTTACCCCTGAAGAGGAAGAATTAGTATTTACAGGCTGTGCCTTTAGGTCTGTGTTGTGATGACATCCTGCTGTCAGGTTGTGTTTCTTTCAAGAGCCTCTTTAAACAACACTATCAGCCCTTCCCTTTTTACCCTTCAGCAGTGTACTTCTGTTTTTGCACAGAGGCAAACACCTCAGTACAGGTGTTGCTAGTTAGTACTTATGTTCCATCTAACTGGTGCATTTCATGTACTTTTGTTTAACACTTCAAAACTTGGCATCTCAATTTACAGTTGACCTTCCAGCTCCAAAAATGCATCAGTAACTTCATAGTCTGTACACTTCATTAAAGGAAAAGAATTTCATGCAAGGCTTCTGTTTGTTTTGGTGATTTTTATTTTTTGTGAAACTAGATGTGTGTGATACCTACTGTTTTGAGCTTGTTGGCAGGCAGTCTCAATATTCAATTGGTAGCCTGTTAAGAAAAACTTAGGAAAGGTTCTTAGCGTAGCAGACTGTAGAATTCAGTGAAATTTTCCTGATATAGCTACTGAGAGTAGGGATGAAATGCCTGTTAGAGCTTGCTGAATAAGCTTTAAGCTCGACACTAGTCATTAAGATTTTGTTTCTTGACTTGAAAGTTAAAAGTAATTTTTCTTTGAGCATGCTGTTTTTTATAAACTGAGAGCTAGGCATACATGCATGCCCTGCAGCACTTCTGACGGAATGAACATGTTGATACTATCTAGCTCTCTGTATATTTGTTTCACTCTTTTCACTCTTCATATTTGTTATCCCACTTGCAGGTAGTCCAACAACCACCAGGAACCATAGTAAAGCAAGTATCCACACTTCCACAGTCCTCAACACTGACTCTTCAGACACCTGTTGAGAAGAGAATGCCACTGAATACACTTGTTCAAACAAACCAATTTCCTGCTGGTATGGAGAAACTTTCGTAATGGAGAAGGGTGAACACTACTGAGGTGTAAAAATAAGCGTGGGCTGTTGGTAGATTGCGAAGTAAGAAGGTGTTGTATATTGGGGCATTCAGTTCTGTTTTAGGAATCCCGATAAGAAGCTCAGCACCATGTCCCGTTCTGTTGCCTCCATAGCAATTTAATTTTTAAAATACTGTAAGATCCTTGCAGTAAACTTTCTTTGAACTGTCATAATCTTGAGAATTGTGTCAAGAGACTTTTTCCTTCAGCAGATCCAGGTTGATGCATAACATAAGTTTTTGTCGCAGCCAACAAGTTTTCACTTAAACCTCTCACTAGTCAGAACAGAGGAGGGTGTTTGAGAGTGTAGGATTTTTGGCCTTACAGAATGTAGCACTTTAGAGTGTCTGGTTTCCTGGTTGTTACTGAGTCTGCAGTACCTTTGTTAGAAGTATGAACTGATTAAACAGCATTAAAAAGCATTTTGCTTTCTACTATGGCATGTTCTTTGTTTTGTTTTAGGCTCTGTTCTGAAACAAGTTACCCTGCCAGGAAATAAAATTCTGTCGCTTCAAGCGTCTCCTCTTCAGAAAACTAAAATAAAAGAGAATGGAACAACATCCTTCAGGTAAAAATAAACAATATAGTTTACTACAGGAAGGAACAAAAGAAACAGCACATATAGAAGAGGGAATAGAGCCCAGATAAAAGCAGCTTTCTTTAGAGACTTATGATTGGTGTTTTTATCTTATATTATAAATTGTCAAACAGGAATCTAAGAACTCAGACCTTGCAGTAGATCTTATTCCTAATATAGGATAACTGTCTCAGTAAGTTAGGTTTTTCGTTGTTATTTCAAGAGTGTAATTACCCAAACGGTGTACATCATTATGTATCAGTTTTTCATTTGTAGAGGAGACATTGATCTTGATCCTGTGAGTACTGCTAACTAAAGTTACCCTGTATTAAAAGCTCTCCGTAGTATTAAGTCAGATATAACTACTACTTCTTATGGACAGCCAGATAGCATTGAGCTGCAATTTGGACTGGCTAGCAACCTATTTAAAGCTGTGTGCTGTATTACATATCTTTTATTAACTCTTCATGCAAGCTTGTTCCTATATGTAGAGGTGGAACTCTTTGACTACACCTCTAATTGTGGCTTCTGGCATGTTCTCTAGGCTTTCAGATTTGAAGAATGCTTAAAGCTTCTAGTTCTAATAACTGATTAACTTTTAAAAAGGAGAAATGATACTTTTTTTGTAGCTCTAGAATCTAATGTTGAAATAGTAATAGGCTGCCATCATTATGCGTTATTAGCTTTAAGACTTTAAGGCGAACTTGAAGTTAGTCTTCCAGAAGTAAAAGCAGACATGACACCTTTGTGCTTTTGACCCATTGACTTCTCATTGTTTGAAAGCTATGGCTATGTGTATTCTGATGCATACCCAAACAAAAACAAATAAAAACAAACAAGCAAAAAAAACCCAGCTAACAAAACGCCTGATAAATATTTCAAAAAGCAAAACCCAATCCTCCCTGGGAATGAGATTTTTCTGTGCTCCTGCAGTAAAAATAAATTAACTTTCTAGGATGAAGAAGTTTGAACTGAGTTTCTTGAGGTTCTATCTTGTCAGGTTTTTAGAGTATTTAGAAAAAACTGTGCTTCTGCAATGTGATCCAAGATGGATTTCTGCTCTGCTGGACTATGAATTTGTAATTAGCTGAAGTACTTGACAACTCAGGTTTGAAATCTCTAGCTTATCCTACTCTTTTCTAATAGATTTCTCATCACTGAAGAATTTATCTCTTCAGATATCTTCTCGATTCTTGTACTCACCAATGCAACCAAGCAGGCCTGGCATCACATAGCATTATTCTAGCCTTGACAATAGACTTTCCCCATTGAGTCCTGAAGTGGTTTGCTCTCTTCTGTCATTTATTATTCCTAGCAAAGCTAATTTTCCTGGTTTATGATCCATCAGCCAGCTGATGAATGAGGTAGAGAACATGATGGCCCCCTTTCAGGTTTTGTGATGGGATTTGTTATGAACAGAGAGCATGTTTTCGTAACTGATGTGATACAGGAATTTCCTGTATTTTTGGTTGTGCCTGTTACAACCCCTTTTCCCCTCACTGAGCACCGACAAAAAGAGCCTGTCCCCATCCGCTTGAGACATGGCCATTAGGTGATAAAATCCCCTCTCTGTCTTCTCTAGGCTAAACAGTCCCATGTCTCTCAGTCTTTTCTCATAAGGGAGATACTCCTTAATCTTCTTTGAACCCACTGGACTCTCTCTAGAAGATCCCTGTCTTTCTTGAGCTGGGGAGATCAGAACTGGATGCAGTACTCCACAGTGTTTCTTTTTTGATTGCTAGAGATGAGAATGGGAAGGGGTGATTTTCTTGTTTCAATTTTGAAAAGTCTTCCTAGAAAAAGTAAGATTTCAGCTAACCTTGCACATCACTGAGAGTCAGTTGTCCTGCAGAATGCACTGTAAGGAGCGGTCTGGTTTAAAAGCAAACATCAAGAGTTTTATAAACTGTTCTACTTATCTGGTAAAGTATCCCAGACTCATAGAATGGCTTGGATTGTAGGGTGCTCAAGGATTAAGTTCCAACCCCCCGCTAGAGCCAAGGTTGCCAACTTCTAAGTAAAGTACTAGATCAGATTGCCCAAGGTCCCATCCAGCCTGACTTTAACTACCTCTGGGGATGGGGCGTTTATAAACTCCCTGGGCAACCTGTTCCAGCACCTCACCACTCTCAGTAAAAAAACAAAAACAAAAACCAACCAAAACACTTCCCCCTGACATCTCATCTAAATCTCCCTTGTGTTAATTTAAAACCATTCCCCTTTATCCTGTCACTGTCTACCCATGTAAAAAGTTGATTTCCTTCATATTTATGAATTTCCTTTAAATATTGCAGCCTATCTTCATAGGGGAGGTGCTCCAGCCCTTTGATCATCTTCATGGCCCTCCTATGGATGCTTTCCAAAAGCTCCTTATCTTTCCTTTGTTGGGGACCCCAGAGTTGGACATAGTGCTCCAACTGAGGCCTTGTGGGGACAGAGTGGAAGGGAACAATTGCCTCCCTCGCCCTTCTGGCCACCCATCTTCTGATAGAACCCAGGATACCGTTGGCCTTCCAGGCTGCAAACGCACACTGCTGACTCATTACATTTTTAATCAACTGGAACCCTAAGTCCTTCTCAGCAGGGTTACTCTCAAAGAGTTCTCCCAGTTTGTATACATATCTGGGATTAACTTGACCCAAGTGCAAAACCTTGCCCTTTGCTTTGTTGAACAACAAAGCTAGTATATACTGGAGCACCCTGGGGGGAAAAAAAAAAAAAAAGGTGCATATTCACCTCTTAAACTACTTGTGCCTTTCTTGCACCTGTTGTATGTGTTATTTTCAAAAATGGATACAGCTGATTTGAAAATTTAGATTGGGAAGTTCCAGAAATCAGAACTGCTAGTCAAGCAGGAGTGAGATAGCAGAGTGGAAAAATCTCAGCAGCCTCTTGTCCTGCCCATGGTGATCAGGAGTGCTGGTGAGTCTTGCTCTGCTGGAATTGTTCTGTCCCCTGTAGTTGTCTGTGGTAGTGCATGGAAGTTTGGGTTAAGTATATTTCAGTAGTTTTTACTTTTACTATTAAAAAAAAATGAGTAAATCATTGAGTAACTAGAAAATTGAATGTGAAGAAAATGAATGCGTTGTTCAAACACCAGAGGGTGCCACAGTCTCACTTTTCAGCCACTATAGCCAAATCTGTAACATAGGAAGTACATCTGCATTGCTTGAACATATTTCTCCAGTTGAGTATTCAATTTGAATGTCAAATATGACTCCATACAGAATAACATTGACAGCAGAGCATTCTGTTTTATTGTTTGTCCTGACAACTTTAATCACTGGAGATCTGTAACAGCTAGGAGAGTGTTTCTTGTTGACCTCTGGATGTGATATGAGCAAATGCAGAAAAGTATTAATGTCTGTGATAACGATAATGGACTTTGTAGAGGTTTTGCTGAAGATGAAAGCAAGTCAGCAGCTAACCAAACACCTCCATGTGTGTTCTAGAGTATTTTTCATTTATCACTTTACTGGAACGGTTTTAATAGTTCACTCTAAATACATGGTACCATGCCTAAAATGATTGAGTTTTGTTAAAATAACAAGATAAAATGAACACTAAAGAGTGCAGACTTCATTTGGCTTCTGAAACTTATGTTATTTGCTAGTGAGCACTATTGCTAGGGAAATTTTGTGGTGCATTCTTTGAGCTAAGTAAAATAAGTGCAGCGGTGTTTTTCTAAATGCAAAAGAATCTTTCATTAAAGCTAGTAACTTAATGCAGTCTTATGTCTGCAGTAAAGAAGTTAGAATTGGTCTTCAGAACCAGCATGGGTAGAGATGGCTACTTGTGCATGAGTTCTCATGCGTGTGCACTCATAAGAGAGATAATGATTGGAAATATAGAAAAAAAAATAGTTACTTGATAATGTGAGGTGAAACATAGAATTGTAGCTAGATGTATAGTTCAAAATGTTACTTGTTGCCTTCTTGAGTATTTGGAGTATGTAACCAGATTAAAAACTGAAATAGTATAATAGTTTACCTGTGCTACAAGCATCCTAATGTAGACTCCATAAACAAGGGTCCTTTTTTTAGTGTGATGAATCTGAGGCACAGGCCTGGTCAGGAAGCTATGTCTAGGTAAGACTTAATGTACGAAACTGATTTGAGAATCTGTTGGTCTCCTTTTCCCTAAGCAAATTATACAGAAGCTGTCTGGCATGCAAGTATACAAATGAAAGGCAGGAAGGGTAGGGGAAGGCTGGATTAATTTCCTTGCCTCCTCTTCATAATATTGTGGGAGAATTCTTACACCATAGAATGCCATTAAAGTCCGAAAAAGAAAAATCTATAATTTAAGGAAAAACAAATATCACTTTCTTGCATCTTTTGAGCATCACTAAAACCCAACCCATTTTCCAATAAATTCAATTTATACCTATTGCTAATCAGAAAGCATTCTCCAAGAGATCCCATTTCATCTAGGAATAGGAAGTTTCTGACCTGCTCCTGATTCAATAGTTATTTAGGCAATACAGTCCTTTCTGAAGGTGGACTTCATCAGAGAACACCTTTGCAAAGACTCCTTTTTCTCAAATCAAAAGATGTTCAAATGGAGTGTTTCCAACAGCTTATCTGAATTAATACTGCAGGCTTCTATTCTAAACCCTCGAAGCCAACATTACAGCCTTTGTCACTTTGTGAAGCAAAAAGGCTTTCTCTTTATGATCTAAAGCTTTCTGAAAATAACTTGAATTGTTTCATTGCAAAACTTCTCCAAAAATTTCACATACGAGATTTATTAAGTATTTTAGCTTACAAGATCGATCTTAAAGCTGAAACATGCAAACTATTTGCTTAATGTGAACTTTACCATGATGGCAGGGAGCTCTAGCTTTGTTAGTCCGAAGTTCCACAGTTGGATTTTTATTTTGAGCTTCAACAGAATCCAGCTTACAAGGGAATGCTGAGAACTAGATCTCTGCCACTGTTCTTCAGAAGTGTCTGCACGTGGTGTGGAGGATGCCACGTGCTGTACAATAGGGCTGATTCAGAGAGGAAGATCTGAGTTGATTGTACTGAGGCAAGAAGGGAACTCTGAAAAAAGAAGTAGAAATCAGCTTTGTGCCAATACACTTTTCCTGC
The DNA here is from genome assembly GCF_023343835.1 of Lagopus muta. Taxonomy (NCBI): domain Eukaryota; kingdom Metazoa; phylum Chordata; class Aves; order Galliformes; family Phasianidae; genus Lagopus; species Lagopus muta. Next base: position 44,907,060 of record NC_064435.1, on the reverse strand, counting down.
TATCTTCAGTTTGTAGGACAGGCATATCTGTTAGAAAATTGCCTTGCTTATAGTTTAACAAATGTTCAACTTTATTCTACACTTGTTGCTATTCAGTGAATTGTGTTTTTATAACAAATTTCAATTTAACTTGTGACTTTAATAACTCCAAGAGGAACCTTGACTTCTGAATAATAAATACTGCTAATAAATACCACTGCTGTAAGATCAGTGGTGGAGATGGGGAATCTCATGGGAATTTTAAACCGTGGTTTACCTCAGCTCTTTGTTTACAAGGTTATTCAGAATTTAAGTTTCTTCTAAAGAATTTGCATACCTAGCAACTGAGACATTAGTCAAACTAACATTTGAGAAACTTGAATGAATTGTGAAGGCTTGTTGTGAGGCTTCTTTACCTAAACACTTCCACACCAAAAACCTGTAGTATAGAGGTAGCCTCCAAAATATGTGAACATACTTGTTGATAGAAGCACCCTTTTCTTTGTATCCATTCTGAATGAAGCATAAAATGTTGTGTTTCTCTTTAGAAGAGATGAAGATGACATAAATGATGTGACTTCCATGGCTGGAGTCAACATTAATGAAGAGAGCGCATGCATTCTGGCAACAAATTCAGAGCTCATTGGTACTGTGATCCGCTCTTGTGCAGATGAACCTTTTCTGTTTTCTGAAGCACTTCAGAAGAAGATTCTGAACATCGGTGAGAATAAAACATGTGATTAGTATGTGTTGATGTAGTGTGTCCTTGCCTCTTTCATTAGCCAGACTCTCGTCTTTGAAGGAGTCATAACTCTAAGATCTGTCAACTTCGTTCATGTGTTTCTACTGAATATATCGACCCCTTCTAGTAGAGAAATAATCTTCAATTTTTTTTTTTTTTATGTAGAAGATTGAAGTGCAATAGGAGAGAAGACAAACTGGTGCCACTTTTACTTATAAGAAGTTAGCTACTACTACTCTTACATTTAGTGGAGTATATAAAAAACATACAGATGTTAATTTCACATGCTGAAGTATGCTTTTCTATTCCTGCAGCTCCTAATTGGATACATTAAATTGACTTCTCTAAAAACATGTGCATTCCTTAGCCGGTTGGGGTTGTATATATTCTGCTGACCAAGGTTGCAGATCCTGCCCCTGTGGTTAGGAAGAAATTTCATGCTGCTGATAGAATCACAGAATTGCTCAGGTTGGAAGAGACCTCAAAGATCATCAGGTCCAACCTCAACCATACTAACCTAACTCTAACAACCCATCACTGAATCATGTGCCTGAGCACCACATCTAGACAGTTTTAAAACACATTCAGGGATGGTGACTCATCTACCTTACATGCACAGGGCAGGCTTTTGCTTATGACTCCCTCTATGGAAAACTCTTTCATTGAGTTACATACAAAAGGAGATGTTAGTTATCTGTCTGTATGAGTGGATAATACTGTGGAATGTATGTTATGTCAAAACAGGGAGTGGAGTGTGCATTTGTATAGCACCGCATTGTTTACAGCAAGCTGGATATTTTTCAGTGCCTTATTCCTGTTCCCTGCTTGGTAGCTTGCCATTCTGTAACAGTGAGTTTAGCAGCTCAGCATCTATAATATAAAGCCCCCAGTTCATATGTGCAGCCATAATTCAAGCCATAATACAAGTGGTCTTGTTACATGATCAGAAAGACTTCCTGTTTCTATGTGCAACTTATTCCCAGTCCAAGCAATGCAACTAGCTTGTGAAAAGCATGTATCTTGCAAATTCTATATGCTACCTTCCTATACTTCATACACCATGTACTCCGCACTGGCACAGATCTGCAGTTTGAACTACATAGGGTATGGTTTAGTGAAGGTAGTGCTGTGTTACTAATTGAAAGGGGAATATACATGTTGGAACTAGAGCATAGAAGCTTTTCTCATAGTTTAGTAGAAGGTGATCTAGTTATCCAGGCAGTACGCATAAGGAAAAACAGAGCTCTAAAAACCAAAAACAAAGCAAAACAAAAAAAAAAAACCCACATGCTTGTACAACAACTGTTTTGTGGTGTTCAAATAGCTTATTTAAAGATGGAAAACATAAATACAACTCTTTCAAGACTTGCATGATAGCTGTTGTATGTTTATGACACGAATTATTATTAATGAAAAATGTTTTGATAGTGAGGCAAGGAATACTGTCAGGGATTACAACAACTTAGAAAATAAATGCTTCTGTTCCTTAGCTGAGATCCCTCTTCTGTTCAGGAAGTGTATGTGGAGGGTGGTTTTGAGGGTTGGGGGAATTTAATTCTGGTCTTAAACTGAAGTTTCGTGTGTCTTGATTGTCTAGTGGTAAATTATGGAGGAAGCATTAAAAGATGCTTGAGCACAATGTGCTTTGCACTCAACTGAAGTACAGTCTAATATTTACCATGTGAATTCAACAGGGGGAACATTTTGAACTTAGTGTGGGAAAACATTGTAGATTGTCCCCGACTTGCTACTCTAACTGAAAATATATAATAAAGGCAGATGAAATAGGTGATTAGTTTTTTACAGTGTACTGTTTATCCATTCTTAACACTTCACTTGGCAATAAATACCAAAATGGATTTTGAATGCTATTATGTATTGCATCATAAAGTCTTAACAGCTATTGCAAATGCTATGAGGGGCAAGGAAAAGAACTTCTGGTAGGTACTGTGCAGAAAGTGTGTGAAAGCACTGTCAGCCTTACCCACAATGCAGTGCTTTCAGGTGTCCTGATGGAGCTGCACTGTGTCAACCACAGGCGTGCTGCTCCATTGCAGCCTGCAGGAACGTGCGAGGTAGCATCTCACCCTGAGCATGGGGTCCGGGCAGCCTCAAAAGCAGCTGCTGAAGTGCAGAGGAATAGCAGTACTTGTCAGTGAACAGGGAGAGTGGTGTCAGCCAGAGAGAAATGGGTTGAAGGCACAATGACCGCAGTTGGTTTATGTCTTTGTTTTTAAAGCTTCTACCTTAGGATAGTTGGGTCAGTCTGCTGTGGACTGGTTGGTCGAGGTAGGTGAGAGGATGCCTGGGTCTCATATGCTTGGAGAGCACTGCGAAAATCTTCCCTGTTCATCGAATAAATGTGATGAGTTGTTAACAAGTGTGGTGTCAAGCAGGGCAAAATGTAATTCTCTATTTTTTTTAATTACTGAAATTAACAGAATATGGCACTAATTTCTACAGCTACCACATCTCCCCATCCCTGAACATGAAGCTTGATTTGTGTTCTTATTAACTTTGTCCTATAAATGACCTTGCAAGGAGAGTGATTCTAGAGGCTAAGTGAAACAATGTCTATATTTTCTGAAGCTCCAGGCTAAGTTTTATTAATGTAGTGTCTAAGATCTTTGAAGTTGTGACTTTACCAGGAAAATCATAATCTCCAAACCTTTATTCATAATGGGTATGACTTCCAGGGGGAACAGAATACCTGCTGTGCTAATTATTTCAATTATCAGCTACTACTAAAACACGTAATGGATTTTCTCTGCTTCCACAGGTAAAAGGCATGACATTATGGAACTTAACTCTGATGTTGTGAACTTGATCTCCCATGCTACACAGGAGAGATTACGAGGGCTCCTAGAAAAACTAACTGTAATTGCTCAGCACAGAGTATCAACCCATAAGGTAAAGGAAATCATTAAGCAAGTTTTGTGCCAAAGTTTTCCTGCTTTACCGCCTTCAAGCTAAACTTCTTCCAAGCATAGGTACATCATATGCGATATGTGATTCTTTTCAGTGTCTACTGAAGGCTGATTTTCCTTAACTGTTTAATAGCCTCTAACTATTCTTTATACTTTCCATTCAACTTGTTAGATAAGCACTCTTAAAACCAAATGTAAATGCATTTGTAGTTTTCCATAGAAATGGTGGCTGTCATGTAAAAATCTCCCTTTTACATGGTAAACATAAAGCTATTGGTCGTTGGATTGATTTAGGGGCTTGCATTTGCTTATTTTGTTTGCTGCTGATGGAACCATGGTACTTCTCAGCAAAAGGCCTAGAGAATTTGAGTATTTTATTTTCAGTTCCATGTGAAAGTAGAGACCCTTTGATGTTAGTCTCAGGGATTTTTGTATCTCCAGTGTTACTGAAAACCTCCTCCCTGTGGTATTAACTTCACTGAGTATGAAGGAGGTCTGATATCACTGAGCCAGTTTGCGTGGTACGAATAGGAAGCATTAACTTACAAAAGACCAAGCTAGCACTTTGAGACTTTTCTTTACAAACAAAGGTATGAATTTATATATTTTTTTTTTTCAATATCAAACAGGAACTTTATTTCAATATAATAAGAGCAATCAACTGACAGGATAGGAGTTATTTTTTTAATAGAATCCTTTTTATAAGCTTCTAGATAATGAAGAAGCAGTATTAAAGAGCAGGAACTGTTTGGAAAATTTGAAGTATTATAATGACATCCCAAGCAGCTAAGCATACCATTCCTTGCCAGAAGAGTTTTTAAAAAATTCAGTGCAGAGGATGTGTACAGTTTTTATGAGAAAACTTTGTTCTGTGTTGTCTTCAAAGTAGGCAATGCAGTATATCTGTGAGCTGAAGTGAGGTGGAAGCTGAAGTCTTGAGGGGCTCTGGTAGCACTCAGTGCCTTGTAAATGCCAAAGATGGCAAGAGGGTTTTTTTGGACAGTGGGCTTGGAGAGACTGATTTTCCTCAGTGAAAACAGAGGGAAATCTGGTTGGTTTTGATGTGATTGAATTGCCAGAAGCGAAGATAAGATTGTATGTTTGCAATAAACTTCTTCTCAAAAAAGAAAAGAAAAAAAAAAAGAAGAAAAAAAAAGAGGAAAAAACTGTACTGGTCATGATAATCTTAGAGGCACAGGTGCCCTTTTTCAGTAGGAAGGTGGTATTAAATTACAGGTGAATACCCTGGAAGATTGCACTTGTGATTATTCTCACATGAATAATACTGCAAATATGCTGATAGGCTTTTAGAAATCTATGTTCAAGAGCAGAACACTTCAGGGTCTTAGTGCACTGGTATGTATTTGTATAGGCCTGTATTCTATCCCCCCAGTGCTTGCCACTGCTGTCTTTTATCCCTCTAGGCTATAGACTCTGTGGACTCCATGCATTTCAGAAAATCATCCAGACACTTTACATGAGGGTTGGATAGTTGCTCTGCAGGGCTTTTTATTGGCATATATTCATTAGAAAAAGAGAGTATTGTGACAGATGTGGTGAAATCAAGGTAACTATACTAGGGTAGAAGCTGTTGTGAAAGTTAGTAATTCATGGGTTAATACCAAGGAGACCTTTTGTATTGTATTAGGCTTGTGCCTAGCAGCTTCCATCTGATGACTAGCCTTTCAAAGAGATTTGGCAGGTTAAAGGCTTTGTATCACAGCTTGCTACTGTGTAGACTTTCCCACTTTTGCCATTTTTTGCTTAAAAAGAAAAGAAAAAGAAAAGCCACACACTTAATTGTAATTGTAAGTTACTAATTTAATTAGTGTTGAACTGTTCTGGTGATCTGTATCCAAAGCAGGGAATAGCCTTTTAAATTGCTATAAGCTGATGTCTGTTCTGCAGCTCTTACTGCGATTCCTTGAGAAAGGCCTAGTAAGACAATAAAGACAGTCAGCTAAATGGTTCCATTCCTCAGCTGCTTCCCTTCTGTGATCTGGAGAGCTGCTGAGGTATGAGTGTGCCTGTGACATCATATGATAGCCAAGACCAGAATTAATAGTGACAACTAAACTGTGTAGTGATTAAAAATGTTTTTGCTGTGGATTGGGTTTAGCACAGTATCAGACAACTGTTCTGTGTTTCCTGTATTTGGAGCCATGAACTCCTGGCTTTGAGAGTTGTATGCTGTTGTAAACCTGGTTTAATGACAACACTGTCTTAGTGTGCAGTATCAATGAAGTATGGCATCCTGTCAGTATGGCAATATGATGTTGCAGCTCCTTTGGTTAAAGGGGTAAACTCTGCTGTAAATGCTCCTTGATGTGAAAAGTGTCAGCATTCCTTTTCTTCTTTTCTTTCCCTTGCCCCCTGCCCACCTCTAACCCATCAAACTGCAGAGAGAAGTAACTCCTGAGAGGTTTAGAGACTTTTCTGCTTTTAACTTGGCTTAGGTAAAGCTGAAGCTCAATAAGTTCCCACAGAGTAGCTGATCCTCCGTAACCTCTTGTGTCCGTACTCTGTCCTTAGCAAGGCTTTTCAACATGCTTTGAATTGTTCAGCTCCTGGAGAAGAACTGTTCTGTATGGGATTCTTCCAGCTTCACTCCTGGAGGACTGAAAAGAACGAAGCTTCCGCATGTGTGTTTTTTTTTTGTGTACCTCTTGACATAAAATACTTTCCTAGTACCAAACTGGAAATACCTTAGATTTCAAATTCATTTAGAAGTACATGACAGTCTAGAAAGGAGCTTGCAAACTGTGAACAAGGTGTACAGCTTTCCCTTTAATTTGTAGTTGGATGTTCTCACATATTTAGGCATGCTCTGTATTGTGGTTACTTGCATTACTTGTCACTAACTTAAATCCTCAGATTCTCTCCCTAATTACAACCTGTGTGTAACTTCAGTTTTTGCAGGGGTCACACTACTGTAGGTGAGGTCTGTCTGGCCTTGTGTGAAGAAATTCATCCATTTATATGAACAAAAACTAATCCAGCTTGCTTCCTCATAGCCATAGCGGTTACGAGGTATGTGCAGGTATAGCACATATACAATGTAACGTTTTCTGTCTAAGCAATTACAGTGCTAACAGAAAACAGAATAAGCTTGTTGCATAGAAAGGACAAAATGTAACTGGAGGTTCTTAAGAAACTTCAGACGTGTTAAGCCTCTGTTATTAAGTAAAAATTGTGTAAAATAAATAAATAAATCCTCCTAGTTCTTGTCCCCTATGGCTTTATGATAGTGCATCGGGGTACTTCTCATTGGGTGGCTTGCATCACTAATTGGCATCGAGTCTTTGATTGGACTTTAAAAATGTAATCATCTAACCCTGGCTTTCAACATTCCAGAATGAAGCGTTTCTAAACTTCAAAAAATAATCTTCTGGTAATATGGCTTTCTCCTTTGTCCTGTTAAAAGGATTGCAGCATGGTGGTGGATTATAAACTACTGCTCCAAAACAAATTGTACTTGTGCTGAGGCTGACTCATGGAGTGTGTGTTTTGTGGGGAGCAGTAAAAAATTGAGAGCAGTAACAAGAGGGAAGAGAAAGGCTTGTCAGACTGTTTTGCAGAACCACAGACTCTTCTTGAGAAGGACAAAGTCTCCTTAGTTGCAACACATGGTGTGGTCTGAGCCACAATTGGTGATACGTGACAATGTGGTGGCTCACTGAAAAGAGCGAACAGAATACAAGAAGAGGGATTGATTTCATGCTTTGTCTGAATTGTGAGAATTGAGTTTGGAAGACAGCAGTGACTCACAATGTGACTTTTACTTTTCTTCCAACTTTTAGAAGTATATGAGTGTGGGAAGAATGGTCTGAGTATACTGTGTCTGAAAACTTAAGTGTTTGGAAATTGAAGTCACTGATAGTTTATATATGTAAAGTACACCCTCCCTTAGAATATACCTGTAAAACATCCTGTGCTTGTTCCATAAGAGTTGCATGTCAGAGTTGCTTCATTTAAGTGTGAGATTGGATGGAATATAACGAAGGATTGCTGAAAATACATATGTTTGGTTGCTAAAAGCCTAAATATAAATTTAACAGGAAAAGAGAAGATCACAAAATAACAGAGACAGAAAACTCTAGGATGTACATTAGAGTGGTTTAAATAAGTATCTTGATTTGCTTGATGTCCTTTGTCCAATGTGTATATTTCAATACCCAATGCAGAAGAGCAGAAGCAGTAAAAAAATAGATTTTCATGGCTGACAACGTTTTAGATCTTTCCTTCTGTTGTTCTTCCTTTCGAGACAAGCTAAATCTAAGTTACTTAGTCTTTCCAAAGGGGAAAAAAATGATAAGAAAAGCAAACTACTGATTGCTATCTGTTTATGTACATACTAAAATGACTGTAGTCTTGTTTCAACGCATACATGTTCAGTTAGTGTTACAACCAGTCAATAATGTTCATTTGGCCCAACTTTGAGCTGGACATTGGACCAGGTGACTTTACAGATCACCTCTCAACATAAACTATTCCGTGATTTGAAAGCATCCCCTGATGCAGAAATATATATTTCTGGAGCTACAATAAATTATGTACAATCACCTCACATTCCCCACCACAAAATTAATATAACCAGTTTTATTCCCCACCAGGCAAGGTTTATTTCAAGTTCTGGATTAGATGGCAAAAACGTCAAAAGTTTGGGTCTTATGTTTTTATCCACTGTCTTTAAATGGGAAAGTATGATGATCTATTCTCAGTTCTGTTCTTTTTCCTCTTAATAATCCATCCAGGAGACAATCTTGTTTGTTTACTGGTTATGAAATTTATGATAGCCTTTCATAAAGACTACAATTCTAATATTATTATAGTCAATAGACAGTAGAATGAGGTGTTAATTTTGTCAATTGCTCCATAACCTCTTGCTAGTCACAGATCCAAAGAAGCATGCTTGAGTGGAGAGGAGATACCACCTGAAGTCTTTCTAAAGCATCTTACATTTCTCAGCTTGAGAAAACAGCATTATTTTCAGGCTGATTCCATTAATTAGCTCTAGTGGTGTATAAAAAGTCCTGTTCTCTTTTCAGGGGAGTGATACATACATTGTATCTAGTGACACCAGAGCACAGCTAAAATTTCTTGAAAAGCTTGATCACCTAGAAAAGCAAAGGAAGGATGAAGAGGAACGTGAAATGTTGCTACGAGCAGCCAAGGTAAGAACATCATTTCTTGCTTTTAAGAGCTGAAACACTGGCCTTATAACTAGTCTTTAATGTTTAGGATAACTCAAACCATACAGAAAAGGGTTTTAGGCTTTTTACATTCTTCTAAAAACCATAGGAATTCTTTCAGATAAGTAGGTAAGGAATTCTTTCAGGTAAGAGTGAGCTCTTCTTTTGATTATTCCTTCTGGACAAAATGAAATAAAAGTAATATTCGCATAGCCATAAACTTCATTTATGGCTCAGTTTTGAGTTCAAAAAATGCCCTTGTCCTTCTCCACACCTGGAATTTGGGGAGATTTGCTGCCCTGACAGGTATATTTCTTTTCTGTAGTTAGATCAGAGAGTTCAACTTTGAGCTGGTACACTTCTGAGAATCTGAGCATCTGAGAATCAGAACAGAAATAAGTATCCTTCCCACTTCCCTCCCCACAAGAGCAGAAAAGAAAGCAAGCAAACAGCAACAAAAAAACCCCAACAAATCAGTAGATCTTGCACAATCACATGAGACTCGATCCTCTCCTATTTTGTTGTTTTGTTTTTGAGCTGACTTCTGGATCCCCTTGGGTGGAAATGTAATCCAGACTGGAAAGAATCAAGTTGTACTTGCAGAAGTACAGAATTATGACTCCTTTTCTTTCCTGCACTTCCTGTCCTTTGTAAGTGTCTGCTGCTGACATGAACAGCATCATGCCTAGACTGGACCTGACTGACAGCGTTAGCATCATTTTCAGTTTAATCTTGCTTCAGGCTGGAGCAGAGGCAGCCAGCCCAGATGGGGGAAGGGGGAGGGGAGGGTGTATGTATGTGGAGGGGGAGGGGAGCCAGTCTGGATTGAGGCATTCGCCCCTGGAGCGAAATCTTTCAATCACAGGAGAAAATTGTCATTTATTAAATATTTAATGTATGTATGCTATGGTGTTTGGATGCTAGTGATTCCTATTCAATCTTTTTCTTGTTCCTTTGGTAGAGCCGTTCCAATAAAGAAGATCCAGAGCATCTGCGTTTAAAGCAGAAAGTGAAAGAGGTAGGTCTTTCAAGTTACCATGCTTGCCTTTGTGTGCTGAGAGAAGGTTGGCAGCCCTGTCCTGGCAATTAGGTCAGGGTTTATTTTGCTGTTGCATACCATTTGCAGAGGCCTTGGGGAAGGACAGGAACTGCTACAGGCAAGGGCAGTGCTTTAAACGAGGTCAATGAGTTATGAGATCTCTTTCAACATTTTATTTTCGTAGTTCTAGTCTTGTTTAGAAATGGCTCTTTGTAAACTACAGCAATACACTTGGTAGGAATATAATGTGGGATTAGAAAAAAAAAAAAAAAAGAAACTTTGAGATTTAGCATCTGGGACTGTACAATAGGCTACATTTTTCCAGGGTAATTGTTCGTTTTGTAAATCTGATACTGCTTATAATTCTTTGGCTGGGAGGCGGTACTGGGATTTAGTTTAAATGGAAAACGCCTCTGGCTTTTAATTTTCTGGGCCCAGCAGTTTTCTGTTCTGGAATGGAGCCCTTGTTTCACACAGTTCATGTTTAGCTGCAGGGGTTTTAGTTTATAGCTTAGACTGGTTAAGCTTTTACTCCCAGAGGCCTCTGCATAGCAACTGTAGAAATCAACAAATAAGTTCATTTATGTCTGCAGCCTCCTCTCAGTAGCTGACTTTTTACATTTCCCAATATCCATTTCCTGACTTTTCTAGCCTGAGAGAAAAAAGCTCCACTAATTGGAGCTTATTTTAATTGAGCCTTAATATTGGATCTCACTGGAGTTGCCCCCAGAGCTACTGGGAACAGAATGAAATGAAAGTACCTAAGGTTGAAGATGTGTGTGTATGTGTGTGTGAAATTTTTCACTTGACCTACAGATTCTTTTCCCTGCTGAATAAATCATCAAGCCTGTTCACATTTCTGATTAAGGATCTGACAGCACATGATAATAAAGACAATTGAGGTGTGAGACGTGTGATACAGAGCTGAAGAAATTGGTTTCTATAGTTACTTGACTGATTTCATGCAATTTTTAAGGATCTTTGTGCTAAATGAGTGTGATTTTCTGAGCAACCTTTTTCCTTAACTGTGCTTCTTGAACTATGAAATTTGTTGTTGCTTAACATTGCTGCACTTGGCTCCTAGGTGCCAGGAGCAGCAGCAGGTTATTTATGAATGCTTTAAAGGCCCTTATTGTTTGGATTAATGTAGGAGCTGAGGCAAAACAAATGGAAATCCAGTAAAATAGTATTAGAATCAATGCTCTGGATTTGCACCAAAGAAGAAGAAATTTGTAAAATGAGAGGAGAGAAAACTTGCTTTACTATCTATCTTTTAATTCCTTTTCCCTCCTTACAACTCCTTTTTCATGCTTACAGAATAATCAACCAGTACAGAAGTTGCCTTAAAGCCCTTTCCAGTTTCCCTCGTTGCCACCAGGTTCAACAATCAGTGGGTAAACGCTGATTTGTCTTGTCTTGTAGGTGGCCTTACTTCTAGATCATATGATTGTTTTTGTAGTTTTCTTATTGAACCACTGCAAACCTGCATTTTAGCAATTAGTTTATGCAACTACTTTTCTCTTTGCCTTTGAACAATAGCATAGAGGGTCTTGAAAAATATTCCATGACTCAAGATATTTAGAAGGAGGAAATTTAACAGTGTACTTTGGTTCTTCTAGGTATACAAAAAAGCAGCCAACAGAGTGGAGAGGACTGCTTGAGTATAAAATCCTCTAGTTCATATATCTTACGAAGACATATACAGGAAAGATATCTTTCCTATATCTTATCTTGTGCTGGATTAGCACTGCCTTAATCGTGCTTGTCCTGCATTTTGTCTGTGCTTTGCCAATCACAGAGTGGTCTCCAACTGCTTCATCATAGGAAAAGCAGGCAGATGTGCCACTTTAGACAATGAAGATCTTTTCGTGGGTATTGCCTTACCCTCTGCTCTCCTGAGTATGGGGCAGCTAGAACTTCACCAGATTTCATGAGCAGTGCAGGAGACCCACCTTCCTGGTGCTTTCTTTTGTCTGTGTCAAGGTTAAGTTGTAAGAAGCCCACATGAAACTGGTCAGTCTTGACACTTTATTGATGGTTAGCTCAGTACAAAAATGCAAGTGCAAGTAGGTCTGCAATAAGAGCAAAATTGAAATTAACAAACATCCTAAACCTAAAACTAGTGTAGGATGTGCTGGGATGAAAGCCTGAAAAGGCTCACCATTATCATTCTTACTGGTCAAGCTATGAGTGTAGCCTGTTCCTAGCAAACCAAAGGTAGGAATTGCAATTCCTTTCTCAGCTGGAATCGAATCCCTTCCAGGCAACTGTGGTTGAGTATCCACTAGAAAGGCTAATCTAATTGTCCCTTTGTAGGTCTTAAAGAATGAATATGGGTCTTCCTTCTTCAGAGCTATCTTCCGTATGCTAATGGTGACCTGCTGGGACTAGGGAAAGACTGTGGGGTAATGGCACTGGACATTCTGGATGTTTTCAAAAGCAGTGTTTCCCAAAATATAGGGTGTATATTGTAACAATGAATACTTTTAAAACCAGGATGTACTGTCATCCAGTAGCTGGGGGCAGCTTCTTGAAATTGCTGGAAGTGCATCCAGAGACTTGGTAGTGGATTCTTTTATCTAAAAGACTACGTAATTGCTGTGACCTTCTTGTCCCTTTTCGCATGACCTATTACCTAAAACTTCCCTTATGATAAATCATTTGTTTTGCTATATTCTTAGGCTACATAGCTGGCTATGAATTAAGTCTTTGACTTCTCCCTTTCACCTGTTTCAGCAAATTTTAATAGCTACAGAAAGTGCACATTCTTTGTGAGACAGCTGCTAGGCTTGCCTGAAGCTGCTCCTTTATCCACTCAAGGATTTTGTCCTTACTCACCTCATAGGCCAGCTCTTTGTATAACTGCATTTCCAAAGCCTGGATGAATTGCCCCTGCTTTTCATTCACCCTTAGCTGCAGGTTCAAACTGAGAGAGATGCAGTCCTTGCTCTGTCCTTGATGCTTGTACTTTTAAAATTCAATTTTTTTCAGGTGCTTTCTGATACTTCATGTTCTACTTCCAACTATACTTCTTGTTATAAACAATATTCAATTGATGCAATTATTATAGTTGTATTTACAGCTTATCTCTAGCTTCCTTTCTTTTTCTGAAAGGAGACCACTTAAGTAAGTGTAGGATGCTATCAAGTCAGCAAGCATGGTATATGCATAGTACATCAAAGACGACCTGTAAAAATGGCAGTATGCATCAGTGTACTGTAAACTTAAATACAAACTCTGATTTTTTTTTTGTTCTTTGTCATCTTGAAAAGTGAGTCTGTTTGTACTACAGCTGTAGGAAGTTTAAGGTGGAAACTGGGCAAGCCATTCGGATTTTGTGTGTGCAAGAGTGCTTCTTCACGTTAAGCAGGTGAGCAAGTATCGTACTGATAGCATCTTTGTTTAATCCATATTAGTGGCCTTCACCTCTGTTCTTACCTTGATGCACCCTGCAGTGAAAAAGGTGAGCAGCTGCATATTGAACAAGGGGAAGAGCACGTGGAGTGCCTACATGATGATAAACAGCAAACTTGCTTGCTTCCTCCCTGGCTGTTCTGGCAACTTTGTATTCTGATGACTTCACAGGTCTTTCTAGTTCTTTGTTCCTACAAGTTATTTTATTATGATTTTGGTTCAGATGTTAAAAGATGGCAGCAGATGAGATACTGAGAAGATTCAATTTACCTTTCTCATTAACTGTTTTGGAGGAAAAGATTGAACACTACTTTTCTGTAAAGACAAAATAAACCCCACAGAAAACACTGAAGTCAGCATGATTCCAGTGCATTCCTGGGAGTTATCTAATGGCTGGAAATGCTGTTGTTCTGTGTTATCTTTTTTCAAAAATCATCTCACTTTATTTTGTGTGTCCATCCTGACTCTTTCTTTCTCCCCTCACATTCTCAAATAACTCTAACTCAATTCTTCTCCCTACCATCTCCATCTCTCAATTTTCGAGCTATTGAATCATTTCCTTTCCTACCCACAACTCTTCTGCTGCTTCTATATTTAGTTTTCTGAATCTAATGGTTGGAATTCTGTAAGACTACTCTTGTGGCAGGATAAAATAAAATTCTTCAGTTTCCTTTCCAGTGCAAAAAAGCAAATAAGATGTCATTGCCATAAATGGGCTTTTCATGAGCTTTCATTGACTTCCTGAGAGCTTCAACTTAATTACCTGATTTATATTGTCTTTATTTTTCTGTGGTGTTTCTTACCTGCTTCTATGGTATTTGAAAAAGCATGATTATCGAATAGGCATAATTGTTTGTTGGTTTTTTGGTGGTGTTTTTTTTTTTTTTCCCTGCAATAAGAAAAAGATTTTTTGAGCACCTTCAGGGATGGTGAGTCCGTTGCCTTCCTGGGCAGCCCATTCCAGTAGTTGACCACTCTTTTGGAGAATAAATTTTACCTAACACCCAACCTGTATCTCCACTGGTGCAACTTGAGGCCATTCCCTCTTATCCTGTGACTAGTTATATCGGAGAAGAGGCTGACCCTCAACTTGCCACAATTTCTTTTGAGGCAGTTGTAGAGTGGTAGGGTCTCCCCTGAGCCTCCTGTTCTCCACGCTAAGCAATCCGAGTTCCCTCAGCTGCTCCCCTCAGACCTGTGCTCCAGACCCCTCACAGTTTTGTTGCCCTTTTGTGGACGTGCTCCAGAGCCTCAATGTCTGTCTTGTAGTGGGGCGGCCAAAACTGAGCACGGTACTCCAGATGCAGCCTCATCAGGGCTGAGTACAGGGGGATGATTGTTTCCCTGCTTCTGCTGGCAGCACTATTTCTGATACAAGTCAGGATGCCATTGGCCTGCTTGGCCACCTGAACACACTGCTGGCTCATGTTCAGCTGAGTATCGATCAACACCCCCAAGTCCATTTCTTCTGTTGTGGTAATGCAGGTCCGATGGCAATGATGAGCAGTCTTCTCACAAATAGCATCAGAAACAATGAAAACTATGGGGAAGCTGATAGCTTTGGCAGGGTGCTGTAGCCTTTTATTGGCCTCACAATAAAAGTAGTCTCAGCTGTGTCTAACAACATGCATAAAGAGAGCTTGATGCTCTTGCTGCTGGATACTAGACACACATGAACTTCTCTGGGCCTCTAAGTAAGGCAAACTGATGGGATGCAGAGGTTGAGCATACTCCAGTTGTTCTGGAGCACAGAAATACATCAGTATTTGTTAAAAAGCCAGAAAAATGAAATAGGCAATCCAAACCTGAGAAATTCTTAATAAGAATGGGCAAAATTAGGGTGCAGTAACTTCTTAACTCCAGGATTTTTTTCTTTAAATCTTTATTTAAATCTGTAGGTACCAGTTATTTATACGTTCGAAAATGTCGAGTATCTACTGAAGGAGAAGCAAAATAAAACTTTTCAATTTTTTTCTAACCTGTGGTTGATTGCTGCATGGTTGTGTTGCTAAAATTTCCAAAATATTTTGCAGCCTTTATGGTATAAATATTTAAGGCATCTGGTTTTGGAGGATGCAGCTACTTTCAGGCCTGTTTTGCTGCTGAAGCATCTATGTGGAGTATTAAATTGGAAGAAATCTACAGTAGTTGGTAGTACCCTGTAAGTTAGGCTGCATATCAACTCAGTGCGTGCTATTCTGTCTTTCTACTTTTAAATTACAACAGAGGGAAAAGTCAGTCAGAAACTAATTGTATGGCTAATTAAAACAGTTTGGAAGAAAGCAATTGCAAGAAGAGAAATTGCATTATAGGAAGAGGAGAGGATGGTAAATGTTTAAATATGCTGCCTTCAAATGTCAGTTTTCTTCAGAGAATACCCCCCGTATGAGAACTGCTATTCAGCAGCATTCAACCTGTAGGGCAGAACATTTTGTATAGGAAAGGTAGAGGCCAGAGGCAGTAATGCTCATTGAGCTTTATGACAACCAGTATGAGAGACACAGAACCGAAAACAGATTTTTAAGGTTTGTTTTTCATTTTTGTCACAAGTTTCTTAAAATGCTTAAAGGGAGTGCAGAAAATTGGAAAGCTTTCTTCCAAAGACAATGAAAGGGAAGAAGCAACTGAGAACGGGATGATTTAAAAACGTTTGATGGGGGACACAGTGAAACACAACAAAACTTCAACTGAAAAGGGTGGTTGGAAAAAAGAATGGATAAAAAGGTGAGAATTAATTTCAGTGTGTTTTGTGCCCCACTTTAAAGAACTGAATGTTGAGGTGCTTAAAAACATTTAGTAAGGGGCAATAGTATGTACACGTGTGTTTGGCTGCAAGCTAGTTAGAAGGAACTGTTGTCATTTGGTGACTGTTGCTTTGACTTATCTATAATATTTTGATATTAATCAACTTATTGTTTAATTTCTTCACTGTGGAAGCTGGAAGAATTTGTGTCTTATACCTCTTCTGTATGCCTGCAGCCCTTACTTTTTTCCTTCCTGCAAGTCTTACACAAATTCTTGTTCATCTGCTGTAGTGCTTTTATTACTCCTGATGTACTTATTGCTGGGTAGCACACATAAGCCTTTAGGCATACATTAACTTGTCTTCAGCCTTCCCTGCTTTCTTTTCTTCCTGGCCTTTTCTTGCCAGTTCTTCTGTTACTTTAAATATTTTATTTAATCTGTCCCATACTCTGTCAGTCTACAGCTTCGTATGTGGAGACATCCCAATCCTTGCTCTTTTCTTGATATTAAAGTCAGTATCTTCTAGATACACTTTTTAGTCTCTTCCCTTGTGTCAGTTAAAACCAAATCCAGAATTGCAGTGTTTAGCTTTCCATCTGTCTTAGCACCATTTCTTCTGAGCTCATTTCCGTACATCTCTACTTGTTACCACATTGCCAAGACTGCTTTTTTTTTTTCCCCAAACATAACTTCCTAGCACCTCGATTTTTTTTTTTTCTTCACTTCTCAGAATTTTCTCAGTGTTTTTCCTAATACTTTTGTGTATCAGAACTCCTGCAGATGTGGGCAGTGGCATGCATTTCTTGAGGTGCCTGTCATCTGCCAGCATTGTGCTGGATGACTGCTGTTTGGCTCCTCTTTAACCTCAGACCTGTTACTGACTATCTAGAGAGTAAAGGTTTTGTGCACTTTTTCTTCTGTGAAAGCTTATACCAAATATGGAATCGTGTTCTGCTTTGTGACTGAACACAAGTGCTTTTGTTACTCCTTTTCAAAAGTGGAGATGCATTCAGCAATTCTCTCCTTTTTCCTTACTTGATATTAGTCACCTGCTGCCATTTGCTTCATGGATTACTTGGTGTTAATGAGTTTATTTCTAGTAGAGAATACTTTTTCTTTCCTTCTGTTGTGCTTAAGAGATTCTTCCTTGCAGGTTTAAGGAAAACTTTACTAGATTTACAGGGTTTGAATTATTAGAATCATAGAATCATAGAATCACCAAGGTTGGAAAAGACCTAAAAGATCATCCAGTCCAACCGTTCACCTATCACCAATAGCTCCCACTAAACCATGTCCCTCAAAACAACATCCAGCTTTGGAGCTTTGATAATGTGATCAATCACATGTCATGTAGTTTTTAGCTCAAAAGGCTTAAAAGCAACATGTAGTATCAACTTCAAAAAGTCTCAACGCTTCATCCCAAGTGCCTCTTGTTGTCAGCTTGAAATTTAATTGTTAATACTAAAACGCCACCAAAAATGTCACTGATGTAACAGTAAAAATAGATCTTGCATATTTTCTGTGAAATGTGGATATGAGGCATCGTGACTACAATTTCTGTGAGCAGAAAAAGAAATATTTTCCTCAGTAGAGGATTGAGTGAAGAACAGAGAGGTCAATTTGAAAACCTTTCATTTTGTGTGATTACAGCCATGCTGCAAATGCCGTTTCAGTATAAGAGAGGCCTTTAAAACATACCTTACTTTTTGATTTGTGCTGCAGGTCAGATTAGCTAAAATGGTTATTGTGTCACCCTAGAGATTCCTGCTTGCTGCAAGACCAGACTTTAAACCCTATTTTTATTATTAAAAAGGCCAGCAGCAACAAAGACTATTTTACAAGTTCTGAGACGTTTTCATAGCAATTTGATCTTTATACACAGGTTTTTAGAACTCTTTGTACTGTAATTCTTCGTGTATATAAAATTCAGAAAAGGGGGAGCAGGAGCACTCATCTGCCTCTTGCCTGGAGCTTGTCCCCTCTTCACATTGATCCTGAGGACTGAATTTGGGATGGAGTGTGCATTTGTCTCCATGTCATGGCGAAACAGCAGCATCTTTCAGTAGATGAAGCAGGTCAGCTGAGGGAGAAACCTGTGTTGTGGGTCAGTGTATGACAGGTTCACCCTATCTCTCTTAAATTGCCATTATACTTCTGTCTTGAAGACAAAAAAAAAAATCTGTTTTCAAGATACAAGTCTGAATGTGACAGTTTCTATTTATATCCTATTTTATTCAGAGATACTGATACTAAAAAAAAGCAGTCCAACGATGAGAAACAATGCTAGATGTATTTGCTTTGTATTTCAATAAGGTGTATTTACTAGTCTTAATGCCTTTTGCATATTGTAGTGATCTTTCTGCTTTGTGTGCTACAAATATGCCAGTTTTAAAAAAAAAAATTGACTCCGCCTAGTTGCCTCTTGCTCTTTCCTAATTTTGTTTAGGAAAATGCAACAATAGCTAGCCAGTCAGTATCCTCAGCTGTCCCTTCATGTTATCTTCACCATTTTCTTATCCCCATCCCTTAACCGCTTGCACAATGTTTGGGCATTAATGCCACACTTTCAAAGGGAACAGAGCTTGTTGAAATGATGATTTTGCTGGCTTTGCTGTAGTTTGGATGATTGCCTTTATTTCTGAATGGGAATCTGTTGAGTACATTATGAAACTGAATGTTTAAATTTGTTTGTCTTAATTATGATCTCAAAAAGAAGTCTAAGATGTCTAGAATGCAACAAGACAGCAATTTCCTTTTTTTGTTGTTTCTTTTTACTCTGAAGCCTGTGTCTGGTTCTGACTGATTTGAATGATCCGACTAGTTACAGAGTGGAGAAGTTACTGCAGGAGCAGATTATAGTGTATAGGTGTTCCCAGCATCATCTTGGGACTGCTTGGTGAAAGATCCATCAACTCTGAAACATTTTATACAACATGTTTTATACTACCAGCTGGAGGTAGCCTTGGACAAGGTGGAGCACTAACACTTCTCAAGTTTAAGTGATAAATAAAACCTTACAATCTCTAAAAATGTTCTTGTAAACAAAGTGGTATAACTGGAAGAAAAAAATGCTTTGAGGGGAAGGTACTAAGCACACAGAACTATGTTAATTTTGATGAATAAAGTTGTATATGCTTACATTGAGCAGAAGAGCAAGAATAGCATGTGGTAAGTGAATGATGGTATCTAGTGTTGCAGAAGTACTGCTACTTTCCTGTAAGCAAAAGCCTAAATACTGTAATCAGTGCTGACTTGTAAACTTTGCTGTTTACATAACTGAATTATTTGACTCATTCTCAGATAAGAAAAAAGGCAACTACTCATAGCAGGGTCTTCATTCCCCAATTTCTGTTGAAAAATCTTGAGAATGTGTGTTTTTTTTTTTTTTGAGTTTTAAATGGAAAGATATCCATTTAGGAATCATTCTCTGAAGTGCCTTTTTTTCTTTTTTCGTCTTTTTTAATAGCCTAGCTAATTCAGTGCTCAATGTGAAGCTGCCAGCATCAGTAAAATAAGAACAAGCCTATCTTAAATAAAATGGTAGAAAAAATGACATCAAAGCAAAATTACAAAAGGGGAAAAAAACCCTCCCTTTGCCACTGACCAAACAAACAACAGCAACAGTATTTCTTTATTGCAGACTCTAATTTATGTAGTAGTAGCAGGTGAAGGAGATAATTAATGTAGGAGCAACAAGCTCAGGTGGTCTTTCAAGTTGATTTTTTTCTCCAAGTGAAATCTCAGCTGAAAAGCGAGCAAAAATAAAAGCAGTGTATTTCAGGCTTGATAAGTGAAATAACTGTACTGACTGAATGAGGAATTCCAGTTAATTTTTTAATGACTGGGGGGGAGGAAGGGAGGAGAACTCGATAATTTGCTGCCATGCTGTGGCTGTGTGTTCTTTTCTAAAAACACGTGCATGCACACGCATGCAGAGAACTCCGGTCCAAACAGATTCTGTAAGTTCTGAGAGCAGGGAGAGTGCTGGCTGAGGAACTGTTGAAATTGCACGTCAGATGCCAAAAACGTCAGATACCAAAGACTGGTATCAAACTTAGAGGTTTGTGTTGAAGGACAAACTCAGCCTGATGAAATAGAGAAGTTGTGTTTTCTTCAGGGAGAGTTTTCCCTTCTGCCTGTGCTCCCAGCTGGACAGCTGAAGCATCTGAAAGCAGTGTAGCTGTATTAGCAAAGCGGCAATCCAAGCTAGCAAGTCTGTCAGCAGTCTTGCCTGGGTTGAGCTCCAGAACAGCTGGCATCTATTGAACAGAGCAAAATAGTATGTATCTTGAAGTGCGGACATATGCCTTTCTTTTTCCTTCTTTCCTTCCATCTCTATTCCAGAGGCTATTTCCTATCCTCAGACATGTAAAAGAAAGGGAAGTCTTACTTTGTTACTTGAGATTCATAAAAATATTGTTGAGATCTGCTGGCTACTTGGTCTGGCTTTAAATAAATAATCCCATCCTAAGTCTACCTAACTCAGGCAGAGGTTGTCTATAAGAATGTCTTTGCATTGAGGGATTTTGGAGGTGACTGAAAACCAAATATATGCCAACAAGTCTATATGTCTAACTTGTGTGACATGTTTGGAGATTCAAATATTTATCAGGGGAGGGCAGGGGAAAACATTAGTGAACTGAAAGCATCCTATTTATCTAAACAGTGAGATATTTCAGAGTGGTTACATCAAGCTTATGGTTGGGGAAAAACAGCTTGAAGAGTTCTAGTGAATTCACAGTTGTGAATTGATATTGGGTACTAAGCATATTCTTATTCCATAGAGCTCAGTAGCTTCAACTTATAATACTAATGCAGTCACATACATCACTTCTGACGAAATGTTCTCTGCTAATCGGCAGTGGTTTCTGATGTAAGGAACCAGCAGAGAGGCTCCTGTTGTGACTCCATTGATATTACAGCACAGTCTCCATAAAAAGCATTATTTATGCAGTACTGCCTGTAGGACTGTTAACATTTCAGGAACAACTTATTGGAATTTGTCAAGAGTGTCCAGAAAGACAGGAAATGATGCTGTCAAATATGTTCCTGATATATGCAGTATATATATGCAGTAAGCATTATAGAACTGTCTGAAACAATGATTAAAAAAAATAAAACACTAGCCTTTTAGGATACTGTGTACTGTATTTAATGTGTTTTCTTTTTGAATTAGATGCAACAGTTGGAATTAGCACAAATGCAACAAAGAGAAGCTAACCTTACAGCTTTGGCAGCCATTGGACCAAGGAAGAAGAGACCACTGGATTCATCAAATGCTGGATCTGGGATGGAGGTACTGAGATGGTTTGCAATGACTCACATGATGGCATTGTATCTTCATACTGAACTATTTTCATTCTTCCCTGTAGGAAGAAATTCCTACAGGGAAAAAGAATTTTCTTTTTACAAAATGATTGATTACCTACAGTAAGGAAACCAGTTCATGTGTTAGATACTTGTAAGGGTTACTTCTGGTAAATTTATTGGCATGTTTGTGTGCTATATCCAGAACTATGAAGAATGTTGTGTGTTGACTGGATCAAGTGGCTGCTCAGAGAAACTTGTGGAGGATAATGCTGCTGTACTAGTCTTTTGTGGTAGCTAGATGTCATAGCTCACCAGTTGAACTCATGGTAGCTTTGGGTAGCTTTTTGAAATGAATGTGGCATTTGTGCACTTCTTTCCATATGCAATGCATAGGGACTCTTTTTCACTATACTCTGAGTTTGCCTTGGCTGAATCACCAAAAAAAACCCCACCGTAAATAAATACATAAAGCTAGACCGTTCTCTTCCTGCAGTGAGTCAGATCTCTTTTTCTGTCTCATCCAGCACTTTAAAATGCCTTGAAGGTGCTTTCAACAGACCTTGGTCTGAACATATCTCTTAATGTTCTGCTGGAGATTAACTGTTTCCAAAACCTGGAAACAGTTAATGAGGCTGCTGAAATTCTTTCCAAGAAGACTGACAGCCTGCTTCTGTTAGAAATCATCATCTTGGCTGAGAATGGGAGAAGGGTATTGCCAGCTGCATTGCAAACGTTGCCAGATTTGCCATTCTTTCTCACGAGGCCTCAATGCTGCATGAGTGAATGGCTGCTTGGCCTGTCACCTAAGCACAATGAGTAGAAGCCCCAGGAAGTAACTTGTGGTGGAAGTAGTGCTTTTCCTGTCTTAAGGCTTGTTTTCAGAAGCTTAAATATATGCTTGAGTGAAAATACTCTCATAGTTTTGTATGCTGGAATCTGGGAAGACCTTGTATAAAGCTTAACTGATATTTGCAACATAACTGAGACAATTGTGGTATCTGGCCTGTTGGTTTCCTTTCAGCCTGACAAAAGACCTCTCTAAGGAGGTGGGGTAAACTTCCTTTTTTTTCTTTATGTTCTGTTAAGGAGTCAGACACACAAGTCTTTAAAGGTTCACTATTTACTGCCAGTAAAGTGAAGGAATTGCTATCTAAACAAGCAATAGAAAGCAACATGATAAGCTTTTGAGTAGCTACTCTTCACTTCTCTCCTGTTTTTTAATGCATATTCTCATGAAGCTGGAAGCACAGATTATTTTTTTATACTACTCCCGGAAAGATTTGGAAAACAGCGTTCAACATAAGAACTTTTCCTCTTCCTTTTCTCTTTTTCCTAAGCTTCTATCAAATAACTGTTCCCCTTCTTCATGGTGGTTTCCTACAATTATTGCCAGATTTGTTTCTGAATATTTAACAAGTCTGCCTGTTGGGTGCTTTTCAGTTATTTCTCATCAGCTGCAATGTATCGGTTTTATTAAAAGCTTTACAGAATTGTGCCAAAATGAAATGGAAAAGTGCTGGAATTGTAAGGTGGCAATCCGTTATTTACACTGTCATTTTTAAAAGGAATGTGCAGACTGTGTCTAAAACTCACTATAAACATTATCACAAATGTATCTGCTGTTTTTAAGATGTTTCTCTCACGGATTGCCTTACTAATTATTGAGTTGTAAGAGAAGAAGGGGAAGGTAATTCTGCTAATGAAGCTACTTTTTGTTCTCACATGCATTCCAATGCCTACTACTTAAGCTTCGTGCTACCAGAAATTAATTTTCTGCAGAATTTCTTTTCCTGTGAAATTGTGCAGGATGACAAACTTGTGAAGGCTCTTTATACTTAAGCATTTAAGTGTCCCAGTATATCCAAACAAATTTATAAAAGGCTTAAGACTTACCATGTAGAATAAAAAATGGTTTAGACAAACACTATATTTCAAGAAGCAGAACATTTGTAATACATTCATGATAACATGGCAAAACATTCTGAGCAGTAAACAACATTCCATTCTTCAGAGATGAAAGGAGGTTTTGAAACTGAAAGCAAGTACAATATGGCCTTAGGCTGATACACATTTGGGCATCTTTAAAATCATTTTTTCGGGCAACCTGTCTGAGAATAATTTAAACAGGCAGGATGTACTTTCTCATTTCAAATTGCAAATACAGACAGCTTCACTCACAAATAATATTAAATGTCAGAACTTCCCGACTGTGCAATGTCAAAAAGTAAATCTGTGCATAATACTCCTGTGACCGTTTTTTAAGCCCAATATCTTGACAGACAGGCATGATGGAAGGAGTTATTCCTGAATATGAGTGATCCTTTGATAGTATTGAACGAAATCACTGATGTTTTTTTAACAGTGACTTCTTCAACTTGCTTAATGTTCTTTGTACAGAGTCTGTATCTCTTTAGTCTCTGTTGCAGCAAAGTTGTGCATTCAGCTTTTTTAATCATTGCCTACTGTAGTAATTAAAGGAAGTGAATTATTTCAAGCTGTTATTGATGTAAACTGAAGCCCTGAGGTATTTGGAGAGGCAGGGAAGAAATA
Organism: Lagopus muta; assembly: GCF_023343835.1. NCBI lineage: Eukaryota > Metazoa > Chordata > Aves > Galliformes > Phasianidae > Lagopus > Lagopus muta. The sequence goes on along the minus strand of NC_064435.1, from coordinate 44,883,162 downwards.
ATCAGTTACACTGTTAAAAAAGTGAAGTACTGCAAGCAAATTTCATATATACCTTTATCCCTTACCAAAAAGTAATGGATACTGAAAGAGTGCAGCTTAAAGAACGTGGTTGGAGTTGGTTTTAATATCTTGTGGTGTAGTAACAGTGAGTGTAAAGGGTGTGAAACAGCATTTTGTTAGCAGACTGTTTCTCCACAAAAGAAAGTGTTTATTTGAGATGGTTCCTCTGTTCTGAGTATCTGCTTCTTTCACACTCAACCACTGGGCTTTGTAGCTCTTCTGGAAAGTCCTTTTTCCTGGGGTATTTGAATCTCTGATCATTACTTATTTACCGCACCTTATTCTCTTGAATTATGATTTCTTTACTTAAGTAGACCTGCTATGGATTATTTAATTCAGGGCCTAAAACGAGATGGAGCACAAGCATGTGCTTTACAATTAAAAGTCTGTTCAACAGCAGGCACACCACTTCGCAGAGTGGCGGGTAACAAATGAACATAAATCCTGCTCAAATGCACCCGCCCAGAGGAGTTTTTCTCATCTAATTTGAACTAATTCTCAACTAAAAGCATTATAAAAGGGGTAAATTGTATCCTGCCCTGTTTGTTTATTTTTTACACATTGCCACACTTGAAACAATAGTAGGGGCAAATCCATGAAGATCACAAAATTAAAAAGTCAGGTCCTGGAAAAATAACCATTTATTGGAAATTCTGCAATTTTCTTGTTTCAAACACTAGTTGGGAGTAGTTTTTTCGTGTTAGTTTTATTTTGCACGTTGACTTTATTGCAACTTGACACTGGAATGTTGTTCAGAAATAACGATTTCAGAAGATCCCGGTAAGAAAATACATCTATTGTGGTAATTGGTGCTTCTGGTATTGCAGAAGTGGTAATATCTTCATCTCTCATTCTGGACCTTATTCTGAGTACAAAAGTGTGAGAAAGTCTTTTAGATTTGATTCATGTGTGTTTTGGGGTTTGTATACTTGTTACCTCTTTATGCTTCCTCATCTTGGGGGCATGTGGGGAATACTAATGAATTACAGTAGGAAGACTTGAGACATAACTTACCTTGGAGAAAGGGAGACCCCTTCTTGTAAAAACAAAGCCATACATTTATTTTCCTGATTTCAAGTGCTGTTTCATGGCTTTTTTATTAGTTAGTAACGTACACTGTGATGTTTTCAATATTGAGAAATAGCCAAGATTGTCAAGGTCATTCTGAAAACGGTTTTGTCTAGTTCTCACTATAGCTGGAATCTTAGAAGTTTGAAAACCCATGCAGATTACTTCCTTTTTTTTTTTTCTTGAGGAATCAGGCTGCAGTTCTGAATCTGTAAGCTTTTTTTCCATTAACTGAAAGTGTTACAGTTCCCAAATTGTCTTCCATCGTGAAGTAAGAGCAGTGGTTTTGTACCTTATCACACAGTAGGGAAGAAAAAACTATTTTTTGAAAGTAGGGAGACTGAATGTTACTCTTTTGATCAGCATGGGAAAAAAAAAACTGGTTGGACCATTCTCTTACTTTACATAGTAAAACTTTCTTGAATGCCTGCATGTCACTGTAACTTTTTGGGGGAGTGCTTTTTTCCTCGTCTGTTTTCTAGCTTAATGATAATATAGCAACCGTTTGGAAGTGTTGAGGTTTGCCTTGCCCCAGAGTGCTATTGTGCTGTATCCTTCACTGATCTTATCCCAGGCTGGTCCCATTGGGTTACTGATGCAGAAGCAAATGGTGAGGCTGAAATCTTGGGGTCAATGAATAGGTATTCAGATACGTTCTCTCTGTAAAACACCTAGCTCTTGTCAACAAGCATAAAATAATGTACTTCTGGAGGTGATGCACAGCTTCCAATATTGCAGTGCACAACTAAGCTGGCATTTTCTTTCTGGAAAGAAATTTGGCAAGAAGGAACAGGAGAAATACATATTCTATGCTGGTCACTGTTCCATTTTTAATATTGAATGTGTGTGGAGAAAGCCAGCTTGTCGTCTCCTCTTTTAGGGCAAGCTCTGTGCCACATCTGATCATTGTTAGCAGGACTTAAATTTACTCTGCTTGTTTTACAGATTAGGATGCCAGTATGCATGTGGATCAAACATATTCTGTAAATGGTGCATGTTTAAGCTTTGGAGATATTTTTTGGGCTGACTAGGAAGATCTAAGCCATTGAGCAACAAGTCCTTTCTTGCAAAATGAAGGAAAAACAAATGATTGAGGAAGAGAGAGTTTGTTTTCCCACAGTGTGACAATCAAATTACCACGTTGGTTTGGTTTTTTGGTTGTTCTTTTTTTTATGTTTGAGAAAGGGATGCATGGCAGTCAAGGAAGAGGCATGTGGCTTTACACTATTAGAAGTATTAGCTTAAGAACTTACTGCCACCTTTTTGACTTCCTGAGAGGACACAATAGCATAATCCATCTCCTTTGATATTTGTGCGAAGGATGTGGCTCTGCCTGAATGTGAATTAAACTTGATTCTGTGGTGAAGGAGGATGGGTTTGCTGCCCTGTCTGTATCTGTGGGGTACAGAGAAGCTTCTAACTGCTGTTTCATATTGGTACACGATAATTTGCTAAGGTATTTTCTTAAAAGCTACAGAAAATGAATTTAAAATCAATCACTTTAAATTAGACTACTCGCATGTAAGTAGGTCTTCAGAGCCAGGCTACAAAATCTTTCTACACTTGAGAGGTTTTCTTCTTCCTCTCAGTGAGTGTCTCTGTGTTGGTCTCTCTCTCCTTTCTCTGTCCTAGCCCATTTTGAGACATAGGTCTAAAGCAATACAGGAGAGTTTTTCTTTTTTTCTACTTTGCATATGCATAACATACGCAGACTTTTGATTTTGATTTCTAGTTCTTAATTCAAGCTGTTGGACAACTGAGGAGTCTACAGTGTAGTTATACCTTTGGGGAAGGTATGAGAAAAGATATTGAAGCTATACTAGTTAGATCTTGCAGCAGATATGTGGGCAAAGCCCTATCAGCTATGGAGTTTCAATTTGAGCTCTGAATTTTCTGGCTGCTGTCAGTCTAGGCCATACATACACTTGATGTGAATTTTTTCCCCTGTAAATAGGACAAAATATTCCTGCCTGCCATTCATTCATTTCAGAACCACAGCTCATCGGCCCACATTGTGCTCTCTCTGTGCTAGATGGGAACTTAATTCTTCTTATGTGTGAAAGATATCTGCAATTTAAATGACTAATTGCACTGTAGCTTTAGGCTGAACATATTGGTAACGCAGAAATGTTGATGACATGTGAAGGGTCAAGCAATTTATAATTTAGTTGACAATACATTGCTTAAAAAGATGTGGCAAAGAGCCAGAAAATTTCAGCTTAATAATTGTCTATTAACTAACATGACATATTTGTATAGTATTCATTACCTCCAGGTACAGATTAAGCATCTGATGTAGCCACACGAAGTGACATGCGTACATGAATCTTGGGCATAATAGTGAATAAACTGACGTTGCATTCACAGTAATTTGTTTCAATATGTAAAGCATGTTGTTGCCTACATATGAAAGGACCTGTAGGAATGTTGCAATGAAATCTGAGGAAAATGTGTAGTTGGATAGCATTCTCTGTTGTATAGATCTGACAGCTTGGTGAGACTTCTTTGTAGACTATAGATAACATCATAAATATACATGTTTGTTTTCAGCTGTATGCGAAAACAGTCAGGAAACAGATCTGAGCCTTTCAGACATCATCTTGATCTGTCCTAATAGTCTATGAGATTTAAATGTCAACACATGAAAAACAACAACAGCAAAAACAACTTCTTAAAAAATAAATCATTTTTATAAACATTGAGTAGCGTAGTATTTTAGCATTGCGAGTGTGGGAGTATTTCTAGCAGACTGTGAGGCTTGACAGAATAGGCAGAATCAGTATGCTGGTTTGCCACTGAAGTATCAACTTCTTTCACTTAGCCTAAATTCACTCTAGCCTAAATTATGCACTTATTTGCATAATCAACATTTCCAGAATTTTGACAGGTTGCCTTTCTTGTTGAGATCCAGAAAAGTGAGCACTTCACATGTTTATGGCTTTTTTTTTTTTAACCTTTTTTCTATTCTATTCTATGAGACAGGAGACTGATGTACAGGACACACTGGCTATCACAGAACTCAGTGTGGCCACAAGTGAGTTGGGGATTGAACCTGAATTAGAGTAGTTGTGCTGGCTGCTGTTTGTACCGCCTTCCAACAGTGTATCTGTTACAAACAGCTGCAACTTCTCAGTGTCTACAAATGCCATTGAAAACTGTCTCCTTACTGTTTCCTTTTTTTGGTGATATTTTTGTAATGCACAGCAAAGCTGCACTGATAGTTTACTCTCTTGGCATTGAGGCTTAGAAGTATTTATGCCTTGCCATAAATTAAAATGAGAGCTCGTGACTCTACTTTTAACATCTGATTGAAGTTTTGCTGCCTTAAAGTGCACCTCTGCGAAACCACACCAAGAGTTGAAAATTCTGAATGCAGTTGATGGGAAGCCATTAAATTTGGGAAGGGAATGTATTCTCTGCCAGGTGAGCTCACTGAGCCTTATGCAGGTTCGTGGAAGGCAGGATTCTGTTGAGCTTTGAGTGTTGCTTCAAGTCCTGTGTAATAGCTCTGAACAGCTCTGGTATTCCTGCAGTGTTTAAGATGCAGACTTCTATATTGTGTGCTCCAAGTACCTGGGAGACTAGGAATTAGGAGAATGATGATAGCTCAGGTAAAGAAAGGGTCTTGTCTTTCAGCCTTACTGTTGTGACAGCTGTGGCTCTGGTCAAATTCACTTTTGCCTTTGAAAAGAGAATCAATATTTAATTCTTCATCTGGCCACTGGAGAGAGCTCTAAAGATCTTAAAGTTGTGTTTTGGGAGCAGGCTCCTGACCACAGGAGCTGCAAAACAGGTATGGAACTGCTGCAGGAGCTCCACAGTATTTTCTGTTGCCACAGTCAGTAAAAGTAACTGATCTCTGTTAGGAATATACAGAAGGCTATGTGGATCACAAAGGCAGTTGCTCTGACAGTGCTGCTGATTTGACTGAACTCTGAGGGTATGTGAAGCACAGAACTGCAGCCTGTGTAGCCTAGCTTTGCTGGCTTTAAGCCAGCTGCCCTGCATGCTGTGAGAGTTGGTTTCCAGTAGCTCAGAGCCCAGTTGCTGCAGTACCTTCCTTAACTTACAGATGGGGTCTGTAAGCTATACTAAAGCTGCAGCGTTGCTGCTCATACCCTGTTGGGCAGGCAGTACCTGTGCTGGGTAATTCTCCTGTTTGTTTGCTCATTGAGGTACTGATAATTAAAAGCCTTATTTTTCAGTTCTCTTCAGAAAAGGATGACAAATGTGTCTGAGGGTAGACAGAAGACTTCTGCTATGAAGAGCCTCCCAGACTAACAAAACAGTTTTTTCTATTTTTTGCATAGCAATTTGCTGCCCCACTGGAGGGAACATAATAGAGATATCTGGGAGTAAGGTACAGCTGACTGGTGTTGTTCTAACATGAATACTAATGTCTGAAAAGCAGCATCAGAGATCTTCTTTCAAGAAGGGGCATATGAAATGCGAAGTAAAAGGCTGCTGGTACTTGTCTAAGGAAGGATGAAGGAACTTGAGCAAGAGCAGGCTTCTGGGAACACTGAAGCTTGCGTGTGATGGTTCATTGTGGTATGCAGGTGACAACATAACTTCAACTGTTTTTACTTCTGACTCCTTAAATGTTTTATTAAAAACAGACACTCTATCACCCTGCGCTGTTTGTTCCAGTGTTCAAAACCCATAAAAGACTTCCATGCAGCTGTGAGAGGCAACTAGTCACTGCTCATCCCCGTGTAAACTGATCAGAGACATGCAGGAGGTTTTGTAATGTAGGATGAGTTTCCTGACCATACAGAGCCTGTTTGTAGTCCAGTCTGAGCTGGGATGACCTCTGCTGTGCTGTGTGACTACTGTGATTTTAAACCATCTTGCACAGAGGGGCCTTTTTTTTTTTTAACATGGATGTGGCAGCCATTGGTTTAGATAGGTTCAGTAGCTATCTGAAGAGCCCCTCAAATACTGTACTCAGCTCTGATAGGCCTGTTGATGCTGTGTGAAATTGAAAAATGTGAACTGTCTTAGCAAACAGAAGCTTTGGCCTTGGAAGTGACTTTACTGCAAAACATCACTCTGTGTCCCTGCATTGAGCACGATGGGAAAGAATTTAAGCATAAACAAATCCATAATTCTGTCTCAAGCATGGGCAGCTTCTCTGTTTTAACAGCTTGCTGTTCTGATAGCATCCAAAGCAGACTCGGGGATTTGTGATGTCTGCCTTCTTTTTGTAAGGAGGAAAACTGCATTGAGGTGGCTTTGGTTTGCATCTTTCTAAAGGTAAGTCTCGTAGTCTAATGACTATTTAGAGAGAAAATACTTTCCCCTCCATAAAGTTCTTTGAATTACAAAGGACATTACTGTTGGGTTCCTGCAAACCCTTGGGGTTTGTTTCATTTATAACATTGCCTCAGGCCTTCTGCCGCATCCTGTTGGACTGACCTCCTTTTCAACTCGTGCTGGCAGCTGCATTGCAGAGCTATCTTTTCCCTGGATCCTTCGGGGCTGTCATATGACAAACTTGAACTGTGACCCCCTTGTGTCTTACCAGGACAGCAGTGCCCTCTCTGTGCTATGTGGCCAGCAGTCTTCCCCACACACGCATTTGTTCCAAGCCATTTAACAAACTGAAAGTTTCAAATGATGGCATTTCATAGTGTTTAATAGTATCGACTGTAAAGCAAATGAAATGGTGCTGAATACCCTGCATGCTGCTAGTAAGAAATACAGCTTCCATTTCTGCAATATGCCCTGGGTTTTCCGTGGCTAGTATGTGCTCTCTGGTGAATCCTTTTCTTTCCTTTTTTTTTTTTTTTTTTTTTTGGTAAATAAATTTCAATGCTTTCCTCCTAACAACTGTAGCATTCACGGCTATAAATAGTCCACTACTGATATTTGTATCTAATATATGGGTTTTTAAACCAGATTTCCCTAAGCAAAGTGGGCAAAGTCATTTTGCTGAAGTCTTACAGAGTGTTAGGGTAAGAATTGATATAGTTAGCACAGCATCCAAGCAACACCATCTCCAAGTGGTGTTGATGCTGGCAGGCATTGCCTTGCTGAAGTTACAGAGACTGAGCACTCGTATTTGTACAAATTGCATTCATTACCAAGAACCCTCCAGTAGTGATAAGAGACTGGCTGTGTAGCATAGATTGGCTCCAAGATAAGTAGCCAGTCTATTGTGCAGCTCATGGTAATCTTCTTCCTGCTCCCCACCCCTAATAATAAATCTTGGGACATTTTGGAATGCATGGGGGTTGCTCATTCCAATAGCCTGAATGTATAACTACTAAACATCATCATCTGCACACCAATTGTGCTTTCATAACCAAGTGAGGCTGCTGTCTGAAATGGATAGGCTTGGATACAGCATTCTGAATGCACAGATGCTTGGACTGTGTTTATGTCTTGCTTTTGTAAAGGACATTTGAGGGGTGATGGCCAGGATAAGAGTTTCTCCTGGCCACGTTTCAAGGCTCATGCCCATCGCAGTGATGGTTTTCTTTAAGAAGAGATGTAAACATCTGGAGTTCTTGCAACTAGGAGCACAACACAGCTCTGCACAGGAACAGTGGTAGTACCACCTTTGTTGTGAGCTTGTAGTGAGAAAGCACAGCTGTTTAGTATGACTTCAGTGAAACAGCAGTACCTATCTTACAATAATACAGTTTAAGGAAAAAAAGGAGTTTTTGAGTAAGAATTTTTTCATTGCTTTGACTGGAGTAAACCATTAACTGGCATGTTTGCTTTGTCTTTTGAATGTACCAAGGGCATCTGGATTTCTGGTTTGTAATAAGTAAAGCTGAATATCAACAGGTTGCTTCTATGCACGCAGGCATTACAACCCAACCAATTTGATTTAAAAACTTGTATTGACATGAAATGTTAATATTTTTCTTTTTTCTTTCCCCTTCTACTCTTAGGGTTTGAACAGCAATGGAATTGCTCCTGGGTCATCAAATTTTAGCCTTACAAAACAGCTTCTTCGTCCAAGAATAACTCGTGTCTGTCTCAGGGACTTGATATTCTGCATGGAACAAGAGAGGGAGATGAAGCATTCTCTAACCTTGTACCGTGCTCTTCTGAAGTGATTTGAATTTCACATTTCAACTTGCTGTCTACTGCCAAAGAAAACACTGAAGCATTGTTGCACTGTCTTGAAATTCCAATTTCTGGAAAACGATCCGTTGTAAGGATAACTCTTGTTTACAGATAAACATTTTTATTAAATACCTAACTTAGCACCAGTAGGGTTTTTAATAATGTTTGGCTTAAACCAGTCTGTAAACCAGTGAAAACACTGAGCTGTACACACAAGCCCCTGACTACCTTGCATTTGTGTGTCTTGCAGGCTCTGAGGGCTCGATATGTGTACTAGTTTATGTACGTTACTTGCTTCAGTACTCCAGAATCTGCAACATCTGTTTGTAGTGCCTTCTTCTAATCCAACCTTATCTAGGGGGCAAGTAACTCTTTAAAGGCACTGCACAGCATGACAGTTGTATTTATTCATGAACCAGCAGTCAATCAACATGCTAATGTATTGCCTGTTTGTCTCAACAAATCTCCTTAAATCAGATGTCCTTAAATGTTCTGGGTTTAGAATTACTACTGAATGTTACTTTGTGGAGCAAAGTAGCAAACAGAAGGAGTGAGGGACACTTTGTCTTCTACACATCACTCCAAACTGTCCCCCTCCCCTTTCTGCGGAGAAAAGTGATTGAGGGAGGATGAACAAATGGTCATTCTTGTGGTTAAAGTACACCAAGCAGTTGTAGGTAGGGCATACTTTGATGTTTGGGAAAATCTGGAGTTACTGAACTTGAATACAGGGAGTAAAAAAGCCTGAAAAAGAAGGGTAAAAAAAGAAACTGATCTCTTACAGGTGTGTAGGTAACAAACAAAACAAAAAAAAAAAAAAGGCAATGGATTTAAGCATATATTTAGAAAGAAATAAACCAAAGCCTGGGTTACTGCAAGAAAGGGATGACTTGAGATGTGTTAAACATTCTGAAACTTTACAGCTAGAGACTTTTAAGGAGAAGCATAGTGTTTGCAAAGCAGAGGATTCACTGCTTTACTGAGAATACTGATTTAGTTGTCAGCTTAATGTTTATCATACCTTAATGTGGTATAACAGGGAAACTTTTCAAGTAGAAAGTAGTTAGTTTAGTCAGTTGCCTTGTTTCCATTCAGTGAGGAGGATGCTCAGACTACCAAGACTGCTAGAATAGATTCAAAGATTTTCTGCTCTGCTGGTAAAGATTGCCTTGCGGTAGGAGGGAAAAGCTCCAGGTCACCCTTCTCCCCAGCCTCCAGACACTTTGCCTCCCATGACACAGTGCTGCATAGCATGGCTGCTTCCCAGGACAAGTGGGAAAGGCACTGATATATTGAATGGCTTCCTGCTAAAACTTATTTTCTTTCAAGGAACAAGCTTCCTATGGTTATTTGGCATGCTACTTCAAAACTTTAAAGTGATAACTTAAACACCCTCTACCATCAGAACCACTGCATATAGTTACCAAACTCAGTAAGTTTTGAGTCAGGTTTTTTTTTTGTGTTGAAACAGTAGTAAACAAATCTAGCCAATGAATGCTGTAAATTATTTATATATGTATATATGGCATATATATATATATATATAAGAAAAGCAGTACTTTGACTAAGCTATAGTTTGCAAGATATTGATAGCATCAGGCAAAATTGTTTTGTATAATTAAATGCTTAGCTTTACTTTTTATGTAAAGTGCAGCATTTTCCATATTTGTGTACTGTATCTTATTGATCAGATGTTTAAAATTATTTTAAATACTGCATTAAAGCAATTATTTTATTAAAAATAATAAATAGCTAACTTTGTTTATTTCCTAGTATGAGAAATTCAGCGTCTGCAGCTGTCATCACCACGACTAATGGCATGGTACTGAAAATGAGCCCCAGCTATCTGCCCATCACGCTGATTGGCACGGTTACCCAACCTGAAGTGTTAATGATAAGCATCTGTATTCTAAGGTTTTTAAACAGAACTGGGTGACAGAGCAAAAAAATTACTTGAAGGCAAGTGGATGGGGAGGGGGCAGAGTAAAAGCAACCCCTCATTTGTCCAACTTTCCCTGTCAGTCAGCACAGAGCTGTTTTTTGTTTTGTTTAGTTTTATCAGATGAATAGAAGTACTTAAGACATATTCTGGGAAGTAGGAACACAGGAAGCTTCTCAGACCTCAGAGGTGTGCAATGGAAGCACTGTCCTAGATTGTTTTTGAAGCAACTCGCAACTAATTAAGTGCAGGTAGGAGAGCACAGATGAGCATCTGCATATGGGCCTGCCTGTTCTTTAAACCAATGAGACTTTAAAATAAAAGGTATTAGAGAAAATGAATTACATGATAAATAGATATAATAAACTTCAAAAGACAACTGAATGTTTTTATTGCCTGCTTGCAATAGAGATTATGTGCTTTCGTTACTGCTGTCACAGCAAGTTGTCTCTGTTCAAAACTTTAGGAGGAAGAACAGGCATTTTCCAAAAGCTTTTCAGCAGTTTCAAGCCTGACTTGAGACAGAAGAAGCCTTGGTGAAGGTGCAAAGGCTAAAACTACTTGTCTTCTTCCTGAGGCTACATCCTACATCTCATTTAAGCTCACCTTTGCTTCTGAGAAGAGCAAGTGACCTCTTTGCTCTGCCATACCAGGAGTTAAAGGAGGGATGACCATGGGATTATCTTCCCCTTTTTCCCAGACTCACCATCATTTATGGGAAGGTGAACTGTCCTTTACACAATAAATGCTCAGTTTATGAGATGATGAAGACAAACCCTGACATTGTTCTCCCGTGCTTCTTGGTTGCTGGGATGCTTGTGTTCCAGCCTCGGCACTTAGCAGCAGAGCCACTTATGTCATGGATGCTGCAATGGGTCTAAAGCTTACTCCAGGCTCTTCCTGCTGTCCAGATGGTCTGTTAGTGTAGTGCCTCTTTCTGATGCACCAAGCTGTCCAGGGAACTATCCATGGCATTCAAGTATTTTGCCTTCAGAGAAAACAGTATATCCAGTTGTGTGGGGGAAAGCTGTTGTTGCTGGCTCGATTAATACCATTTTAACAACATCGTACTACACAGGATTTTCTAAGTTACATGGGGACGAAAGAGGCCTTGCACTCTTTCTCCCTCTGCTGCTTTTTTCCTTTATTGCCATTTTTGAGTCTTAATGCTGGATCCACTTGCCAGCTCTTTGCACTGTCTTTGACTCCATCTCTCCCCCTGGGAAGGACTAGCTGAAGCACACAAACACACCCTGCAGCCTTGTTCTACGTTTAATGAGGAAGGTAGCAGGGCCCTGGGAGACTGCTAGATGATTCCTCAAAGCCATCATGCTCTCTTGGACACTGACACGAGTAGCTTAAGGCTACTGTTTGCATCAAGTTGTTCTAGGCCTGCTCTCTTGTAGGCACCTGTGTCCTACCATGTGAGTGCACTTTGCCTGGAAAAAAAATGCTGTCAGCTGCTCTCCGGGTTCATGTGTTTGCTGTGTTCTCTTTGCTTTTCATTTGCGATCAGTGGGATTAAGAAGGAAAGACAAAAGCAAATGAGGATGTCCTAAAGGGATAGGCTGTCCAAGTGATTGGACTTGCTCTCAGTAACTTCTCAAACAACAGCTGCTGAATTTCTGAGGCCAAGCACTGTACGTGTTTACCTCTGTATGTACCACACTTGATGTCTGCACATGTGAGATTGTTATCCGTGGACTCAGGGATGGAGCCTGCAGCTCTGGAGGTTACAGGAATCCACAGAAAAGGGTTCACTCGGATGGGCACAAAAGTAGTACAAAGCCTGAAGAGCTCATCACACCTGACATTCTGCCATTTCTGGCACTGGCTTCTCACCAGTCAGTGGTTTGTCCCACCCAATCCAGTAAGAAGGCTGCCTTGCATGCCTGCAAGTCACAAGGTCTGTGTTACACTTGGTGCAGGCCTTTGCCAGCTAGCCAAGCACCCCTCTGGGGTTTTTCTGTTATTTTGAAGGCATAGGCAAGAAACCCAGATTTGTCCTTCCAAGGAAGGAAAAGTCGGTCATCGTTCCTAGTGCCTTTTCTGTTATAAGCATGAACTGATTACTCCTTTCCTGCTATCTGTAACTATTCTTGCGTGTTAGTTGCTAACTGTGTGGCCCTGTCCCTTCTCAGGATCCTCTATTTTACAGCTTCCATTACCTCTTGTCCTATCACCACATGCCTTCACAAGAAGTCTCTTTCCATCTTTGTAAGTCTCCTCTTAAGTATTAAAAGATGCAATAAATTCTCTTTGGACTTTTCTTTTCATTCTCACAGGAAGTTTGTGTTTCATGGTGGCCAAGGCTTCTACCTCTAGACCCTGCTATATTCAAGGGTTTTCTACAGGTCCTTGCAGCAGTCTTTCTAACCTTTTACAAGACATTTCCTTGGCAGGGTATCTTTCTTCAGAGCCAGGTTGGATGGGACACTGGGCAGCCTGGTCTAGTATTAGATGGAGAGGTTGGTGGCTCTGCCATCTAGTATTTGGCGGGGGGGTTGGAGATTCATGATACTGGAGGTCCCTTTCAACCTGGATCATTTTGTGATTCATGCCTACAACCCTACCTGACACTCATCCATTCTCTTTCCTGCACCACAAAGCTGGTCTCTGTGATACAGCCAACACTATCAAGTCATTCTCCCCTCTGCAGCTCAGTGTTTTCCTTAAGAATTTCAATTATCAGTAAACAATTTATTCTCTCTGCCAGATCACAGAGAACGTTATTCTAAAATCAGTTTGAGGTGAAAACCTATCTTTAAAAGAAATGCACAACTTCCTCTAAGCTCTGAGCTGTAACAGCTCTTGGATGTGAAACTCCAGCAACAAGGAGAGAGATTCCTGAAGAAGTTGCAAGTGTCAGCATATTAAAATCCTTTGATACTTTTGTGCAAAATTGTGCAGAGAATAAAGACCCCCTTGAAGAGCTGATGAGCTGAAGTACTCAAGAAGGAAGGTAGGAAAAGGAGACTGAGAACTGAGCTCTCTTCTGTCTCAGCAACTCTGGTGATACATTTACATGCTTTCTGGCATAGGCTTTTTTTTTTTTTTTTTTAACAGAAATTGCATAAAACTGCCCTTGTAGAAGAAGAGGTCCATTGAGGTAGGTGAGTATGTGTATGCAGGCTGTATTTTTAATGAAGCAGACTTATTGGATAATTACTACTTGGGAAAAATCCTTAAATTGTTACTTCCTGTTCAAGGCAGTTTTCACCTCTATGTTTCTCAAAATTTGGAGAAATCCTCTGTAATCCTATCACTGCGCTTTGAAGGAATAGCATGAAAGGTGACCACCAGCTTCAGCCCAGTTCTGCACTCCAGGCACACAGCTGGAGTGCTGCCAGATGTGGGGGAATGTGTTGTTTCCATGGGGATCAGTGGCCCAACTGATGCTGGCAAGCTGGGATGAGTAGATATGGCATGATCTGTTCAATATCTCAAAGCTGGAGCAGTTTGTACTGATGTGAAAACAAACATGGGAGGAAGCTTATAGCCCATCTGCCTAGCATTGAGCTGACACAGTCATCAGGGTTGCGCTACCTCTTGTCAGGGCGAGGGCTGTAATTTTCTGCACTCTGCCTTTCACCAGCTGGCTCATTAGCCCTTTGCAACTTGGCTGGAAGGTGGTGCAAACTCAAATGGGTCTCGTCTCAGAGAGCTCTCAGAGTCTTTGCTTCTCACTTGAAAGTTTTAACCTTCTTTATTACAGAGAAGAAAAAAAAAAAAAAAACAAAACTGAAAGTGACCCAAGCTTCAGGTACAAAAGGCAAATATTAAAAGTGAAGTAGGTTTTGCCTTTGAAATTCCTTGCTTCTTAGAGACTGCTGGTGAGTGATGCCCTGGAGCTGGAGAGGATGGCTCCAGAAAGAGATCCCCTTGAGTGTTTAATCAGCCCTTTTCAGTAGTCTGCTGTAGGATGCCGAAACAGAAATCAGTGTTTCTAGTTTTTTTCCCATGCTATAAAGAAGAACCTGTGGGAAGTTCTGGCTGTGTCCTTACACAAAACCAGGATATCCAGTAATTAGTGAGAGATACCTCCAGGGCAAGCTCAAATTTTGCAACACTTCCCAAGGCAGGGAAAATGCCTTGGGCTAGGGCAGTCTTGGGAAGAGAGTGAGTCAGGAAGCTGCTTTTTTTTTGCTTTTTTTCTTTTTTCTTTTTTTTTTTTTTTTTTAAGAGCAGTCTCTATATGCTTGATCAAGACAAAACTTCTGAAGAGTTTGCCAGGATCCAATTCTTCTAGAGCTCGCTACACCCGGGTGAGGCTCCTTCAGCTTCTGGGGTACATGACTGCTCTTTCAGGCTTTTTCTCTGTAACAGGCTGAAGTTTTTGCAGTTCTGAGTGAAAGCTGAGTTTCTGATGACAGCCAGGCCTGCCCAGGGCCAGGGGACTGCCCTGCCCCTCTGCTCTCCGCAGCTTGTTGATGCATGCTGAAGTCTCTAGATTCCCTTGAGGGTATTATGCCACATGTAAGGGGCTTGGCGACTTGGGGGTATGGCATAAATACTTCTTGACTTTTTGAACTAAGAGCACCAAATCTGGCTGCCTGAAGTCAGGGTGCAGTGACCTGAGTGAGTTCCCATGGCCTCACAATGGGCAGAGTTGTTGTTTTCAACCTCATCTTGCACAGCTTCACAGGCATATCTTTTCCCCAAAGCTTTCTCCATGCCTGAAATATTGTTTTCCCCCTCAAAAGATGACTGTTCTATCCCAGTTCTCCCTAGGCTGGATGTCTTGGTTTCCTTCCATAGGAGGGCATGTGCACAAACAAATCTTCAGCTGTCACATGTCCACATGTCTGGATTGTGGGGTCACAGATCTCTATGGCAGACCTGTTGTCCTCCATGCAGACAGAAACAGTGAGTATTTGGATATCCTCCATGTGTGTGGAAACAATTCAACAGAACTAAAAGAGGGTTCCGTTACCTCCTCTTCTGGTGACCTTTGTTAACTGTTAGGCAACATCACACTTTAGCTCTTGAGAGCTTATAGATCTGGGATGGGATGTCTGGAGAGCCTTGGAAGCACTGGCTGCAATGGTCTGCAATGCACCATCATCCCAATGCCCCCACCCTCCAGCCCTCCTGAGGTGTTGCCCTACCCTCTCCCCAGAGGGCAACAGAGATGGAGCAGTTTTCCTGTCATAGACCCCTCTTGGGATCAAAAGCAAAAAGGAGGAGGAGGACTGTCCCACACAGCTGTAGCTATTTTAAGCTATTAAGCTGTTCTCTCTTGGATGTCTCCTTCAAGATGTGCTTTGCTGTACTGCCAACAAAAGCTTGCTATTGTTAGGCTTCTGCAGCATTGCAACAAACACCGCAAGAAGGAAACACTTCTCAGCAGCCTGACAACCTACATCCCTGCATCTGGGATTTCCCTGCGGGTAGTTTTGGTAATTCCCCCTCCCACTTGCCACACTCTGGGGATCTCCTTGGCACATAATTGTGTCCCAAGCCCTCCAACAAAGCTACATCTTGCAGCACCTCCCACACTGGCTCCCTGGAGCCAGTGGCAATTTGGTGCTGCCCATTGCTTGCAAGCCCTGGGTGTCACAGAGGGGCTCCCTTTGCTCTCTGACTGCAGTTTTCTTCCCAAGCAGGCAGGGATGCCTCTCACAGGGAACTGAAAACAGCCTCCACTCCCCAGGGCGTGGAGCTCTCCTTGCACTCTGCCTGCAGCAGGCTACCCATGGGAAGCAAGTGGCACACTGCAGAGGCTCTGTGTAATTAATGTTGTTTCTCTGCATGAAGGTAGCACTTATTCCCTGATTGATATCTGTGCTGATAAATATATAGGTCCAACAACAACTGGATGAAAAAAGATTTGAGTGGAATCACAGAATGGTATGGGTTGGGAGGGAACCTAAAGCCCACCCAGTCCCACCCCGTGCTGTGGGCAGGGCTGCCACCCAGCAGCTCAGCTACCCAGGGCCCCATCCAACCTGGTCTTGAGCTCCTCCAGGGGCACCACAGCTTACATGGGCAGCTGTGCCAGCACCTCACTGCCCTCTGAGTAAAGCATTTCTTCCTCATGTTTAATCTGAAGTCACCTTCTTATAGTTTAAAGGCATTATCCCTTGTCCTATCATTATACTCCCTGAAAAAAGCTCCCTTCTTAACTTTCCTGAAGTCCCCTTTATGAAGATTCCTTTAAAAGGTTTCCCCACAGCAACCCTAAATCCTTCAGCCTTAAAAAAAAACCAAACCAACAACAGGATGTTTTGTTCCCTGACTGAATATGGATCTCAAACTCATGCTCAGCCCCTAACCACAGCCACCCTCTGTCCTGTGACTCCAGGGAGGCCCTCAGTGCCATCCCATAGTCCTTAGCCGGAGCTGGGGAAGGGGTGTCTGTGTGTGTTGTTCAGTGAACAGACTTAATGGATGGGTTTTGCTTACAACTCTTGGAGCCCCCCAAGCAGTTTGTTTCCTAAATATGGGAGCAAAAATGCGAAAAGTAAGAATGCCTCTGGGGAAAATAAGGGGTTGGGAAACGGCTCAAAATGTGAGCGCAGGATTGCCAAACCCACACGTTCAAAAAGCATGAATCAGATCTCCAGGAATCACAAGACTGGTGGTCTAAATTTCAACTATAAAATCTGGGCAGTTTCCGAAGGGTATTTCCCTCATTGTTTTCAATTGCTCTGGGGTCAGCTGGTGGCAAGGCTCACAGGAAGCCATCCTCCTTGGCACCAGATGCTCGTTCCTACCTCCCAGTGCCCCAGTCTGCATGGCTGCTGTGCTCCCTGTCCCTGCCCTTCCTACTGCTGCCCTGCTTGTGGGCAGGCTGAGCCCTGGCAGATGGGTGGTGAGGAACTGGAGTCTCTAGTTTAGACCCATGGAGCTGAATGAGACAGAGCCATCTCTTGGAGTAATTCAAACACTTGCACAGGCTGTGCCATGCAATCAAAACAGCACTCCTTGAGATAGGAAGAGCTGCTGATGTTTTGGAAGAGCACAAATGACCAGAGATTGCCCTAGGAAGCCCCACGCCGAGACTGATGTGCCATGCTCCAGGCTGTGACAGCCTCTTCCTCCTCCTCAAGAATGAAGGAGCACCACAGCCTTGTTTCTGGATGATGGCAACTTTTGGCCAAATGTTCCATCATGCCCCGGCCATCCCGTCCTCTCTCCAGAAAACCCACCATAATTACACATGTAGTCTGTCCTGCTGCTTTCTGCCCTTGTGAGAGCACACAAGACACTACTGAAGGTATTTTGTCTGGAAGAACACATTAACACCCCTTCCCTAAAGTCACCATGAAAAAAACTAACTAGCGAAGGAACACTCCTATAGTGCTAGGCTGAAATCTCTCCATCTGCTGGAGCACAAGCCCCAGGTGACAAGCAGCCCCCACCCACACCTCCAAACAGGGCTGTGCTGCCAAGAGGCTGCAGCTTCCTCCCTCGGCTGCCTCACTTGAGGGCCTCCAGATGTATCACTGATCTAAACCGTTCTTGCCCAACTCAGCCTTGCAGTGTCAGCTTTGCTACAAGTTGTTTCTTGTCCATCCTTCTGGAGTCCCTCAGCCACTGCCAGCGCCATGGTCGGTCCTCACATGTTCTCTGGTCCCATGTCGGCTGCTCAGCTCCAGCTGCTCACACCGCAGGACACACGAAGTGATCCCTTGGGAGATAACTCCCCGTGCAGCACCATGATGCCTTCTCCCCAAGTCAACACACGGCAGTGTTACATCCCGACACTGCACCAGTCACTCTCACCCTGTGGTGTTGCTCCCCTGTCACTCACGCCCCAGCTCACAGTTACAGGAGCAACCCCACAGGGCCTCATAGGTGCGAAGCATGGGGAAATCCCCGTCTGTGTGGCTCCTCCTGAGCTCCCCAGGCAGGCAAATTACCCGTCACTGGGAGAGCATTCTGCAGCTAGAAGGAATTGCATGCAAATAGGCAGAGCAGCCACAGTGTTCCAGCTCTCCCAGCCCTGCTGAGACTGTCTGCAGCCGCTGTGCACCTGCTCCACTGAAGGGTGGAGCTGCTATGGGTAAAACCTCATCGGGCTTTCTCCATCAAAGCTTTGGAGCATATGTAGAGCTGCCCATGGAGGAATGCAGATGACTTCCAAGCCGATGGGCAGAGACAACAACCAGTGGGCAGCGAAACCGCTAATACCTCACAGCAGTGGTAGCTGCTGCAATGGCAGCTGATGAGCTGGTTGGCTTCGAGGGCAGGGATGACTCAAAGCCAGTTGATGTTAGCTGGTGAGCTGTCATGCTGGGCTCAGCAGGGCCTAATTCAGCAATGTCTGCTCCCTGTGCTGGGTGAAAGGAAGAAGGTGTTTTGGTCTCTATGGGTGAGCTGAGTTAGTCCATTCTTGCCCTAGGCTGGAGGTCTTGCCAGTAGCACTGCACACTTCCTCGTGTGGCACAACAATCTGGTGTGGGGTTGTCCCAGCCCAGAGGACTGAGCATATTAGCCTATCCTGCTGTATCAAAGTCTGTATCAAAGAAGAGATGAGAATAGTGCATACATACACGGCCAGCAGCACCTTGTAAACATGCCCACTTGCCTCTCTCTGGTAGATACTCTCATTTGCCGATATGAATATACAGCTCTGCTTCCACACTCACTAGCAGAGACGCACCATGTGTGCAGCACAGAAGCAGCATGCACGGTGAGCCCAGAGCATGCAAAGATCAAAGCAAATGTGCAGCCACAGCCCGGGGGGCAGCCCCAACCGCACCCAGAGAAGCTCTCGCTCTGCTCCTCCCAGTCTCTTGCATACCGCACCTAACTGAGGGGAAGGAGGCCAGCAGAGCCTTTTCAGTGCTCGCTGGGATCATGCTTGGTATCTCAGCCTGCACTCTTGGTTGGATCGAGGTGATGAAACCTTTAGCTTCAGTGCAGTGTCTCCAGAGAAGGAATTTTAGCCTTCTCTTCATGTGCAATCCATAGGTGGCCATTGTGGCCCTCTGCTGCTTCCTACCACAGAGCAGCCTGTGTGGGACGTGCTTTCTGGCAGACCTGCCACTTGTAGCCTTCTGGGCACTGGGCATACTTTTGGCTGCAGGGATGAGGGCCACCTTGCTCCACGACAAAGCCATCACCACCTGTCCAGTTCCTGAATACGGATTTCCTCTTCCTGCTGCTGCCATCACTCCAGCTGGCAAACCATTCCCCTCGCCCCTTGTACACTTCTCCCAGCTGCTTCTCCCCCTGGAGTTGCCTACCCACAACTGCCATTTTGGGACTCAGAATGTCAGTCCGTGAGTGGTGAGTGAATAACTTTACTGATCTCGAGCTCTCCATCGAGTTCTTCAGTGTGTGCAGGCTGTGAAGAGCTGTTTATGTGAAGCAACACCAATCCGGTTTTGCTACGTGTGCCATCAGCCTCTCCTCCTTTGAAGGACGGGGATTTCCCACCCTCTACTGCTAACCTCTACTGCACAGGGCTCCTTTGGTCTAGGCCAGATGGCCTTGGAGGGGATGGCTCTGTTCTCCATTTCTGAATACCGCTGACTCTTTGAAAGATTGGGTTTGCTGCTCTCTCCTTGGCTTCGGAGCTGCAGCCCTTACCCAGCTAAATTCAGCTGGGGGAATTCCACCTGTAAGACGTGCAAGTAAGGGCAAAGACATCCTCTGCTTTGTCCCTGTCAAGTTTCTGCTCCCCAAGGCCTTGCTTTCTCTGCTGGTAGCTCCTACATGCAGCAGCAAGTCTGCTCCCCATGTGTTTCGCTGCAGCAGAAATGCCCACACATTTTTTCCATTGTGAACCTGGCTACATCTCTGCCAGCTCACGAAACAGGCTATTGTTAAGTAATTGTTTGAGTCATCAGCCGAGCCCACACCCAAGCAGGCTCTTTAGATTTGACATATGGAGGATTCACTACTGTTAGCATGGCTCTAGGGTACTCTGCCTCCTGCGTTGGCCAGGACAGGGACAACCGGTGCCCTGAGACACTCCATTCCCATGGCCTTCCTCGGGTCCCTGCTCCCAGCCACCATGAAGCCTTTGCTGGAAGAACAGAGGCTTAATGCAATGCAGAAAAGCTGCCAGACTGCCCCATGTGGGAGCTTTTTCTTCCCTCCCACCAGTACCTTGCCTTTGCTTCCTGATGTTGCCATCTATCAAGGGTCTCTCACATGCCCTCCTGTCCCCACCGTCATTACCATGTGGCACAGAGCAAACATCAGAGCTTCTTCCATGGCCAGTGCCAATGCCTCTTGCTGAACCCTGTGTGACGTGTGGGATTGGTAGTCCAATTTGAGTTTGGCACAGTTGCTACTCCCCGACTCCAGCAATTAGAGGAGTGCATGACAGGGCTCCGATTTCTTGTATGGTCATTCTGGCTGACACCACCCTTTTTACCACCTCTTTACATACTCAGACAAAGTGCTCGGCACATTTTCAGAAGAGGGAAGATTAAAAACCCAACCGAGAAAAAAAAACAAAAAACACAACACAACAAAAAACAGAAAAAAAAACAAAGTGAATTACTGAAGTTTATAAGGCTAATACTTTATAGGGCTAGCATGCACAGGCCTGAGGCCTTCCAGATAATATAATCTAATACTTGGAGATCCCCTGATGAAAGGCACTATATATGCAAAGTGCTTTATAAACATTAATTAGCTAATGTTGAAAATTTTGCCTGGGGCAGAAAAAGAGTAAAAAAATACCAAAAATCCCCCTTCTCTGCCTTATTCCAGTCCCTAACTATTCGAAGTTAATGATTCTCTATGTGCAAACTTAGAGCACATTTTAATTTCTGTTTACTTCTGGAGAGATGGAAGTGCTTTTATACACTTTTATGTTTCTGCAAGCACTGCTAACATGGCTGCTTCCTGTATCTTCTGATTTAAGTTTTGTGGATCAAGACATCTCAACACCTACAGCACGATCTTTACCACAGTGTTTGTAATAAAACTGCCCAAGCTCTGCCATCAGTTTCAGCTCATCCCTTTCATTCTGTAATCACCACCCAACCAGACTGTGTGTGAATGTCCTTCTGACAGTAGCTTCACCTTAGGCCACCTCCCCAAACCTTGGGGACTCAAGTGCAGGGCAGCTGCTGTCAGTGTCATCACACCACCCATGTATGCACCTAGGGCAAGAGGCAAAGCAATAAACTTGTTAGTTATTGCGAAAGAAGGGAAATAAGGAGATCTGGAGGGAAAAATTGTCTGTTGTGTGCAGGTTGAGTTTTTTACAGTAAGGATGATGAGGCACTGGAGCAGGTTGCCCAGAGAGGTGGTGGGGGCCCCATCCCTGGAGACACTCGGGGTCAGGTTCGATGTGGCTCTGAGCAACCTGAGTGAGCTGTAGGTGTCCTTGTTCATCACAGGGGAGTTGGCCCAGATGAATTCTAAGGGTCCCTTCCAACTCAGATGATTCTTTGATTCTATGAGGCTGTGTTTCAAAGTAGTTCATGCAAAAATGTTCGTGTTAAAAGTTGAACTTTTAATGATGTTTCCAGTAAGAAGAATATTTAATGATCCTTGCTGGAGAAGCATTTAGTTTCTAGATAACACCTTTGGAAGTTTTCAAAGTTGGTTGGATGGGGCTTTGAGCAACCTGATCTAGTGAAGGTTGCCCTTCCCATGGCAGGGGGTTTGGACTGTGATGTTCAGTGTTTCTTGCAATCCCACTGGGTGTTTTGCACCCACTTGAGTGAGTCAGCATCAAGGGATGAGACCCTTGGTGAAGTGCCACCACTTCCCTCAGCCTGAGACATGGTAACCCATATGAGCAAACTCCTGACGTGAGGCAGCGCAAATAACCCCTGGCAGTGCAACCATTCCTGAGGAGTGGTGAAAGCTGACTTCAAAACACGCGTCCCCAGCACAGAAGCAGGCACTGAGCCAGGGCAGCACCTGCAGCAGAGCTCAGTGCTGGTGCGGCTACCAGCCCAGGCTCAGCCCTGCCAAACTTGTCTGGGAAAGGAGAAAGAAATGCTGTAACAGTGGTGCTGCCCTGACCCTCATTGTGCCTGGGCTGTGACAGCTACCAGAGCAGAGTTGGCTGAAGTAGACAGGGTGAGGAAGACAACTTCAGCCAGCTTGGCCGATGGGCCGCTGTTATCCTGCTCCTTCCTGTGAGCTGTCACTTTCTCTTGCTCACACACTTCTTCTGCTCTTGCAGAGTTACAAAGGGGCGCTGGTTCTTCAGTGCTAATATGATGAGGATCTCACCCACAGAGACTTGCAGGTAGAAGGTGAGGTGATGGCTACCAGAGCAGGAGGAGGGGAGGGCCCAAGAGTGAGTCAGGAGCATATCTGAGGATGGCCCCAGACCTTGGTGGCCGGCTCCTTTCCACTGGTACAATTATGGTCACATGCAGTGCTGTGGCTGTGGAGCTGCTGGAGGGCTCTGACAGAGACAGGGAAGCTGAGCTCCTGCATATGTCTGCTACCCAGGCCAACCTTTCAAGGGCTGGTGTTCCCAAGGCTTTCCACTGCCGGGGCCGAGCTCCACTCCTTTAGAGAAGAGATATCAAACTTCAAGGCTTTGAGAAGCCTTGGATAATGCGTTTAGATCTCGCTCTCAGGTTGCCCTGCATGGAGTCAGGGGTTGAACTCGTTCCTTATGGATCCCTTCCCATCCAGGATATAGAATCATAGAATCATAGAATGGTTTGGATTGGAAGAGACCTGTAAGATCATCTCGTTCCAACCCCTCTGCTATAGGCCAATCTCCCTCTAGACCAGGTTGCTCAAAGCCCTGTCCAACCTGGCCTTGAGTGCTTCCAAGAAGGAGGGTATATTAGCATCATATTCTACGATGCTATGATCCTCATGGGTCCCTTCCAACTCAGGATATTCTGTATGTCTGGTTTGAGCAGCGTTGTGCTCGACAGCTACAATGGCTGAGCCATAAGCCCCATGGGTCTCTTCAGCCTTAAAGAGAAGCCCTCTTTGTATCAATGACAGCTATCGATGAAGCCTTTGAAGGAGCTGCATAGCTTTGCCCTTGTCCAGTCCAACCTTTACAACCTCTGCGCATGTTGCCACACATCCAACCCCATCCAAGCATCCACTGCAGCAAGTCTTCTTGGGGATTTGTCAATATAGGAATGTGAGATCAAGCTTGCAAATAGCAGTCACTTACTTACATAGGTATCTTCTTCAGATGTACCTGAATGAGCTACGCTGTGCTTTCATCTCCCACAGTTAAGGATGTTTAATTTTAATCCCATGTCAAAGCGGAGAAAAAAACCTGTACTGAAGTTCTGATAAATAAACCATGCCACCAAATGCTCAGATGAGCACATACTTGCTGGAAGCGGTGCAGAAAAGCCGCCTTCCAGCATTGCAGGCTGTTAAAACACCCCTTCAAATAGATGCTATTATAAGCTGGTGGTACACCAGTGCTGTTGTATTGACTTCAGATCGTAAAGCTTTTGCCATTCTGAGTGCATGCAATGCCGAGGAAGAAGAAAAACATGAAGCATTTAGCAGTTTTAGATGTTCAGCTTGAGAACTCATGAAGAGCTGTGGTTTTCAGGAGCCATTCAGCATCTGCTCTCACAGTCTGACTGCTCTGACTGGTCTGAGGTGCTTTGTGCTGGGCACCCATCAAGTCAGCCACCAACATCTGGAAAGCCACGATCAAAGCTGGAGATGGGGCAAGCTGGCTGCACTGCTGCTGCTGTTGAAGTTATTGATTTCCACCTCTTCTGCTTTTAAATTACTTTGCAGCATTATCGGCTCTCCGGCAGAAAACTGGAAGTTTCAAAAGTGAGAGGAGTCATTTGTAGTGCAGCAGGTGACAACCTGATTTTCCTGATTTCAGGAGTGCTTGGACCCTCGTCAGGCTTCCATGACAGCCAGGTTCTGCCAATGTTACCAAAGCCTCCAGTCTGTGCTGCAGCGGAGTGTTTGCAATATGTATTAGGACCAAAGCTGTCTACCACCCACTGATGAGCTTTTATGTGTAAAACGTCCCTTTCCCTCAGTGTGCTGAAGCAGACACAGGTTTGTTGCTTTGATAGTAATATGAAAAACCTTAACTTTGCTTCAGGTTATTTGTAACCAAAACATGCGGAATTATTACACCATAAAGTCTGTTTCACTGGGTTTTGCTGATATGACAGGGTAAAAATTAAAAAAAAAAAAAAAAAAGGAAGAAAAGGAAGGTTAATACAATAAAGAAAAAAAGACAGATGGGTACACTGAACACAGTTCAGATCTACAGCACTATATTGCCCCAGCAATGCCACCAATTCAATTTAAATCCTAAGGAAAAAGCTAATGCTATTGAAGCACTGCAAATTAACAGCAGAATGTACATCACCTCTCCAAGACAACGAGCACATCAAACACCTCTGCTGCTATGTGCGCAGACGGAGCAGGGGAAAAGTAGCATAAAAGTGAAATGGTTTCTCTTCCCCTGCCACGCCGGAGGCAAGTGCCAACTCTTGCTGCTGTAAACTGTAGGGCAAAGCAATGTGAGCAGTTCTGGAAAGAAAATGAATACCACATAGCAGGAGGCAGAATGAGACAGAGGTATTTTTAATTGATGCTAGACGAACGTAAATACTTGAAGCTGGCGTTAAGCAGCGCAGCACTTTTTCTCCCCATGCCAGGTACCCATTTATCTGGGCTCATAACCAAAGGCCAACATGACATCAGAAGCCCTGTGGTGTTTTGCCTTTGGGCAATAGCCGGTAAAACTGGTTTCATCTGGCAGATGAGAGTGTGAGCTGAGGTAATTGGTGTGTTCTTTTCTGCCTCAGATTCCTTATCTCATCCTGAATATTCCCATAACCTCCCTTTTTCCAGCCCTTTTGTTTCTCAACAAAAAAAATATTTACATTGAAATAAACATTGAGAGCCTCCAGATTGCATCAGGGCAGACACAGGTGCTGGCAGCCCCAGGAGCAATGAGCAAGCACAGTGGCAATCGTGGAAGAGGAGAGCTGGAAACAGGGCTCTTTCTGATGGGATGTCATACAGAGAAGAAGAGGTTTGGACAGACACCATTTGACAAAGGAGCGTAGCGCAAACAAACACCTGCCATTCCATTTTTCTTTCACTCTACAGGTTTGTTTGGATTATTTTCCTATATTGTTTCACAACTGAAGGATACAACCCATCTGAATGTGATGGCAGTGTCATGAGGGAGTCTTTCTGTGTACAACCCAAGGCTGGAAACAGCCATGGCTGCCTATTTCTGGAGCTGCAGGAGTGGTGTTTGCCACGAGTTGTGCAGGTGTTGAGAGGGCTTCCTGCAGGCATCCCCACACCAACCCTTGCTGAGGAGAGCACTCACAGAGCAAAGTCTGCTTGTATGAGAATGGCAGTGAGCACATATTATGGATTTTTGTTAAACAGTCTCTGTGAGTGAGGAGCATCACCTGCCATTGCTTTTGAGTTGGCCACAGCACATCCACAGGATTCACGCTGTGGGGCAGCCCCATCTCCAGACAACACGGGACTGTGCCATGTAGATCGATGGGATGTATACTTCTAGCTTGCCAGGAACACGTGGTCATCTAAGAGCTGTCCCTGGAAATGAGTTGAAAGGGAAAAAAAGATTTTCTTTTCCTTCTTCCCAAGCATACTACTGATAGATAAAAATGTAGCACAAGGACTGCACGTGATGCCTAGCAAAGAAAGACTTGCCAGAGGTGAAGTCCCTGCTCTGACATGCTGCATCTGTAACCTAAGGAAAAGTGCCTTGCTTTTCAAAACGCTTGTCCTTTCTACCTACGCATCCAGCTGAAGCTGCAGGGTATTGGAAGCATGGAGAAGCCTGGGAAGTCTGGCCATGTACAAATCCAGAAAATTAGTTTTAGCCTCTCCTATTGGAACATTTTTGATGCTTTTCCCCAGCTGCTATGGAAATCACTGGTGAGGTTTCCCACTGAAGCTGAACTGGATCCCAAGTCTGTCAACCCTAGCCTAGATGAAGAAGGAGAAGAAAAAGCTGAAGATGATAGAAAAGGGAGACTTTAACTTGCCAAGCAAGGCTAAAACACAAATCTAGTGGTTATGTTAAACAGTCCAAATGAAAATTATCCAAATGTACAGGATTATAGGAGAAGAAAGAAAACAGACAACTAGAAGGAGATGATGAAAAATGGGTTAAGGGAGGAGGAAGATATAAAAGGTGGGAAAGTGAATGGGAAAATCCAGTCTGGGATCAGGGAGAGTCTGAAGAAGATGTGAAAAGAGTGGAGGAACACTGGTGTGTAAATGTGGCAGAAACACAGGAGCTGCTGGGGTTGGGGATGGAGGGGACAGACTTGGACTTTGACATCAGGGTCTGAACCTCAACAGCAATTCAAGGAGACTCCCCCAGGGGAGTTAAACAACTCTTTGAGCTGTTTATGGCCTCCTGATAGAAGAAGACAGTTGTAATGGGAAAGGGAAGGTAGTTGGGTGTCCCTTTGTCCTACCCATCCTGCCAGACATGCCCTAGGGACTGAGCCCAGGAGGATACTGCAGGATCCTCTTTTTTTTTTCTTTTTCTGAGGAATTGTGTGGCTTCCTACTGGACAGTCTGGACAGGCCCAAGTGTCTCCTTTGTCACATCCCCCTTACCTCAACGCACCTCCCTCCTCTTTTGATACCTGTGAATAGGGGTACTCTTGTTCTAGGGGCTTTGGAGCTGATACAGTGTGCCATTCCTGTGCCCCTGCCATGGCATGTATTCATCTAGCAGCAAGCAACTTGAGAGGTTCCTGAGCCAACCTAAGAGGTGCCATGGACCCAGACAATCATGACCAGGCACAGAATAGGACTCTGTCACCAGGTTCTGAACCAAGCCCATGAGTATGAAGTTGGGAATGTGGTTTTGGCCTCTCCTACTCTTACTGTCCTCTCTCCTCTGCTTGGGGACGTTTGGCCTTCCTGCTTGGCCATGGCCTACTTGGCAAGAAGTTCTCTTCTCTCCCAGTGCCCTCTCCCTGGGCTGGAATGCCTGCCAACAACAGCAGTCTTGGGGACTAGAGGAAGCAAGTGCCTCACGTTCTGGAAGCATGTTTTGGCCTTCTAAGAATGATGAAATGAGGCAGCTGTCCATTGTGGACAATTTAGTTTAATGTGATACTGAATTTGTCTGTTTAATACACCCAGATGCTCCAGCAGTAAGTGCATTACAAAATTCTTCAATAAATAATGGAGATGGGAATAATTTTTTCATTGTTTTCTTTTTTAATGAAAATGGCAAAAACAGTAATTTGCTACAGTACATCTGCATCAGTTATTTAACGTGACATCTTGCTGTAGTAATAATCCATCAGCATCCAGCATTACATATGGATTCATAAAAAGGTTTATGTGTGTGTTGGTGCATTTGCTGCCTGCCAAACCAATTACATACATTTTACCATAAATTATACATATTGAACTGGGAACCTGCTGTGTTAATTGCTCACATTTTTATAGGGGAAAATGTGGTCATGGAGCAATTTTTCTTTTTAAACATATTGAGAACAAGGCAGAAGAAGATGCTATGTCTTCAGTTTTCAAAGCTGAGAAATCAATATTTAGCCTGACAGTTTACCATCATTAAAACAAACAAAAAGCTCAGCAAAAACAAACATTTGGAGAAGTTTCCCTTGGTGTCTTCTCTCCTCTCTTTCCTTTAGGCACCCATGTGTTTGCTTGGGGAAGTATGAAAATACATGCACAGTTGTACTGCAACTGTTCCACTGAAATGAAGACTGAACTTCTAACGTATCAACACTAAGGACAGTTTCATTGCCTTCCCATGTTGGGTCCCCACAAAAGACCTTTGAGGAGCACTGGGTCGATCTTTCTTAGTGTTCTGCTGATCAACTTGCCCATTCTTCAGGAACAATGCCATGTAATTAAGAGCCACAGCTTGGCTGTTCACAGACGTTCTGTGAGTAATTCTTTAAATATAGTTTATTACATCAAGCTCAGCACTGGAGCCTGATGGCTTTCAACCCCTGGTAGGACTGAATCCCCATACAGTTCCCTTCTGAATAAAATGTAAAAGAATGAAGTGGTCTCACTTGTAAAAGACACAAGAACTTCTGATGAGCCAGAAACAAATGGCGTAACTTTAGACAGTTGGAAGGAGAAATGAATTTGTGTCCTCTTTGGATCACTATATATGGAAAGAAGCATGGAAGATGTTTTGCTGCTATTTTTTATGTTTGACATAACACAATATTGTGTTCAGGGAGTCAAGAAGTACAACAGTTACAGTTACATAAAGGAGGCTGAAAAGCGGACTCATTTTTCCAATCACTCACAAGGTTCTTGTTTTATTTATCCCTGTTTAATGAGAGTTGTCTGTTCTTGCTTCTCCTGCAGAAGAATAACATCCAAGGCACTTCCCAAAGGAAACTTTTAGTCAGGCTCTGCCTCATTCACTCTCTCAAAACACAATTAAATTTCAAGGTAAGGGACTGGATGACCAGACAGAGTATATTCATGTATTAAGAAAAGTTAGGTATAAATAATGTTTTTTCTGGAAGGAAAATAAAAAAAAACTTTTTAACATTAAACTGTTTCAATTTTTTTTGTGTGTGTGTACTTGCTTACAGTACATATGATGTGTTGAACAAGAAAGAATGAAGGGAAGGCCAGGTAAGAAACTGATGTTGTAGTTTAGAAAGTTGAAAGATATGGATTTCATGGATGGACTGTTTGATAGACAAGAAATTGGTTACAAGATCGTACTCAGAGAGCAGTAGTCAATGTCTGAATATTCTGATGGAGATCAGTGACAAGTGGTGTCTCTCAGAGGTCGGTACTGAGTTAACTGCTCTTTAACATCTTCATCAGTTACATTGACTGTGGAATTGAATGCATTCTCAGCAACTTGGCAGATGACACCATGCTGTGTGGTGCAGTTGACACCCAAGGGACATGATGTCATCCAGAGGGGCCTAGAGAGGCTTGAGCAGTAGGCCCAGATGTACCTCATGAGATTCAACAAAGCCAAGTGCAAGGTCTTGCACTTGGGTCATGGTAACCCCAGCTATCAGTACAAGCTGAGGGATGTAAGGATGTAGCACAGCACTGCCAAAAAGGATCAGGGGGTACTGGTGGGTGGCAAGCTGGATATGAGCCAGCAATGTGACCTCCCAGCCCAGAAAGCCAACTGTATCCTGGGCTGCATCAAAAGGAGCATGGCCAGCAGGGCAAGGGAGGTGATCCTGCCCCTCTGTTCTGTGCTGGTGAGATCTCACCTGGAGGACTGCATCCAGATGTGGAGTCCTCTGTACAGGAGAGACATGGAGCTGTTGGAGCACATTTCAGAGGAGGGCCACAAAAATAAAGCAAGGGATGGAACAGCTCGCTTGTGAGACAGGCTGAGAGAGCTGGGGTCGGGAGAAGAGAAGGTGACCTAAGAGCAGCCTTTCAGTATCCAAATGGGGACTCTAAGAAAGAAGTCAGACTCTTTAGCATGGTCTACTGTGATTAGAACAAGGGGAGATGGTTTCAAACTAAAACAGGGAGATTTAGGTTGGCTGTAAGGAAGAAAGTTTCTATAAAAGGGTGATGAAGCACTGGAAGAGGTTGTCCAGAGAGGTGGTGGATGCCCCATCCCTGGAGACACTCAAGATCAGGCTGGATGGGGCTGTGAGCAACCTAATCTAATTGTAGGTGTCCCTGTTCATTGCAGGGGAGTTGGACCAGATGGCTTTTAAGGGTCCCTTCCAACTCAAATGATTCTGTGATTCTATGGTTAATGCACTAATGTTGGAAGAAGGAGATAATGAGAACACTGTTACAAAATAGACTTTTTCAGACTGTCTTTTCTTTCTTCGCTCTACACTGAGTGGCTGTCCAGGTTTTGCCTTTGTGTGCTTTCCCAGTAACAGATGTAGCTGTTTCATCTTTGAACAAAGCAATAAGGAGCATTTCCTCCTCTATGCATTGTCACTCAAATTACTGCCCTTCTCCCTCTGTGCCTTGCTGTGTGAAAAGTTCATTGCTGATCAATTTTTCTGACGAGCATTTTACTTGCCCTTATCCTTTGCCATTCCCATGTTTTACCATCACTGACCATATAAAATACAAACCTAACACCAGAGCTGCCAGTGACTCTAAATATTTCTTTTATGGTCTGCTTTTTAAGCACTGCTGAAGACTGATAGCCACATGAGGACCCTTCCATGTTTACACGGTGCTCTTCCTCCCATACTCTGTTTTTAGCTCTGCCCTTGCAGCACTCACTCATTATCTGGGGAAGGCATCATTAAGTGGTGGTCGTTGGTACCCCACGCTGATGATCCCCCACATCAATTCTGCAGAGCACCTAACAAGCACAGACTGTCTGAAACTGATGCAATAAAAATAAAGCCCGGCTAAGTATCGAGGAGAGGTAAGTACCCTAATTTTTTGTGTCTCATATTGCAAATCTCTTATTGCAAATCTCATACTGCAGCTGCTGTCAGGCCAATGAGAACAGCAAGCAAACAACAGCCATGAGTGCGGCTACATCTCTGAAATTAAAGAACGTGCAGCAATGTAAGCATGCATAAAATGAAGGCATGCTGCTTGAGAGATGCTGGCAAAGTACTAGGATAAAGAGTGACATTTACTACCAAGATGTGTAGAAACAGCATTCTTTTTATCTCCCACCATATTACAGCCCTGTATCACATCTCTGGTAGATCTCACGGAGTAAATTGGAAATAGAATCATTCATACACAATGGACAATGGGAAAGAAGCATTTTTCCTAACATTTTGAGAAACACTTTTTCCTACCAAAACAGGGTATATCCTACTCTGAATTATTACCTTTGCCTCTGAGCTTAATGAATTTATTAAAATTAAGCAGGTAAAGATTTTAATCTAAAATAGATGTAGAGTTGTAAATCAGATGGATTTGTGCTGCTGTTAAATTTCGGCAAAAAGAGAGTTGTACTTAGAGGAGAGGCATCGGTGAGAGGAAGGGGTGACCACCAGCACTGGTCACTGGGAACAACTGTCCCATCCAGTTGGTAAATCTCAGTGCTGGGCCAGTGAGCGAGGAGTAGCCATGGGTTTGAGGTCACAGAGAATCTCATAGAATCATAGAATGGCCTGGGTTGAAAAGGACCATCATGATCATCTAGTTTCAACCCCTCTGCTATGAAGGTTGGAAAGACCAGTAAGATCAGCTAGTCCAACCATCAGCCCATGCATGTGTCTGCTCTAGGCCACGTCACTCAGTGCCACATCCACCCTTTTGTTGAAAACCTCCAGGGAACAGAATTGTACAGAAGGTTACAATTAAGGTTAGAAAGACCAACATGCTTCCACATCGTTCCCATCAGCACAGCGTTCATTCACTCTCCAAAGAGCAACCTGAGGATTTTTCCTTCCCAGAAAAGGGAAGATTGATCAGAAATGAACTTGAATGCATGCAACATGTTAAACCACCATGTTCCATGCACTGTGTTTGATTTTTCTTCACCACTGCTCCGCTGTGCTTCCTCGCTGGATTTCAAAGCACTCAGAGCGCTCTGCTCTGCAATATCTGGTTTCAGGCAAGCAGCGTGGCAGTGTGCCTGAGCTGAGAAAATATGCTTGAAGTCTGCATTCACAGGCGGCTTCAGCATCCTAAGGAAAACGCTTTGTTTTTGTAGCCTGAAAGTATGTCGCAAACATGAATAGAATGATACGCTCACTCTCCCTTGCCCTCAATCCTCTTCACCTTAGGAAAAAATTATACACTTCCAATTACAGGGCCAGTTAAAATCAATACAAAGGTGGGAGAAAACAGATCATTTTTCTTATGGAAGTAACTGTTTTCATTAATTTTTCATTAGTCCTGCTTTTGTTGTGCTATCCATCACTGAAGGAGCTGGTATGCAGTAGATTACATTTAGGTTATCTTACATGCTTCCAGGATTTAGTAGATATTGTCTGATAAAGCTGCAAGCTCTATGGCTTTAACTTACATCTATCAATAATGCATCAGAAGAGAATTTTTTTGCACGCAGCTGTCCCTGAGCCAAGCGGCTTTCTCCTGGAATAGCAGCGCTGGTTACAGCTGATACGCTGCTGCAGTTTGCAAACCTCTCATCTAAAGGCTACAACTGCGAGATGAGCAGATGTGCCAGGAGAGAGATCATCTGGGAGGGTTTAGCTCTGCTTTCCTGGTGCTGCCATTGAGATTTTGGAACTCCTGAAGCCAAAGCCCTTTCACAAAATACACCAGGGTACTTTGTTGCTGGTTTGTTGTTTTTTTTTTCTCCTTCTAATACCCAAGTTCTGTGGTAAGGAACTTCAGCCTGCTAAGTCCTGAGAAGGACTTTAGGGGTCCTGGCTGATGAAAAACTTAATATGAGCCAGCACTGTGTGCTTGCAGCCCAGAAAACTCATGGTATCCTGGGTTCCATCAAAAGAGGGGTGGCCAGCTTGGACAGGGAGGGGATTGTCTGCCTCTGTTCTACCCTCATGAGGCCCCAATTAGAATACTGCATCCAAGTATAGGGCCCGCAACACAGGAAAGATGTGGAGCCATTGGAGAGGGTCCAGAGGAGGGCTATGAAGACAATCCAAGGGCTGGAGCATTTCTCCTATGAAAACAGGCTGAAGGAAATAGGTTTGTTCAGCCTAGAGAAGAGAAGGTTGCAGGGAAACCTCATTGCAGCCTTCCTGTATTTAAATGGAGCTTATGAACATGAGAGAAATCAACTTTTTATGCAGGTAGATAATTACAGGACAAGTGGGAATGGTTTTTAACTAAAGGAGAGATTTAGATTAGATGTTGGGGGAATTTTTTTACTGAGAGAGTGGTGAGATGCTGGAACAGGCTGCCCAGAGAAGCTTTGGATGCCCTATCCCTGGAAGTGTTCGAGGCCAGGCTGGACTGGACCTTGTGCAATCTGATCTAGTGCTTGATCTAGTGGTGGGCAATACTGCCCATAGCAGGGGGTTGGAACCTGATGATCCTTGAGATCCTTTCCAACCCAAGCCATTCTACAATTCTATGATTCTGTGAACTGAAACATCACAAATAAATAGAAAATTGCAGTCGCTCCTGGAGAGCTGAGCCAGAGGGAGGAGATGGAGACATAAGAAGAGCCCACTGTTTGTTTCATTTATTTTTCTTTCACTTGGGAAGGAATTAGAAAACAATCCCAAAGTTGTGTCAAGTCTAACATGCTCACAGCGTTACTTGTTAAACCTATTTGAACATTTCAACAATGCTTTATATTTTCTCAGCCTTAAAACAGTGTGCCATAGCACCTCACTGACTCCAACATCTCTCCATTCTGTAGAGGTGCTGTGAAAGGCGAGGTGACAGCTGGTTGGGAATCCTGGAGCACAGCTTCTATCCAGGTATTTGGAAACCATCCTTCTTGAGTCCCCCAGCCGTAAGAGGAGTGTGTTACTGCCTTTTGCTCTTAAAGATAGGGAGGTGCTCAACTGAAGGCTCACATGATGCTTTGAAGAAATCAATTATGGTAATAAAGTCAAAATTACTACTTTTGAGCTGCCTACTCCCAGGCAGAAGAAAATTAAGCTTCCTGAGCTGAAGAAAGAAATGAGGGAAAGAAAGACACAGCTACTTTTGGTTATTATCTGGCAATACAAGTTTTTAATGTGAGCCTTCCAGATCTTAAGAGGCCAGGCTCTTCTCAGTGGTGTGTAGTGAGAGGACAAGGAGCAATGGCATAAAACTTGAATACAGGAAGTTCCATACAAACATGGAACTTCTTTATGGTAAAGGTGGTGGAGCACTGGAACAGGCTGCCCAAAGACGTTGTGGAGTCTCCTTCTATGGAGATATTCAAGACATGTCTCGATGCCTACCTGGGCAACCTGATGTAAGGAACCTGTTTTAGCAAGGGGGGGACTCATGATCTCATGAGGTCCCTTCCTGCCCCTGCAATTCTGTGATTGTGTGAGATGTTTAGAAGCAGTAAGGATTAGTGAAATCACTGCTGCTGATCTCAAGAACCATGTTTGGGTTGGTCTGTTTTTTTTGCACTTCCACTGATTCTGATTTCTCTGGGGCTAAACAAGGGAAGCACTGAACACCTACCTCTATCCTTGCTAAGCCTTCTATTTGAGCTGAGCCAGAGCGCATGCAGAATGGGACTTCAGGGGACTTCAGCAAATGTAGTTTTTCTTTCTGCCAACGCCCAAAGGGAGCTGCATGCTTAGCACATCACCACCCTGCCCTGTAGGGAGGAGTCAGATTCAACCAGGCTTCCAGTGACTGCCTGTGGGAAATGTTACAGCTTTTAAAGATAATACACAGAGGGCATGGTCCAGTGCAACACTACGGCTGATAGCTGTGCTCTGCCTCTTTTGTGAGGCAAGCTCACCATTAATAAGGAAGGTAGAAGATGAAATCTAGCCCACAGGATCTGTTATCAGCTGCATAATAATGTATTTTATTTTAGGGGCACAGGACTCAGTAATGTATTAAGCCCCCATCCAATAAATGGAAATAAAAGCATAGATTCAGGGAAAAAGGTCTTTCCCCAGCTGTCAGAAGGACACCCCTGTTTGGGAGCTCACTCCTGTGCACACGGAGGAAGCTTTTTGGGTTTGGTATCAGTGTTCTCCCCTAGCATGGACATTAGCATCCTGATTACCAGGTAGCAGCACTAACTCTAGATTAAAGGGGATATATATGTTTGTGCTATGTGCCTGCATTGTTTTTTCCCTTTTCCTTTTTCTTTTTTCTTCTTTTTCTTTCCTTTTTTTGGGGGGGGTGGGGTGGGGGTGGAGTGGAAGAGATGTGACTTTAATCAATGAGACTTTAACAATTTTAATCTCAAACAGGGCATCCCAAGTGCCAAGACAGTTTTGGGGTCTTTAGTAACCAGGTCAATGAGTTGGCAGCCAAAGCCAACACTGGGACCTGATGCAACATATTGATTTTTGGTGGTGGTGATGCCTCCAGACCCTCAAGAAATAATAAACCACTCAAACTCAAGTCTGAGAAAAAGCAACCGGTCTACAGGCCCTGAGGCTGTCTTGGTTTCATTTCCACTGTAAATAAACTTCAGGCAGCAAGAATGCCTACATACAAATACCAGTTGTCTCTAGAAATAATTCATAATATAGAACTCTGCAGTCAAGAAATGACAGATGGAAATAAATGTTTTTATTTCTCTGAAAAGCAGCCCAGTGGTCAAGAAATATGCTTTCCTCACTCCCCTTAAAATCAAGTTTTCCTCCCTAGAGTCCCCAAAAAGATGAACATTACAGAAAAATGCATGTGACAATTCATTTAGGTGATGGCAAAGCCCCTGTAAATTAGCGTATCAATCAATTTTTAAAGGGTGCTGTAAAAAATTATGCTCATGAACAGAATGTTTCTCCTCGAGTTGAAATCAAGGCCTGCTGAGCAGAAAGTAAAATTGCTGAATGAGTGGCTTACTTTTCAGGGGGGGCTGAACCCCGAGTCGATGGAATCAGTGTTCACACTACAGAAAGAGGTGACGCTGGCACAGCTCCTCCATGAGAAGGGGTGGAAGTGGCAACTGCATTCCCCATGTGCCCACAGTGGTTCTCCAGTCACTGCCTGGCCAGGCTGCTCAGCTACAACGCCGGCAGCAGCTGCTCACCGCACCGCTTCCTCTTGTTGAATGCAGCGCTGCTGGCAGCGTAACATTTTTAATAAAAAATCAGATAAATTTAAACTACTGCACACATCAAAACTACTGACCTCCAGGAAAGAGCTAACTGTCGTCTGCTTCTTTGTTTTTTTCCACCTCCCTTCCTGTCTGCTGATCCCTTTTTCTGAAGAGCAACTCAAACACGCGGTGGTAAGCCTGGGCTGTACCCAGAACCAACCCCACTGCCTCTCTCAGTCCAGCTCGCTGCTGTGTAGTGTTTGCTGCGCATCTGGCTGCGTTTACTTACGACCTCTGACTTTGTGGCCACACCGTTATCACAGTGACATTCACGTCCAGGGTCAAAGGGTGATTTATGGCTCCATTAGCAATGCGTGTGGCCTTGGTGGGAAGCCACCCGGCCATCCAGGTGCCACACAGAGCACCGAGGTGGCCTTGGTGCTTGTCAGATTGAACAGGTATGGATACAGCAAGCACAACTGCCAGCCAAGCACAGCCTTCTGCTTTGGGAGCAAGGCAACAAGTATCACAGATGGTGAAAAGTGGGGTGAACATTGAGTGAGTGCCCCTTTTGCCTGCATCTCACATGCAAGGCACCATGAGGACAATTTTGGGGCTGACGTTGCTACCAGCCCCTCCAGCTTGCACCAGAGCCCAGGCCCATACTTGTGCGTGGGGGCTGGCAGTGTTTAATCGGGGAGCACCTCTGGGCTCAACAGATGGAAACATGTCCTCAGGTGCACACAGGGCTGCATCTGGGGAGCAGGAAGGATTTCTGCAGCAAACTGTCCCCAGAACAGCACATCACCTCATGCCAGTACTGGGCGGTGTGTTGTCAGCCTGCAGGACTGGCTTCAGGTCAACATTGTTCAATTCGAGAAGTCTGAAGAGATGTTAAAAGTATTTATTTCCCAGAGTTTGTTTGTTTCTTTTTTTTTTAATTTTTTTTTAAAACTTTTCTATGCATACTAACAACCAAATTTTGGGTAGAAAGAGCAAGCATTTATTTGGTATGAGGACTACTTGCTGCTGATTGAAAACAAGCACTTTCAGTGAGGCAGCTGTTTCAGTACTGTGAGTAGACAGATCAGCATCACATTGAAGACCCAATAACCTGCTCAGGAATCTTCATTTATGGAGCCCCCCCTTCCACCCATTTCCATATCTCAGTAGTTTCAAAACCCCATTGATAGGTGCTGCCAAAGAGCTATTTAAGTATGCCCTCTGACAAATTTCAATGGAAAACAGAAAAAAATGGTAGCTTTGAGTTATCAGACTATATTAAAAACCTTATTACATGTATTTACTTTAACAATTTCTTTTTTCTTTTCTTAAATAAATAGCAAAGTGTCACCAAAATGAATGTAACGCCGGCACCACTGCTTCGATAGAAACTTCCATACCGGGATGAGTACACAGTCATATTCTGGAATATTGCATAAAAAGGTACTTCAGAGGAAAGAAAGTGGTTGCTGGTTCATCTCATGTGGCAGAAGCATCTCCCTGGGAGAGGGCCATGTGGTGGCCTCATGGAGTTGGGCTGGCTCTAGGATGGCCTTGCAGGACTCACCCATTGCCTGCTGTCAGCCACGGTGCAGCGTGAGGAGCTGAGGGGCTCACTCTCTAGGGAGAAGAACACTAGGTCTGAACAAGGGAAATGAAGGGCACGAAAACAAACTGGCTGGTTAACATGCAGCAGGGCAAGGTCATTGAAAATGGAAGCTGCCTGCTCTTTAGTTAGAGGAAATGATGCAAGCGTTGTTACATCAACACTTACAAACTCAGGCATCCATTTCAGATGGGTTTCCCTGGGCTGGATTGGTGCTGTTTTTTGAGCTTGTCTCTTCAAACCAGGACAAATCTTAAGGACAGCCCTGAAGGAAGACCCCAAAACACAATGCCCGCACAACGCCTGCTGCCTTCATCTCTGTGCACTGTGCCAGAGCACAGGGAGCTGAACCCCACCTCTCTGCTCCTGCTGGCTGAAATCAGACCTTTATTACTTTAAACAGAGTTTATTGTATTTAATACATTATAAAATTTGAAAAATTGTAGGAAAGCAGCAGATTCAAACCAGAGCGTCTCTACCAAATATTAATTATTCTGGCCCCCTTTGAAAAAACACAAAACAAAATGAAAAAACAAAACAAAACAAAACAAAAAAAACCCAAAAAATTCATTCAAAAGAAAAGTTAAGCTTTCACATCTGTGAGGGCAGACAAAACGTGTGCGACTTCTGTACAAACTACATTTAAAATTTCATTTGAGTAGCTTTTCAATGCAATGAATGGTCATCTCCTGAACGCCTGCCCATCCACCTCTAAAAGACAGACATAAAACCTCCATATGCAAGTAGAGTTGAATCAAGGTGTGTAGATATTAAAAATTGAATGAGTGTTTGGAAATGAAAAATGTGTTATGAGCTGTCTAAGAATCCCCCCATGGTAATGGCTTGTACACCATTAAGTGGACCCAAGTAAGTCTTAGGACACTTAATGGCCATCACAGCACCAACCTCATCTACCACTTGTTTGTCATTGCATTTCCTACCCTTTGATGTATGCATACATATATATACGTATGTATGTACATATATATATGTATGGCTGTATTTTCTTCTACACCTTGAGGTTTTTATTATTACTACTATTCCAAGTGTTCCCATATGAATTCAGGTGTGGTCTCTATATTTGATATAAATGTGTCTTTTATTCACTTTTACTTGCAGGACTTGTTTGGAGTCCAAACTGCACATGAAACGTTCCCCCTTTTTTCCTCTCTTTTTTTTTTCCTCTTTTTTTTTTTTTTTTTTTTTTTTTTTTTGCATAAAGAAACATGTCCATTTTAGTCCAGAGGCTCTTGCTTTATTCGAATGACGGAGGGTGCACGAGATGTCCTTCTGAGTTCTCGTCTCAGTACGTATTCACTGAATTGGGAAGAGTCCACTCCACCTCCACATGAGCCAACAATCTCAAATCCTCTTTGCTGTAACCTCTCAAGGACCTGAAAAAACAGGAAACAAACACCAAGGTTTAAGTAATGAGCGGACTGTCTGTATCTTCTAAAGACTAAAAAACCAACCATAACTGCAAAGATCTGTGCCTGTATTCAGACCAGTGGTAAAAACTAGAAAGCTTTAATGATGGAACTAAATCTCTCCAGTCACCTACTTACCTTCATCTTCACAGCCTGAGTGTTGCTTCCAGTGGGAGGGGAGGGAAGGGAAGGGGAAAAGAGAGGAGGGGAGAGGAGGAGAAGGGAATAGAAAAGTGAAGAGCAAAGGGAAGGTTAGAGAGGAGAGGGGAAGAGAGGAGAGGAGAGGAGAGGAGAGGAGAGGAGAGGAGAGGAGAGGAGAGGAGAGGAGAGGAGAGGAGAGGAGAGGAGAGGAGAGGAGAGGAGAGGAGAGGAGAGGAGAGGAGAGGAGAGGAGAGGAGAGGAGAGGAGAGGAGAGGAGAGGAGAGGAGGAGGGTGGGCAGAAGGGCACGCACCCATGCAGTTCACCCAGCAAGCAGATGGGCTAAGAGCTCAGGTCCTAGCATCACACTGCCAAAAGCATGCAAGAGCCAAGTTTTCTTCCACAACAAGATTCCACTGTTATTATTAAGTTTTCCTGCAACTCCTGTGCTCTTAACCTTACTTTGACTCTGCTACTTTTCCCATGCCTGTCTCTTCTGCTGCCAGGGCTTTATTGTCTCTCACCAGTAAGAGACATGGGACTTCTGTCTAGAAGGACAATACCGACAATACCCCACTGATGTTTAGCTGAAGTAGGGACACTTGCAGGGTTCCCTTCTGTTACCAACTGCTCTCACTGCTCTCTTCACACACCTGAAGGCAGGGGAATACAGTGTTTGTCCCACTGTGCCACCAATTAGCACATTGGCTTGCAAGGGGAGGGTTGGGGAAGATGGAGGAGCAAGTTGGGTTTTAAAATGCTCGGAACTACAAGACATGCCATGCTTTTACATGCACTGCTTCAGGTCAGCAAATGTCTTTCCAAAATACAGTTAATTAAAGAGCAGACAAATCTCAAGAAGTAGGAGGTGGAAAGAAGCCCTGAAAGAAGAACAAACATCAAAACTTCAGAGCAATTTCTGTTTAACATGATCCTTAGCTTTTAACAACATTAAGTCTACATTCCCCAAGTATGTCTCAATGCAAGCCACTGGAAAATACAGCAGGAGAAATTAGGTCCTGGGAAAAAATGCAATGGGTCAGGAATCTAGTTCAGCCTTGGGCAAATCACTGAGTCTACGTCTCCTTCTCAAGGTCTGCAAATAGTCACTGTCCTACATCACACTGTTTTGGGGTGGGGAGATGATTATGGACACCAAAAATGGAAGATGTGGCATCATCAGCATGGGATCATCACCTGTCTTGAAGTCTATGTACGTGTTGCCATTTTTACTTTTTATCGTGAAATAGGCTTGGAAATTCTTATTTGTGTGATAAAAACATGAATATCGGGACAAATGCTGAACTGCTAAAGGACAAATTGCTTTGACAACTCTCATACAACATGTGGCTAGACAACTCTCCTTGAAATTCATATCCCTTTCCAGTTATAATCTTGCATGTAGCGGTGTTCTAAATTTGCATTAGTCACTATGACAAAAGAGCTTTGATGTTTCAGTATGACCATGGGGCCAGTAAGAGGCACAAATGTCCGACCATAGCATGCATTAACCACATCTCGATAGTTCAGATAGATCTGTCCGTATTCCTATGTTGCAGTAGCACATATGCAGCACCACACAAGCCTTCAGCACATGCTGCCATGCTCAGCCTTCCTCTGCATCAGAAAAGGGGGACAGAATTTTGCTACCTGGAGGCAGGACTCGGTAGCAGGAAGATGTCAAGCTCAGATGGCAATGCTCCTTCAGGTAAGAACTTGCTTATGAGTGTGAAGCGAGCGTAAGGAGGTGCAGCTAAACCAAAGACCATCATAGAATCACAGTATGGCTTGGAAAATGACATTAGGAAGTATTACTTTTCAGAAAGGGTGGTCAGGCACTGGAATGGACTGCCCAGGGAGATGGTGGAGTCACCGAGCCTGGGGGTGTTCAAGGAAAGGCTGGATGTTGTGTTGAGGGACATGGTTTAGTGGGAGTTACTGGGAATAGGTGAACGGTTGGACTGGATGATCTTTTAGGTCTTTTCCAACCTTGGTGATTCTATGATTCTATGATTCTATGACTACCCAGCCATGAAAAAGCATTTCACTCCAAAGTGCTGGTTGTGCATGATGTGCTAACTAGTTGCAGATGGGTGTGAACTTTTTTCCACTGGGAAAATTATATACCAGTTTTACCACACTTGTGTTAACTTCCCCCATAGTGCTCTGTAAGAATTCTTCACATTGTATGTCACCTGACAGTCCCATTGAAAGGCAAAAGTCCCACCAAGATGCCCCCCTTCAGGGTGTTAAAGCAAGTTTTCAACTACTGTAACTTGTTTTGTGAAGAGATTTGGTGATGATACGTGAGAATTAAGATGAGAAAGCAGCCATAACCCACAGAAGTAACTAGCTCAGAACCTAGCTGGTTTTGTTCGTGGAATTCCCAGCAATGAGAGAGAAACACATCAGCCCACAGGTACCTGGTCGGTAAGCTCTTTCCTACCTGAACTGAGTTGAGGTGGCAGTATCCGTTCAGCGGAAATCTGATGACATGCGTTGAGTCATGATTCCAGCCGGCATTGACAGAATTACACATCACATCACCAATCTCTGGAAACACTTCTTCTATCAATGACTTATCACCACTCAGTGTGATCCTCTCACCGAGATCTGGGGCAACACGCACCACCAGGCATTCACAAGATTTTGAGAAGCGGCCACTCTCCCGGTCTTGTTTCCACCTTTCCATCTC
Source organism: Lagopus muta (assembly GCF_023343835.1). Taxonomy (NCBI): domain Eukaryota; kingdom Metazoa; phylum Chordata; class Aves; order Galliformes; family Phasianidae; genus Lagopus; species Lagopus muta. The sequence continues at coordinate 44,841,668 of NC_064435.1, read as the reverse complement.
TCCTAGCATGGGCTGAAGCTGGAAATACTTTGCTTCTTCGTATAACAAACTGTAGTCCTGAAAGACACATATGTTACTGTGCACAGTTAGGAAAGAGGCAGTGCTAATGTACTGCTTAATGTATACGGTTATTCAGGCTAACATTGCTCTAGCTCTGGAACCCTTCAGACATAGCTCATAAATACTGTGTAGGAAGGTGTAATAAAATAACAGTGCAAGCAAAAAATAATAATAAAACCATCAGCTGCTTGAAACAGACCAGCATTTGTAAGGGAAGGGGGAAGTTGCATTTGCTCATGCTGTGGAATAACCCAGGCAAGTCACATCCCACTTTTCCCTCTGTTTTTATTCCAACAGTGATGTCATAAGATAATGACCTCATTAAGCAGATGGAACAGAATTCAATCAGGATTCAGAAAATTCATCATTAGGATCCATTGTGTCTTACAGCAATACTGGCAGCCACTGTAACAGGTATAAGAATGTAAATGAGGGAGCCTGCATTGGTTCAGTGCAAAATGGTTAAGAAATTTGCATAATAAATTGCACATACTACTGCATTTAAAAAAAATAAGGATCTTTTAGTACCTCTCCATTTTGCCAACAGTATTGTTCACTACATCATTTCACACACCAGAGCAGAGAGAATGCATTACTAAGCATGGCTGTACCTGTCGGTCTGAACTTTGTCTGTCATCGCATTTTAAATAAAAAAACAAATATTACTGATCTAGGCTTAAGACCATAAGACAATTTGGAAAATATTTATATAGGGAAAAAGAAATACAAGAGAATTTGGCAAGGCAGAGGAATAGGAAGACCAAATAAGAAGGCTGGTAACAGTCAATACAGCCCTAAATTTCAGCTACAGACTGAATACTCGATGAACATGGGAAACCTAAATCATATTCAGAATGCTTCTTACTGTCTAATGAAAAAGTAATCTAACCTATACATTTCTGAAAAATGAGTGCTGCAGTTCATTTTAAACACATGTTTCAGGTGACTTGCAACACAAGTGGAGAGGATCAGAAGTTAACATTTTTAATTTCAGCAGAGCTACAGCGTATTTATGTTGTTAAAGGTCTCTGCATATATAACTTCTTAATACTGCATGGAAAGTGGCTTTTCCTTTTTCAATATTTCTGATTACCTTCAGGACAAGAGCAGAGAGCAGCACAATGCCATTCTAAGGCTTCAAAAGAGGGGTATGACGCTTATCAGCTATTTCTAAACTCGCACAATATTCAGGTAGGTCTGCCCTTGTCACGCATGGGAGCAGTACACATCTGCAGCAGAAATTCAAAGATTGCTCTTGAACTCAAGCTCACACCCGTTATGCCCCAAACACCTCAAAATGTCTCAGATACAAAAGATAAAAAGACTGCACTGCTGTGTGAACTGCTCTAGCCCTTCCACAGCACCACTTCTGATCAGTTTGAATTGCTGTATGTCCTACAGTGATCCAATCGCCCAGCCGGCTACATTGATGTGCATTCATAAATAACAATTAAAATATCTTATAATTGCAACTGTTGTCTCCAATACTTACTACACTGACACCACAGCTACACCAATATACCTGATATACCTGCAAGAACACAGAGTCTGAAGCTGTGCATCTACAGGCTGATGTCTAGGTGAACTATCACAAGTTTACTTTGCTATTAAAAAAGAGAAAAGCAGACTCTAATAAAGATTAAATAAACCAAGGATCTGGAGGAGAAAACAGTCTATGACATAATGTTCGAACATTACCATGTGTGCAGTTTATTTTGTCAGTACTACGATTCCCAAACAATTTTCTGAATTTCAGTGTGGGAGTGGAAGCAGGAGTTGTTTCAATCTGAAGAGAACGATAAGAGAAGACTAGAAGGCAAGTAACCGGCAAGGCTCATGAGAAGCTGGTTACAGATGCTAACATCCCTTCTGTCCCCTTCAGTATATTATGACTTTTAATTTCCCTAGGTCAAACATGGCAAGGTTGCTCCATTACACTACAGACGAGGGGATAATTTAACACTGATGTCACTCTAGGAAAGCCTGACAGATGCTATGGCAGCAACGCCACACTTAGTTTTGCAAAGTACCTGAAATCAAGCACCATATTCCAGCTGTGCCCCCTGTCTAGGATTCCGGTTTGATCACAGATTCTTGTTTTACTGAAGTACACGCAAAATATCCAAGTCCTTTGAAATCTCACCTTGAAATCATCAGGAATGAGGAGTTTCGATGTTCTTAAAAAATTCAAGATATATCTGAACATTTGCCCATCTCTGTCGATGAAATAATGCTGCTTGAGGCTGTCGAGGACGATGGGCTCCGTGCCATCAAAGAGTCTGCCGATTCTGCAGAGGAAACAAGAGGCAAACGTCAGAGTCAGACCATGTGCGGCTTGGCAGTGATTAGGAAAACCTTCTGCTCAAAGCCCTGTTTCATAAGAGGACAACCCTTGAGTATTTTGGGCAATCTCTCTCAACAGCAGATCCCATTTAGGACATATCTCCCAGTGGCTTCATCAGCAGACCCCATCCCACTCTGCTGCAGCAATCTCCTCCATCAGTTTCATTCTGCTTTCTGGGGGAGCACACGGTGAACTTGATATGGCTTAAAAACTGCACTCAGGAAAAAATTTTTAATTATTTCTAATGTATTATTAATTTACTTTTAAACCCAGATCACTTTTTGCATGCCATTTACTGCAGCTAACGTTTAGACCAGCATAACTGAGGGGACAGCACATTGTAGGAATAAGCAGCTAAGGATGTAAAAGTTATCGTGTTTAAATGGGAGGTAATGATTTCACAGCAAAACCCAACAGTTTGTGGCAAGTATCAATCACCAGGCTCTAAAATAACCAGAAGAAACACCTCAGCTTTTAGAGACCACTCAGTTACCCAGAGAACCCAGAAAATCTCACTTGCTAAACATGCTTATAACACCAGCTGCTGGTTGAACACACACTTTCTACACATGTTCCTCACAAAACCCGATTTAGTCAGAGCAACGGGAAGGGCTGAAAACTGGGAACAAAACATCAGCCTCAGTAACAAGAAATGCATGCTACGTTTCTGTGCTGAGGTGTTTGCAAACATCTCCTGAGTCACTCACCGTTTTCCAGTGAAATCAACAGCAATGACAGGTATGTCTGACTGGGAGTGCATGTTTACGTGCCTATACGTGCATGTGGAGGTATTTTTTGATTCTTCGTGACACCACCCACCTCTCCAAAGAACTGTAAACAAAATGGTCTCAAAATAGCTAACTTGTGATACGTCACGTGGACACTTTGCATGAAATACTACTGACACATGGGCATGATTTTAGAGCTTTGTCACAAGCTGTTGCATTCTGCAATATTCTGCAGACTCTGTGCCTTCATTGTTTTAATGAAAAGGCTCATTTGTATGTAGCTCTTGTCCTAATATACCCAATCTGATCTGTGAACCAACACGAAAAATCCTATGCATTTTGTTAAGGAACAGTCAATAACATCAATGTACACCAGCATGGAGCTAGGTGAGGCACAGGCACTCTTTTTCCCTGATCACACCCAGCTTGTGACACAGGCAATGTACACGACTGTCTTTTCACAAACAGATCCAGCAAGCACAATGAACAACCACAGCACACTGTTTTCCTTTTAAAAGAAGATGTGAGTAAACAACCATTCCTCATCACCACCCTGAGGCTGCTTTGAGCCCTCAAAACCAAAACCTAAACTCAATGTAACTCAGAGGCAGTCAATCCCTGGTTCATTTTCTCGTAGAATGGCTTAGGTTGGAAGGAACCTTAAAGCCCACCCAGTCCCCTCCATGCCATGGGCAGGGCTGCCACCCAGCAGCTCAGGGCCCCATCCAAGCTGGCCTTGAGCACCTTCAGGGATGGGGAACCACAGCTTCCCTTGTGCCAGTGCCTTGCCACCTGCTCAGTGAAGAGTTTCTTCCTCAAGTCTAATCTAAAGCTCTCTCTTCTAGTTTAAAGGCATTGCTCCTTTTCCTATCACTGTACTTCCTGATAAATAGTTCCTCCTCATCTCTCCTGCAGACCCTTTGAGTAACTGGAAGGCCACGATCAGGCATCCCCAGAGCCTTCTCTTCTCCAGACAGAACAAAGCCAGCTCCTTCAGCCTATCTTTGTAGGAGAGGTGCTCCAACTCTCTGATCATCCTCAAGGCCCTCCTCTGGACCCGCTTCAAAGCTCTACATCCTCTGCTGTGGACTCCAGACCTGAGCAGAATACTCCAGCTGGGGATTTACAAGGATGGAGTAGAAGGGACAACGGCCTCCCTGGCCCTGCTAGCCACCCCTCTTTCAATGCAGACCATCTGGACTGCAGACTTTCAGTCTAGCATAAATCGCTGGCTCCATTTTTTCACCCACCAGTACCCCAAGTCCTTCTCCAGAGGGCTGCTCTTGATCCACTAATTGCCCAGCCTGTACCCACATTCAGGATTGCCCTGACCTCGGGGTAGAATGTGACCCAAGGATGCTCTGCATCCATTTGAAATGTCACAGCCAACCCAAAAATGGAGTCTGAAATGGCATACATGAACACAGCAGGCATCTCTGTAGTACATTCAGTAATAAATGCTGCACATTTATATGCACGTAATGCTAGAAGAGGTGAGACCAAGAAAGAAATAAAAACCCATTAACCTCAGCGGGCCATTAAAAATTCAGAATCAATTCAACTGGCTTGAAATCTGTAAGATATAAGAAACTGAACACATTTTGCAGAAAGATCCAAGCAGCACAAAACAATTTTTTCTCAAAGCTATCCCTTAGATTAGAGCAATTCAAACTTTCTTCCACTGCTACCTGTTACTGCCTGCCCCAACAGTCAAAATGTAAGCTGTGACAGGCCATATAATGCAGGCTCCTGTTCACTAGGTGGATGAGCAACGTTTATGTCTAATATAGAAACATAAGGCATTTAGATTTAATTTTCCCCCATACTCAAGCATGTTGTCTTGGAATCTATCACAGAATACACACACAAAACATATACATTTGGCCAAGTCAGTCATTACTGAAAAGTATAATTGTAATTGGTTTCTGCAGCTTTACCCTAGTTCTAAATTACTGTTATAATTACGTATTTTAAAACCTCTAGGCTTTTTGCCTTCATTTTATTAATTGTTTAGGAGAAAAGTAAGATATTATCAGAGGATGGAGTCTTCTGACAAAAATCACAGAGAGCACCAACACCTGAGAGCCAGCCCAGCTGGCCTGGGAGGGAGAGCCAACAAAGTGCCACCTTTGAGTGCAGCTGCTTTCCAGCAGCAGAAAAACCCAAAGAACTGCAAAGTGCCAACTTCATCCCCTGTCCCCTCCCCAGATTCAGACTGCAACAATGATGCTCTGGGAGACTTCTGGAAATAAAATGGTAATGGTAGCTTTCTTTTTTTTTTTTTTCAGATAGAGAACAGCAAATTCCAGCTTTGTGGCACCTCCAGGGTAAGGCCTGTGATAACTGAGTGCCCAAATCTGGTGGCATGGCCTAAGCTAAATTTGCTGCACCTGCCAGGAGAGGAGACGGAATGGAAAGAGGCACAGCAGCAAACTGTGACTGAGCCCTGCCTCATTCTGCACGCTGGGTAATATCTGAGACCCTCTCCTCTCTGTTGCTCTTCATTCTGCTTGGTCTCATGCTGAAATTGCAAATGCTTAAGTGACACCAGGCTGCAGGCATGAGATGGGACTGTGAAGGTATGTTTCACTTACCAAGAAAAACTGGAAGATGTTTTTCCTCATCTCTTTCTAGACAACTTCAGCTGATGATTGACAAAGATAAGTTTGTTTTTTTCACTGCCAAACACATAAGAACTGAATGGATTTCCAAACAGCAAAGTACTTTGAAGGATGCTTGCAAAACAAAGTGATAATTACATGGAGAGCTAACCAAATATCAAGGGTAAAGGATGAAAAATTGTAGTCCATTTACAAGGCAACATACTTCTAAAATGTTTAATTAAAGCTAACAGGCTGGAATTTTCTGTATATAAGGAAAATTAATGTCCCATGGGTTGAAAGTGCAACCTCCAATGGGTAATAATTAACGCTGATGGCTTTAAGTATCATAATCCACTGACAGAAATCGAATGCTTCAAGGGTTGAAAATATAACCAGTGTAAAAGTCAGCTCTCATCAGAGAACTGGGTTTTACTTTAAGGACATAAAACAGGTGCAGCCACAAACCTGGTGCTGTGGGGGAAAAAACAAAGATATGCTGAGGAGACCAGTGCTTTACTTCTCTAAATTACTGCATGGACCCTTGTTCCCACAGCCCAGTGCTCGCATAACAGCATTTCTACAATAAAAAGCAAGGGAAGGTGACACCACTTACAGGATGTCTCAAATTCTTCAGAAATGAGTCCCTTTTTCAAATATAAAAATACACTCAGTCTGCAGTGAGGCTGTTATACACAGCTGAAGTGTTTTTATAGCCTTGTTCTCTGAACATACAAATACTTACATACATTGTTATACACAAGAAGAGTCTTTTCTTTAGTATGTGCTGCCTTGGATGAGAACTTGGGAAAGAAGCAAAGCCCTTTTAGTGGCCTGGCAGAGATGCATGGGCACACCATCAGTGGTGTCATTGCACCCAGTCCTGGAACCCACTGAGCTCTGATACAAAGTATTCATGGAAACACATTTCTCTTCTTCAAATAAAGGATTGCATGGCAGAGAATTTAAAAAAGGAAAAGAAAAAAAAAAAAAAGGAGAGAGAGAAAAAGAAAGTATTTCAGTTGATGCTTTACCTGTTTGGGCCCATAGAGACAAAATGAACACGGGTTTTCCTATCTCCTCATTACACTTACGTGGCTAATGCAAATGCTTATTTAAGACTCCAGGGTGTGCAGACAGTGAGTTTGAAGAGGCTTTCACTTTTTTTTTTTCTTCTTAGTCCACATTGTCCTTATTAATTTCTTTTCATTTTCTTTCTCTGAGCGCTCAAAGGCAATTTGCATAAGAGTCCATTATAAATTAGATCTGTTTAATGGTATGCTCATCTCATGGCTATTTAATTTTACTTCCTTGTATGTCTAAATTACATAATATTGCACTCTCCCCTAGCAGCTAGTACTTTCAAGGAGGTGGCCACACCAGGTAGAAATGCTGTGCTAGCCAAGTGCAGACTGACTGCATTTCTATTATGTCTCAGAGGACCACGCTAGCAGTCACTACCTGCCCATCTTTTTCTGAACACCTCACGTCACTTGGATCCCTGAATACCCAGCAACCTTCCTAGCTCTGCATAACAAAAGTTGCCTCATAAGCATGATAGAAGAAAGTAACTTTGCAGTGTTCACTAACACATACATTATGAAAACCATAATTTAACAACTTCTTGTTGTAATCTCTTGTTCTCTGTGCTGTTATAGTTTGTTCTTATCTCTTCCCCCTTCTATTTAATTTCAGGTTTCATGTCCAGGAGTCTCAGGAATTCCTTGGCACAGACAGTTCCTATGTTATTAGAAGTGTCATGAAAACAATGATTACAACACAAAAGTAACTGGGGAAAAGTGTATTGAAAGTGTATTGAAGTGTATTATTAAACCTTCTATAAAAAAAGGTATTAATACAGGAGTCAAAGCAGACCAGGTAAGAAGGATGTACAGGAGGAAACATCAAAACACCAGGTCTTAGGAGATTTAAGAGAAAATGTTACTTGGCATTTTAAAGAACAGATAAATCCTAGATACTGAGTGGAAGTGAGGTTGGAAACCCTTGTGGAAACATTTGCTGAAGATTAAAGAACAGAATCATTTACATGGAGACCACTTCAAATGTCTTACTGTTATCTGAGCAAGGAGGCAAAAGAGAGGGTAAGGACAAGTGCAAGGGCTCATACAACACTTGGAAGACAACACTTGAGATAGGGAGGTGGTGAATAGCCTTAAATGAAGAGTAAAGCATGTGAGGAACAGAAGGATTGAGATGATGAGTGAGGAGGTATCATGAAGGAAAGCATCACAGACAAAGTAGTGAAGTGTGGGATTTGCTATGACCCACGTCATCAGTGGCAGCACCAGGAGCAGAGATGAAAGCCAACAGATATATATCATAAAAAGAACCAGCAGTCACTGGGTCTAACCCACATGGACAAACAGACTTTAATTGGAAGAGAATAAATTGCCCAACACCATGCAGTCATACTGCAGGAATGTGACTTCCACAAGAGTCAGCTGCAGCTTTCTATTCCACAGATGAGCGTGGAGATGCTGGGATGTGCACCTGAGCAACACCTTGCAATAGGGACATGTGGGTTACAGGAGACATGAGGGTGAACTAAACAATGGATGGCAAAGGCCCCAGAAGACAAAATTATTTGTCTGAAAAGGAAGTTTTCCCAAGAAAAATGAAAGCCTGTGTTTTCCTCAATAAGCTAGCTATCTAGAAACGGAGGAGGTTCAGGCAGAAGTAAAAATTATCCTCCAAAATACAACTTGTACAGCAAGTCACCATGTATTTTAAGTACAAGCAGTAGGTTCAGGGTGCTCAAATGTCCAACAGAAGTAGGCTAAATAATTTGGCTCTGACACAGCCTCCTCCTGGGACGCTAAGGAGTATCACCCACCCAGAGCCAAGCATCTCTTGTAGAAATGTTGATGTTTTAGAAAGGAAGGGGATAAATACTTGGGCTGGGATGTCAGGGGCTAGTGACTCACGACCAGCAGACGATGCATGCGAGCAGATGGAAGTCATACCCCACACTGCACGGCTGCGGCCAGGGTGAGACCAGCAGAGCACCATCCCTGGAGTGTGGGTGATGGACCAGGAGCTTCTGTTTACCAGATACTTTATCTCTCTGCTTTGCACATCTTAGCTTCTGGTATACCAAGGAGATACAGACAGATAAGAGGAACAGGCTGCAACCCAAATATGCACCTTTTCATGCACGGTGAGGCAAGTAAGTGTTTTAAAAGTGCTTTCAATACCATGGCAGCCAAACTGACAAGCTTTAGAGGTGGCTGAGTGAGGTTCCCAGCTGAGACCCTTGCCCCATGATCCCCAGCACTCCTGGCAAGGTGAGGTTCCTCCTTCTGACAGACACCAAAGTGGCTGATATTTCCCAAAATATCGCATCTATCACCAACCCTCTCAGTTCTGCTTGCTTCCAGTCACTGAGCACTTCCCCAAGCCCTTTCTTCTACAGTAACAGACCCCCTTTCCAACAAACCTCAGCCGTGCAAGTCCCACATGGGTTGTCCCTAGTCCTTTATCTACACCACAGCACCGCAACTTCCTAGATCCTGCAGTAGCACAGCAGACTGCAAGTCTTGAAGTCCACATCTCCTACAGTGCTCAATATCTTGCAAGTAAGTCCTGGAAAACTTTCCAGTTTTCCATTGCGTATCAAAACCACTTTTCCTAAAATCACTTAAGCCAATGAAATGTTAAATCAATTATTCACGCAAACACTTTCTCCATCTCTCTTTTTTGTAACCAAGTTTTCTTGGCAATGATAACATTTCACAGAAAAATTAACAAATATTCTCTTTGCTTGCCAAGATAATTTTACTAAGCTCGAATCCGATTTCATTGAGGTACGTTATTTATGTTTTATCTTGAGGGAAGCTGCCTATTAAGTTACTACCAACCGTGTCCTTTTGCTTATGATACGGTTATTACCAAGTTATCAGGAGTACCTTAAGTTATTAGGGTGCAATGGCAAATTAAGTACTTTGCGTCATAATTAGCTAATAACTTTTGAATTATATTTTAATCATGTTTAAGATGGCCAGGTTTGCTGTGAGTAGAGATAATGGAGGATAGGAGCAGAACTGGAGCGTTTATCATTCAATACCAAAAGCCAGAAAGCAGCTAAACTGGTGAAGGCACAACATCCCAAAGGCCATGATGATCTGTGTACTCAGAAGGCTGAACCCATTCCCAGTCAGCAAAGTACTGAAGCAGAACTTGTATCTTGGGAACATGTTTAGGGAAAAAAAGCAACAAATTCATTAGCTCCAACCCACTCTCTTCTGAGCCTGTCAATTTTTCTTAAAAATGCTCTGGCAGTCTTCACAGCCCTATCATAAACCCCATAAACCTAGATTACACAAAGAGATAACACTTAAAAAAAATGAGGAAAACTACAAGAGACATTTCCCTTTCAAAAATGTGGGTGCTAAGGGGGGGGAAAGCACCAATATCCAGCCTTCTCGGAATGGGAGAAATTCTTTGATGGATTCCTTTGCACATCAAACCTGCCCCTCAGCTTTCATGAATTTCATTGAAACCTCTCCCAGCTCTCAGTATTTTCTCTGTACACTGAAGAATGCTCAGCATTAAATTTTCACATACATGTCACTGGAAATTAAGAAACACAGATTCTCCACAAAAAACATTTTCTCTTTGAAAAGCATCAGCAAAATGATACTCTGGAGACCTTAGTTAGGCATGCCTACACTATGTAGGAAGCACCACAATACTGCCAGCTCTGCCACTTTTCAGCAGGTTACTTTGGGAAGCAAGCATCACACTTTGCAAGCTGGGCATCCCAGCCCCTGCAAAGGACAATCACTGCCATGAAACTGTAACAAAGTAAGCTTTCCAAGGGCTTTACAACTCTGCCTTCTTTGTCACAAATCCCAGCTCTGATGTTTTGCTAACTGTTGCTTCCTCCAATAGGATGGACAACACACTTCCAAGCTAAGGAAGTGCTATTTGCAGGAGTTGCACAAGATCCTTCTGCACTGCTGCCCATGAAGACAAGAGTGTACGTCCAGACTGCATGTCACACTGGGAGATGGCGAGGACTGCTTGAGAGAGAGGTCACTTCTGCAGTGAACCCTAAGTAACAGAATCTCATTAATGAATAAAAGTCAAAGTGCTTCTGAAACGTTTAGCTGTTAATTACAAGGCTGTGTTGGAATAAAGTATTCCCACACACACTCGTTCCTCTTCTCTCAACAAACACCAGTGGGACTTGCATAGTTTGTATCACCCTCCTCGGGTACAGTTCACCCAAATGACAATAGCTTGTACAGCAAAAGCCTGTAGGACAGATTAACAAGTTTCAGCCCTTCTGCTGAACTTGTTCATGCTTTCACAAGGCAAATTTGTAAGGAAAGGTGGAAAGGACATTTAGCCTGCTTTTTAAAATGCTACAAGAACACACACATGTGAAAGAACTCATATAAAGAACATTATGACAGTAGTCAAACAAGCACCACATGTTGAGATGTCAGACACTGGAAATGCTTCTGCAACTTTAATTTGCAAACTGCTCTCATATGAAACCTCTTCAGGATTGGTCTATCATGACATACAGCCTTCCTCCAGCACCCTCTGTAACCCCTGGGCAGCAGATGAGCCAGGGCTGCATTGTAGGGGACTGCAGCCAACAGGACCCCTGCTTGAGCTGCTGGAGGAGCAGAAGGAGGTCATATTTTGCGGACTTCTCTGCTGTCAGACACGGGTCTGGTTTGCAGAAGCTCTGAGAGCTTATAGCATCAGTCATGCTGACCACAGCAAGGCGCTGCATGACACAAGTGCTGTGTGAGCTTGGGTAGCAGTATCTCACAGAAGACAAAGTCACGGCACAATCCTGGTCACAACTTCCATGTCACACCACCTCAGACCTTTTCACATCAAGTCTCTGCCTTCAAACAAACTGCCAGGAGAGAACCAAGTAGGCAACAGGCTAAGGAAAGCTGCAAGAAAGCATGTAGGAATGACTCCTCAGAACAGGACATGAATAATGTGCAGGAAATATGGCCCAAGGACAGTGCTTAACTGTGAGGACAAACAAGAGATGTTGATGAGCTGTTCATTAACCAAGAATCACACTGAGCACATACACCATGAAGATGACAAACTAAGGTTGCCCTGGTAGCCCTAATGGATTTATTTTCCTAAAAAGCTGACTTTAATTGCACTGAGAAAAGCAGCAAGGCCAACTACACAGTAACACGTTTACGTCTCTTGAGCATTCGTGTTCTGCTTTACCATGTAAAGTGTTACTACGTTCCTCCACCTGAACTGAGCACTGTACTTCCAGGTTAACAGCTCAGGTTACAAATTCCTTGAGAAAAGCAATCCAGATAGCATGTGAGCAGGCACAATAGAAGCAAGGAAGGTGTGGACATACAGAATTTACTATGAGAACGCAGGGCCATGTGCTGCTATTGTTCTGATTAACTCTAGCTTACATGCATTACAATTGCACTGCACTGATTCCTAGTGTGGACACCCATGTGCCTACACAGAGAGACGTGCTTACACCTGCCTAATTTATTCTCATACATTTACATGTTTAACTGCTTCCACGCTAGAGGTCGAAATGATGTAAGCATTTCAGTAACTAGGAAAATCACACTATTAACCAAATCAGTTGATACAAAACCTGCATGCTAATCAGTTAAGAGGACGGGAAAGTCCACCTCAGACAGCTTAGACAGTGGCTCTGAGCAATAAAAAATGCTTAATGCATAGGTTAGAAATGCCAAAGCCACACCTGAATACTCTACTGGTGGTGGGGGTGTTAAAAAGCATACAGATAACATTACCTCCATTGACAAACTTTACATGTACAAAACAGTGGCTTTATTGTTTATTAAATTAGATGCTGTCATGGTGTAATAATCCCTGCAGCCATACCAAACCCAACAGTACATAAGACGTATTTCTGTGGAGGAGGTAAAGAAGGAAGAAAAGAAAAGAACGGAGATACAGTATAGAAGCAATATAAGCCCATAAATAGGGACATGAGAAATAATTAATCAACACGTGAAAACAGCATAATTCCAGCTGACAAAACCCTCAGAAGTATCACACATCAAAACTAAATGTCATATCACAATGCTTTCAAAGTGGGAGAGCCAGGATGCAATTCAGCTGCCAAATTGCAGGCTCCTGGTGCCATTTGGGATGCTTAAGGGCATCTCTGAGATCCCTGGAGGACTGGGAAAAGCACAGGGAAGTCTCACAGGAACCATACATGGGTGCTAGCTGCCCACGTGACGGCAAGAGTTTCCTGCCCACAGGATGATCAGACCTTACTGGTAGAAACCAGCAGAGCCCAACAGCCAAAATTTCCTTGTGGCAATACCAGGTTGATAATAAACAAGACATTGCTCTCCTGGAAAGCTGAGCACTGCTTTAAAACAAGCAGCTAGATGTTGCCTATGGAGTAGTCTACTGCATGAATCTATAAATTTTCGCTAATTTGTTTTTTTTTTTTTGTACACTAATTTGAAACCTTTCTTTAAAAAGACAGAATGGTATTAACCACACTTGGATTAAAGAAAGGGGTGTGGGGAGAAGGCATCACCTAAAAGACATTTCCATACTGTATCTGCCCTTGTCTCTGGACATTGGCACAGCTGCATCACTCTCCTTGCAGCTTGCACTAATGAGTGCAACTCAAAAGAACTGAACAACCAACATGGGTTATGTGTCCACAAGGCTGCATGTCCCTAACTAACAACATGGAAAAGACCTAACAATGCAGTTAGAAAAATCCTGAATCTCAAAGTATCATTTTGAAGAATAATATCAGTTCCAGTACAAGCATTTTCAAGGACAAACTATTCCAAAATGTCCTCTTCCTCTCTGTGCTCCCTGGAAATAAAACATGTTACAACAACCTTGCATTAGCCCCTCCATTTGTGTAGCTACTTAATACTGATACTTTTTGCTCTATTCTTGAATGTAATAAAATTTTAATTTAGCAGAAATCCAGGTGTTTTGTTAGACTTCTGATTTTTTTTTTCTTGCCTCACCACAGGGCATAGATATAATTGTTTTCTACTATCTTTAGAGGAGATCTACAGAACCACGTTATCGAAAGGTGCAGAAGCCCAAAAATAGTTTGGGATAATCAAAAGCTGTGCTTTTTCATCAAAGCTCTCCACTGCCACCGCTCCAAAAGCTGCTGGGGCTGCAATAAATGGTTTGAGGCCATGTGAAGGTAAAGATCATTTTCCACACCTTTCTGAAAGCCTACTTTTCGTAGAGTTCAAAGGCAGGCAGAAGCCAATTAGCACAATCTGTTGATCATGATGTCTTTCAAAACAAGCAACGCCAACTATGAATCAAGACCATCAAATTCTCTGTACTCTCTTGCTAACCACCAAGTCCAAGAAAGTCTGTATTTGCATTAGCCATGCAGACCTCAATGAGGGAAACCTATAGTGCTGTTCTTTACCACCCACTTTTGCAGCAGCAGTGCCAACACTCACAAAGGTGATTTGTGACAGAGCCTGCTGCCTCTGAGTGACATCAACCCATACTGAACTGCTTGGATGTTCAGACCCCTAGCAGGGACACGTCCCAGCTGTGAGGAAAGAGCTCTGCCACATCTTCAGCGGGGACGGCCTGTAGGGATCAGGGAGAAGTGCTGCCTGATGGCTTGTCAGGAGGAAGGAGTATTTCTCCACTGTGCTTCAAGGTCTGGTTGATCCCTGTGGGAAATCCTCTGCTAAAAAACTCCAAGTGGTGCAGGAACCACTACTGTGTCACTGCAGATGGCAGCTCCGGCTTCTCCATAGCATCAAAGTCAGCCAAGAACATGCCAGCTCCGTACAGTCTGAGAACACAGGCAGAGTTAAATCCTCCATCTCACTTTCAGGGTACACTGATGGCTTATAATTTATTATTGCTGGACACACAGAGAAGGCAAACAAGGGATTTCGCTTTTGACCTGTGGAATAGGAATGCTGTGAGGTGCAGAGCCCATAATGACCGCTGGCTCTGCCTGTGCCGCCCCATAAATGTTTTGTTACTACGGCACAACAACATTAGCACACCGATGAGGAAAATAAACCCTCTGTGCTGTGATGGATATGCCCTCATTTCGTACATACATTTAGTCAGCAACGTACTGCAAGAGACATGACCTTTACTGGCACTGGGTTTCACTGGCCCTGTTTTTCCAGACCCCACCCCGTTCATTTTGTTCTGTGCACAGCCTCTCCAGTGGTAGCAGCCTGCAAAGAGACTCAGGTATGCAACTCGAGGGGCAGAGCTGCTGCACAGCAGGGCAGAATGCAGGACCATGGGCTCCTGGTTCAGGCCTTCCCACAAGGAGCAGCCTGGATCACACAGTGTTGCTGTCCTCCCGCAGCTTGGGATGGGACTGGAAACAACATGGCCAATATGATTCTACAAATGAAAAACGTCCCACCGTACCGCTTTGTGATTTTGGCATGGCACTGATGCCTGGAATGTGTTCTCCATCATTTCCTATGACCTTTCATGTTTTCAGGCCCTCTCAGTAAAAAGAAGGAAGGACTCACGCCTCTTGCATAGATTCACATTTCCATAGGTAATACTGTGACCTAGATGGAGGCTAACTGCAATGGAAAGTTGCAGCCCTACCAGCTGTTTCTATTTTCAAACCAACGCTTGACACACATCCTTTTCACCTCTCCTTTTGTTAAGCCCACCAAAGAGACGCATGAAACACACCTGATTAGGGCTGTTATTTCTGTGTCTAGAGTGAAGAATTAGAGGCTCTCCTGTAACCAGACCTCTGCAGCTCAGAGAGCAGCATCCACTCAGTCACAGGGAGCTGCGCCATTAATCCAATGGGGAAAGGGAAAGCGCAATTGTAGCTCTGCTGATGAGTTTATCTGGGTTAGCTACTAAGAAGGGAAAGGCCAGTATGAAAGGCATGGCCCAGGGCCCGGCTTTATGAGACAACAATATTAGAAGCTGGAAAAATGAGAATGCCTGACAAAAAGCAGAGCATCCAAATAGGCATTAGCCACTGAAAAGCAGCAGCTTTTCTCTTCATCCTTTTCCACGAATTCAGTCTTCCACAGCAAAAGCAAGCAGGGAAGCATCTTTCCTGCTACCATTGCTCAGGCTACTCCACCTATAACAACATGGTAGCAAGACTTAAGAAAAATCCATTTTAAAATAAGAGACTGGGAGCCAATCACGATTGACAGCAAAATGACTTGAAAACCTAAGAGATGAAAACCAATACAAAATAGCTCTATGAAAAATAACCATCTGCCTTTCAAATGCTTGCTGGTGACTTCAGTTATGCAGCTGTATCAGCAACACTTGGAGAACAAGGAAATTGTCTTATTGCTTCAAATGGAACTTGTGCTGTTCCATGTGACAAGCTCCAAGTATAAAATTAAAAAACATTTTTTTTAAATTCTGCAATTATACTGCTACTAAACCAGAATAAGTAGCAAAAGTGAATAAACAATAGGTTTTCAGGCTGGAGAAATTACCATCACGGTGTTATCTAATCTCTCCCCAGAAGTCAAGAATTATGACTAAGCCCTTCCAACACAGATACAGCCTGAAATTCTATGTCAGAAGTATGTCCAATTGCATTTGGCAACCCTTAGTCAAGAGAGAAGCTGAATATAATTGGATGAATATTTGAAGTTTTCATTATTCATGTAGGAAGGCTAGGTAAAAAGTGTTTTGCAGTCCCAAGACACTCGAGGGTGTGTGTTATTGGGTAATAACCAATTAGGAATGTTGACAGCACTCTGCCTTTAGGATCACCGTGGCCAGCAATGTACCTGGGTGGATGTTGTGTAAAAGCACACACCCGTTGCCTACTGCTCAGTTTATTTAAGCAAACCTTTCACCAAAGGAAATGGAAGACACCCTGAAGGATTTAAGATTGATGGGTCAGCTGCATTCTGGAAAACTTTTTCTTTCCCCTCCCCATTGCATCTGACCTCCAAAAATATCTTTTTTCGATCATTGGTACTACTGATTACTGGAAATGAACCTGATGGCATCTGTCTTTTATTTCATAGGACCTAACAAAGTGCTTATTATTAGCAGTATGGAAACACCGACTGCAAAAATTCAGCTGCTAAACACGGAATCTGGTAAAACACACCAGTCTTCAGTAAACGCTGCAAACTCAGAACAGCTAAAAGCAAAGATCTTCCTGTCATGCTTACTTTTCAAAGAAAAACATACAAATAATTACTAAAGGCACGCAAAACATTTTAAAAATGCCAATATTTAAGAAGTAACAGTTGTGACACACTCACAAGAACCTGAAGTTCAGCACCAATTTAGCCCATGATACTGAGTCTCACCCATTGACAACCTGACAAAACAAGGATAGAATGCACTGGCAGCACACCAAATACTCTTTTTTTTTCCTTTTCTTTCCTCCCTCACATTATCATTGTGATGCAAAAAAATCCCCCCCAAAATCAGAAAGTTTGTATTCTGATCTAAAACAGAGCAATTATTGTAAGAGATGCCCAACAGGGCTTTCCTACCTACACAAGAAGCATTCCAAACTTTTCCTGGACAATTTGTTTGCGTCTCAAATATGTATAATATGAAATCCATTTGTTATAAAGAGGAACATATCAGTTTTGTTGCAGCTCTCATTTTCTGGCTCGCATCATATTTAGCCTGTCCTGTGGCACTGACTGTACCACAGATGCTTCTCTGAATTCCCTGAACGCTGCCTCGCTCCCTCCCCATGTATCACCCAGATGATGATGTTTTGATGAAGCATTGCACACGGGCCCTCAAGATAATGGATTCAATGGGATACACTTAAAAGATCATTTTTCTCCTTTGTTATTGACTGCATGCACTGCTCTAAGACAGGAAGGGCTTTCATTTTTTATGCAAGCCATGAGGCCCCCAGGGCCTCTGAACTGTTTAAGAAGAATCAATTTTGAGGTGGGCAAGAGGGGCCGGCAAAGCTCCGTTCTGGGAGGCCTCCCTTCAGATCGCTTACAAGTTTGGGCAAACTGGGAGCATCTCCCAGTCCTGCTGTGTTCTGGCACGGCGCTGCTTCCCACTCTTGAAGGTCTGTGGTTAGCATTCGCTCACAAGTGTAATTTATAGCATGCATATGGGCAACAAAATAAGCAAAAAAAGTTCCACAGAAGCAAAATAATCACCACCGATGGAGATAAGCAGCAACACTGCTGCTAAGCTAAGCAGTCCTTGGCACTGCGTAGCGGCAGGAAACCATTACCTCGTGACAAGGTTTTAATACCCTGACATTGTTGCAATTATACCCAGGCAACCTAACAAAACAAATTCACTGTATGGCAGAAAATATTTCCAATTCAATGTCGCAACGTTTATTTTTTAATTACAGCACAAAGAATACTTTTGGGGTGTGGAAGAATGTAATCTATCATTTGCTCTGAAGTGACACACTTATGGGAAATGCTCTGCGCTATAACTTTCTATGCCACAAGTAGTAACTACGAGCAATGTCTTAGGCAAGGAATGCAGAGAGCTTGGGTGCGGTGCTGGGAGATGCTTCTTATCCCTCCATCTCCCTCCCCGCCAGCTGGAGCTGAAGGCAAGCCTCATTTTGCTGCACTGGGACATTCGTCACTCCTCTCATTTTATGCATGTCCCACAGCTCCCTACCTGCAACGCACCTTGCACAAGAAGGGCTTTAACAGTTTGGATACAGGGTGCACAAGAGCACAAATACAAATTTTAATTAAAAGGAATGGTATTTTAATAGGTCACTTAAAGAACAATTATGCCTACCATTTGACTGACAGACAAGTCACATTTTAACATGAAAACCCAGTGGGGTTGAGGAAGTAGAATTAATCTCTGTCTTTATAAATTGATGAACTACTGAAGTATGCTCCCGCTGCATTTAATATTGCTTTGGTCTGCCATCTCATGAAAAAAAAAATGTATCTGTATCTTTCTATTACCCTTCCCTTCCTCTTCTTTTACAGCCTCACGAAGTTGATTCACAAAAACTGAGTTGCCAGTGTTGCTCTCCTTTTACTGAGTGCCTGCACTGCAGAACGCAGTGGTGCGTAGAAATCCAGAAGATCGGTCTGCAGTAATTAGCTTGGGTAGCCGAGGCAGCTCAGCTGAGCTAGCTGGAAGCAGGATAAACGAGTCCAGGAAGAATGTTGTACCATATTGCTTTGAGTCTCCGCAGACCATGCTGCACAGCAGGACTGGGTGCAAAGGTGACCACTGCGTTCTTAAATTCCCTTCAAAGCAGACCACAAGAATCAGCTCCAAGCTCAGCTTAAACGCCTTCAGACTGTTATAGGAGCCCCTCACGTCTCTGAGGCAAGCAGAAAGTGCCTCAAAAAAGCCTGGAGAACTGTCCAAATGAAGTCCAGAGACAACAGTGCTGGATCTAAGCTAACATACACACCACAGTTGGTAATACATTATTCTGATTATCAATTCAAAGATTCAATGGAAGAGATCAATATCAGTGAATCTCACAGCATCCTCTGAACTGCTGTCACTACAAGAGAAAGCATTATATGATGTAACCATAAAATATACTGGCTGTTTAAGTCCTCTCGGGAAGCTCACCATTAACAGAAGCCAGAGACCCAAGGGTGCATGGAGAGTAATGGACAAGAAGGAGGCAATGTGACTTGATCTGATCAGGTAAAGATCAGTTTTGACCTCTGTGAGCTTCAATCCCTTCTGACAGAGACAGAAAAATGTAGGTGAAGAAGAAATGACACAAAAGCAAGGAGGGAATTGAGGTGACAAAATTAGGCTCAGTGCTCGGAGCTGAAAGGGGATTGAAGATGCAGCTGAAGAGACTGCAACATCTTGAAAGCTAAAGACTGAGAGAAAATAAAGACTGAGAATGAATGACAAAGGAGAACTAAAGCTCGTCAGATGACAGGTGTCTGGTTATGACACACCTGCATTCGAATACACTCTAAACCAGCTAAGTTAGAAGGCATGCTCTCATAACAGGAACAGGTGACAACCCCCAGGCCAACACACTATAAGGCATAACCCTTGTTTGTGTTAGAAAGAGTGCAGATAACAGACTAAACAGTTTTCCCAAATTTCTATACAAACATATCCCCAAATGGCATACAGGCTTGTATACAAGAAATCCGTCAGGAAAGTTGATTGTCACCAGAAAGAAATAAGACGGAAATCAGAATCTATATCCTAAAGCTCCAAACATACCCAATAGGTGGCTAGGTGTTGATGGTGAAACTGGAGGTCAAATGTTTACTTCAGCAATTATCTACCTACCTAATATGAGACACCAATTTGCTTAGCAACTGCACTGCAATTTATGAAAGACCAATGAAGCACATAATTTATGAAGGAGCAGGATCTGAATCTAATGCTAACATTAGAGAGAGGTTCCTGAGTGCAAGAATTGGGTACAGCAAAACAAAAAGCAAAGCAGTGAGCCTCAAGGCTGTTACTGAGATCTAGACCCAACCAGAATGACCAATAAGCCAAATCCTTCAGTGCCAAGCAGGAAGCAGCCACCTCAGTTTCTAATGGGCTTGTCCTTATCAGAAAAGCACAACCCACAGACTCAGCACTCTTTTATTTTTCCTGAGAATTTTCTTGGCTATTTCAAATGAGAAATACTGCTTGGATGCCTTTAGGCTGGTTTAAGAAGCCATGCTACTGAGCACAGAAGTCCAAATGCTACAACAAACTGCTTCTCACTAAAACATTTCCAATCATGGGGCTGGTATCAAGTCTTGGCAAAGAGAAGATTTCTCAGTGTACAGACCCTACAAAAGTAGTTACTGACATCCCTCCTCTTTTGGATTGCCATCTCGATCCAAACCATATGACTTCACACAGGCCTACTGGTAAACAGACCTCTGAACCCTGCTGACAATATGGATTCCAACCTTCTCTTTCCTCAAGACAAAGATTTGCTGACTCAGAGGCCTCAGAAATAAGGGGACAAAACCTTTCGCTTTGTAATGCTCCTGAATATACAAATTTATTCTCCTGAATATTTCCATCTGCACTATCATACTCATGCAGCCATGGATAAAAGCATGGCATGAACCCTGTAATATGAAGTTTGTACATTTACTTTTTATCAGTCTCCATATGCCCACTATCCACTATCTTGATTTCACTATTATATTAGATATTTGAGTACACAAGCATATAACAAGTAGAAAACACTATTTTTAATCAACCAAACAACTAATATACCAAAACAATTTTAGTAACACTTAAAACATAAAGACATGAACTCGATGGTTCAGTGATTACTCACTACCAGTTACTGACCACACAATGTGAAAACCTTCCAAACTGATGATACTGTTTCTTTCACCCAGTCACTAGCCACAAGCAACAGCAATGACTTGCTGACCTCGCAAGGCAAATATAGTACAGGACTAAGATTCAGAAAATATTCACTCCTACCCAGGTGACAGTGATGTCTGACCCGTGGTGATCATTAATTGAGACAAAGTGAGGTCAATACGTATCTTGAGCTCAATATATGCACCTAGAGATACAATTAATCTTCAACCAGAAAATACCCCTCTGAGCTCTTTATTGACAAACGTGTGTTACAAAAGATTTCTCTTCACAATATCAGTTGCGAAAATTCTATGAATTTCTTGAAATAGGCATGGAGTGCACTATCATTCACTGTTCTATTTTCCCCCAGATTTGTACAGTTGGTTACAGCGACCAGAACAAAGCACAGACCAGCAGCCTAGGAGTAAGAAACAGCAGATGACAGCACAAAAGTTTTAAACAACGTTGGACTAACTGTACTCCATATGGTCTTTCTGAATCAGCATTTCATTTTTTACTGATACATGCTCCTGATGATTCCAACATCGTCAGCTGTTTCTAGCACAGCTCCTGGTATCTGTAAACATTTACGCATAGAGTTAGCAATCTTTCACACATTCAATCATCATCCCAAAGCATTTTACAAATTGCCTTTTTTGTCAGCTTTGTCAGGAAGCAACAAAACCTCAAAGTTAAGTCAATCTTGGGCCACACAACAAGTCAGTGATGGACTCAACATATTTCTTTTTCACTTACCACAATACCATGCAGATATCAAATGACAAAATATAAAAGGTGAATAACTAGACGAGCAAGCCAGGCAAAAATTAAACTGAGCCAATACCTACCTTTTCTATCCATTCCCCCCTGCTAGGAATGTTACAAAATATTTAAAAAAAGAAAAGAAAAAAAAAAATGCTGCTGCCTGGACCACTCACATCAAGGAAACTGCCTGAGCTAGTGCATAACTACATTCAAAGCTCTTCAGGGAGCTGGCTCTTTGCAGCCTGCAGAAGCAAAAAAAGTGTATAAGATTTTTAGCATGGTGATTTAAGAAGTATTAGCTCATCAGCTTGGATGACGCTACTCTAGAAAGATCACCAAATAGTTCCACTGATACAGATACTCCTTCAAAGAAGATGGACATAAATAGGGGGACTGGAAGAAGGATGTAATAATTCCCATTCTATTAGCATTTTCATAAAAACAGAAAAACAGCAAAAAGCAAACAAAAAAACCCAAAAACTAAAAGAGCTAATTAATTAGAAGATTTTGTATTTACTGTTTTTGAACTACTAGCATCATGTGACAATAGTTTGGAAGGTATCATCCAAGGTGAGTAGGAAATGGGTAGCACAACTACTCTCGTGATGGTGTTGCAGAGGCAGTGCTATGCAAAATATGAAACAACCCCACCACAACAAACCTCCTATCTAAAAAGAAGCCTCCAGCATGGTGCTGCAAACTGCATAAGTATGTACTAAGGGCAAAGACAGTGTCTTCTTCTGGAGCTGTGAACAGTATTCAGACAGCAGAACCTGCCAAAGCTCTGAAAAAAGTGAACAGTGTCATCCTACCTAACTCAAGAGTTTATCATGTCCATATGTAACCTATGAAGGAAAGATAAGCCCTGTTCCCAACCTGCCCGTAAAGGCCAAGGACAGTCTGGGCATTCTCCTAAGTAATTTTGTGCTATTGATGCAAAAGAAACTCTCACAAACCAAAAAAAGCCAGTGTCCTAACTAGATCCAGGTGTGTGAAATTTAATTTCCCTGAGGGCTGAGAGGGAAGATTGTGTAAGAAAACTGGGACATGAATGGATTGGTTAATATGAAAACGTGAAATAGCCCTGGGCAGAAATTTGGAAGTATTGTGAAATACTATTCAAGAAGAACCCACCTTCATATGCAGGGAGTAACTCAAGATGGGAGATGTAGCAATGCAAACAGATGCCCCAACAGATTGTAGAAGGAAAAAATATATAGGGCTTTTGATGAAATCTTTCAACTCTACAGTGAGAATACAGGATGTGGCAATTTGTTGTTTTGGAATTATGCAAAGGTTTGTACTGTGTGACTTGGACAGTACTAATTAGAAGTTCATATGCTTTGAACTTGTGATAGACCACACTGCTGATATAGTCGATAGCAGATATCAGAGAGCTGATCCTCATAGAGTCAAAGTCAAACATTTTTCCATTTAGTCGTGACAGTTGTTTGACTTTGTCTTAGCCTGGTGCACAGCACCTTTTGGTACCTCCCATACAGACAGCATTAAAGCTTAAAGGTGTAGAAATGCCATCTCCAAGCAAAGAGTTTGATCTTATGCAAGATGATAATGCACTGAGAAGGTGAGTAAGCTGCTTAAGTTCAACAATCAGAACTAACAGGACTGTGCTTCCTCTGCTCATAATCAGATCTCTGCTAAAACCTCAACCTGGTTTTCTCAGACTCCTTGGTGACCATGAGAAAGGGTACCCATCTTCTCCAGAATAAAAACCATGAGGCTTACTCTGGGCTGTCGAAAACAGACTAATTTCTGAAAACTTCCTTTGCAAAATAAAACCAATTAAAAACATAAATAAAACGGTGTGCCCAAATTCTTAATAGATAACACTGTGTTATGAAATATCCTGCACAATCTAGTTCAAAACAAACAAATTCCAAAACCACAGGACTCCTCACAGAGTAGAAACACCATTGTTTGGTTAGCTCACATAGATATATGCATAACCATTGATTAACAACTGAGAAGCAGGAGGAACAGTCTGCACATGGGTGAATGCATCACAACTTACAGTCTTCTTGGGGGGAGGTGCACAAAAGGACATCTGTCCCTGCTCAAGCATTTAAAGAAAACTACTTTTTTTTTCCAGCAAATTGACCTTACATTAAGTCCTCTTGGCAAATACACTGATTCCAATTGCCTCTTCATGAAGCCTAGCTCTGGCAAATTTTTTTATTCAGCAGCATGAGATCATGTCTGAGGCATGATGTCTTGGGAGATCCTGAAGCCTGCTGATGCATTGCAATGATTATATGGGATCTTCTTTGTGAGGACAGCAGGAATATAAGCTGGGATCCCCTAAATTCTATACTGCTGATTATTATTTTTTTTAATGAAATGTAAGCATTATTTCAGCTTCAGAATTTTTCATTCCAGGCTTACTTACTCAATTCAAGCTAGCAGAAGATAAGCTGCTTGTCTGCTGAATTGCTTCATGGTACCAGCCTTTGACCAGAATTCAGTTAGGCCTCAATTCCTAGTGTTCTTTGTATGAACATTTGAGGGAAGCCCACAATGGTCTTTCCATAGGAAGGGGAAGGGACATAGCATCAGCAGCAAGATGCTTTTCTAATCTTTCCTAGGTTTTCTTTGGAGGAAAGGATAGATACCTGTCTGTAGGAATTTTACATATCAAATTATAAATTCCTTTCAGAGATCTAACAAAAGAATTATGGAAAATGTACCCTGCAAACTGCAAATCTTTACCTGGTACTAGTTAAGGAACTCTTTCCAATTCCCACTGTATTGTTCAAGAACAAGAGAATGGAGAGGAACAAGATCAGCTGTTATTAAATCCAAAAGATGAAGGAACAATACACGCTCCCAAACAAAGTGCTCTATCAGGATGGGTCTCCTCTACACTGGCAAGTCATAGTGACTCCAAAACTGCTGCTTTGGATATCACCCTTTCAATCTCACAAAGAAAGATGACTCTGGTACCTGGCCCACAGATGAAAGGTTCATTTTAGGCTTCTGGCCCTTAGACTACATGTAATACGAGTCAGGAGCCTAATGACTTTCGTGTCTCAACCTGTTAGATGCTGGAGCCTGCAACCTATGCTTTGACTCATCCCTGGAGCAGTGCTCTTTCAGGCAAGATAATCAAGACCTTATTTTTCACAAGCAATACTCCATGTGACAGTGAGCCTCAGGAGGCTTCAACTCACCCAAAAAGATCTGTGAGACCCTGCCATAGTTTTGATCTCGTTCACAAATGTGATATTGGTGGAAAAAGAAGATTTTAAACAAAGTTGACCAAAACTTTGGACAAGAGTAACACACGCTAAAAAAGTCTGTTGAGTACAGACTGACCAGGTCAGGCTCTGAGGAACAATCTGTATTAAGGTCCAAACGTTACTGGGTACTACCTAGAACTCCCCATACACACACATGCACAACGCTGGAAATAAATTGTTAAGATCTCATAGACAAAAACAAACTACAGTATCGTAATTGCCAGCTTATTGCTTCATGCCACTGTCTTGACATCCAAACGAGTTTAGTAATTGTTCTTTTGAAGCTACTGATGTTAAAAAAGAAATATCTCAAGTTCTGGAAGTGACTGGGAATTCCAGAATCTAATAGCTGTGCTGGAATTATTCACTCATCAAGGGGTTCAAAAGACACTTTCTGTCAGAACTGAGACATAAATGCATGTCAGAACGACTTGAAACAGAATGACTATAACTTAGAGTTTGGATTTTCTATACATTATGTTCGGAGAGCTTTAAAATGTTTAATTTATTAAACTGACTTTGATACTAGAGGCGTAGCTTCCACTTTAAAGTGTTACAATAACTCAACTGAATGTAGAATGCATTAAGTTTAAATTCCACTGCCACTAAACACTTAGAAAAGATACTTCAGTTTCTGCACTTAAAAAGAAATACGCTGTCCTGGTGAATTCGACATGCAAACAGAAGCTGCATGCATTAATAGCAACAGCCTCTTCTGCTGCACTGTAAGAAGCCATACACAGCAGGAAGGCATTTCCCTACTATTTCAGACACCGTCACCACCCCAGCTACAGAGGAAATGCTAAATAATAACCAATCCTAGAAGCTGAACACAACCAGGTCCTAAGAAAAATTCTTCATGTGGGTAGGTTCCATTTTCGAAGAACAGTTCGAGTTTTTCCAGACATTGCTTCAATCTCTCAAGGCAGGCCTGTCATCTGGCAATGCCTCTATTAGTTCTCTCTGCCTGGCCTTCCTTGAAGCGTTAAAAGAAAGGCCGTGTGTCCAGCTGTTTCTCTTTCACATGCCTTTATTTACCATTCTCTTCCTGTCACTGTCAGGTCCTAGTGTTAGAAGCGCTCCAGTCCTACTTAAAACTATGCTGACAATGCTGCAGAGGCAGTAGTAGCAGTGAAAACTACTCTTAGAACAAAACCATACTCCATTAAGTGCACCTTATACCCTTTGAAAAGGCAAGTTAGTGTTGTGGGATCAGGAAACTCATGAAATCACTCCCCACAACCCAGTAAAAAAGAGCTGATGGAAACAAAAGCTTAGCAAGACAAAAGAAATTATCTAAATAAATGCTTCAGCTGTGAATTGCTGTTACTAAAATAGCTCAAAATAATGGGCAAAGGTGACACTGGAGATCAGTCATGTGATAGGACAATAATTAATAGAGGGAATTGCTCGTGAAGCAGAAAAGAATTGGCTTGCTTGAATTGCAGAAAGGATCTTTCTGTCTTTCTGGGTCCTTTCTAAATGAACCACTTAACTGAGATTCAACTAGAGTGACAGGATGCCACCAAGACATCCTCTCATGGACTAGCATGAGTATTTCCATTCACTGTAAGATTCTCTTTAATTTCTTTAGGTCTCAAAACATGAATTAGAAGTCTCATTGTGATGGAGAATACCATTTAAATCATTTATGTGATCATCATCCAAAAAAAGTGATCTCAGTGCTAGTAAGGTGACAATGCTGCCAAATGCCTATGGCCAAGGATCTGATAGACTGCACTGCTCTTCTCCCACTAAGCCCCCATGCACTAATCCATCTGTCCTGTTAGACTGAGCCACCTCTCTGCAGAAGGTCACACATCAAGGAAGCATTGAGACCCCTTTGGGTCTTCTGCTCCTATGAACCCATAGATCTATGCTGACTATACTATGCAGAGCTTCTTTTCTGCCTTAGCAGAGCAGAGCTGAGAAAGAGGAGTACAAGTGGGTGGGGAGAAAGGGGAGCTGTGCCTTAAAATTCTTCCACCCCTACTCATATGCTGGTGAGGAAAGACCATGAAGGTAAAAGTTCTTATTCTAGAGTAGCTATAGACTAATGCTGCAGACACAATCAACCTCTGATAACCACTTTTAGAATTACAATATCCTGCCATGTTTATCTGCCACCATCACTATGAAACATTCTCATGCTATATGTTCAGTGAACCCGTTTTCTTAAAACTGCACTTCTATTACATCTATTCTATATACATACAACCCTTTACTCATGCATTCAAAAGCTTTCTAATTACTTAATTCCATTAAGTTACCAAAGCCACATATTTTCCATTTAGAAGATATATAAAGTGAGAATGTGAGAATTAAAGAGTCTAATTATCTGAAAAAGTCCTAAGATGCTATAAAAAGTATGAAGTTAATGCTGTCCTATATTTTGTTACATATAACCTCATGTGACACATCTAAGAGTATACTTTGACAGCACAGGAAAAAAGGTCTCCAAAAGACCAAAAAAAAAAAAGTGAAAGGTTAAAAAAAAAGTGAAACAAAACAAATATCCCAGCACCCCCAACTTCAGACTTAAATGCAGTATTTGTACAGCTTTTGATTGTAATAAACCACAGAATGTATGCCGGGCAAAAAACTATGGTAGAAAGTCAGTGTTCTTTACTTTGTTTTAGTATGTAAACACAGGGATCTGCAAAGATGCCATTTGTCTGAAACACAGTGGATCAGAGAAAGAAAAGTCAGTCTCTAACCTCCTATGAACAAAGAAACCTAATTTCATTCCGAAACAAAAGGAACTAAATTTATCGCTCTAAGACAGCCCCAGGACGTCCAAGCATGAAATTGAAGAAAAGGAGTTGCCAAAGACATGCAGAACAATCTTTTTAAAGTTACCTGGAATCAGGATATTTTGTAAGCGTGGCCAAGCTGCTGGTATACATGTGCCCACCCACATCAATGTGAACTGGTGCGTTGGATTTTGTGAGTTGTGCTGGAGTGGGGATGCCTTGATTGTTCAATGGAGATGCAGGGGATCTAGTGATCAGAGGTCTTGACATATTGGGCCGACTGTCCTGTGAAGAGATAGACCTGGATTAATGATCTTCTTGAAAACCTCGCAGAAACCCACAGTCTCCAGTCAACAGTTCTGTTGTAGCCTCAGCTTACCATTTTCATCTTATTAAAGCACAGATAAATCCTTGGCAGTTTTTAAAATCAATCCACTTGTAAAAGTCTTAACTGGCTGCATTTCAAATAGGTAAAGCGTGGCAAAATGCAGCGATCGAGCCCCCAAAGTAGAAATCACATTTGATACAACAAGTTCCTCCTGAACACTGCTCATGACAGACAACCCATACAGAAAAGAGAAAGAAGCTCATTCTCGTACTTCAGAGCTGATAAAGTCTCTGACAAAAGCACCACGAGCCGCAGACAGAAAGCCTAAGAACAATTACTATTTTCTTTAATTAAAACCCACAGGTAGAATTTATGTTCCTTCCCAAGCCCTCAGTCACTGCAATGCAGTCAGAAGAGAAATACGAACCCTCAACTCCTCCATTCTGCACACTCTTCTCTTGAATTTCCAACTCACATAGCACAGAAACAGAAGCAGAAACACCTGGACTAGTCAACTGTTCACGCACTGCACACCGCTGGACATCGGCAGCCTTTGAGAAAGACATCTTCCATTTAAAAGTTACACGGATGGCGAGAGCTGCCCCTGCGTGCCCCACATAGGCGGCGGGTCTGAGCGGCTTCCCCGGGCAGGCGGGCTCCCAAAGTGGAGCGGGAGCTGATGCTGATGAAACCAACTTTTAGTCACAAAGGCAGGGATGTAACGCCAGCAAGCAGCGTGCTCCTCGTCTGCGCGCCCGGCGGGGTGGGGCAGGGCAGAGCCATTTGCCCGAGCCAGTAAGGCAGGCTGTATTCAAAGCTGGGGATTAAAATAGAAATGCGTTCGAGAGCGGTTTTGGGACGACCGCACTTTCTGCTGAAGGAAAGCTCCACACTGGTGGAATCTTACAGAGATGCCCTGAGAAATAAAAGCCCTTGCAAATTATGCAGTTTTACATTTAAAAGGTAAGCAAAGCAGTGAGAAGTCAGATACACTTCATCACAAAACTCTCTTTGTTCTTTCAACACGTCTTTTAGCTGCAAAACCTAATGGCTTCTTTGTAAACATCTCACAGATCTGGGTACTAAGCCTCGCTGAAGCAGAGTTACGGGGAATTTGGACTGGCGAAGCCCTTTGCTGTTGAAAACATGTATGTTTTTCATGGCTGTTAAAGATTCAAACCATAAAGGCAACGTGAGCCAGGTAAACGTCTAACCCAAATGATTTACAGGCCAGTGTTGCACAATAAATCCAAGTAATACGTAACAAAAGGCATCTATAAACCACAAGGTACTTAACTAATTTTCTTTCATATACAAAAGCAAGCTTTGGTCAAATACTGATAAAAACGAAGAGGATGAAGAAAAACGCCTAGTTTAGATGTTGGAGTTGGGGGGAGTGCTGCTTGTTTTGCTTTTTTTTTTTCTTCCCCTGTTTCTACATAAGCAGAAGTTAATATAAATTTGCAGAAATACCACTCTTAATTACTACAATTGCTTGAGGAGGTGCCTGCAGCACAATGAAGACAAGTCCAGACAAAATACGGTACACACGCTATGCAAAACTAATGTCTGCTATAAATGCTATGTGGTACAACCACCACCCAAGATGTTAGTGATCTGCAGCAAGGTACTTAGCAAAATAATGAAGAAAAAATTAAAAATGATGACTGGAAAAGTGGAAATAAGAAGGCAAGAAATGATACTGAATGAGGATAAAGTGTGCACAGTGGGGTACAGAACACATTCCAGTGCTCAAAAGCGGGCAAACAATTTGAAAAGCCAACAAAGAAAGCTGAGACTAAAAAGAAAAATAAATTCCGTAACTTGTATGGAATAGACAGCATCACCCCCCTTACTGGGATCCTCTCTGTCAGAAAAACACAGCCCTGTAACAATTTAGCAGACCGCAGCACTGTGGAGCCTGTAATAGTTTTTCAATTGGACACATTCTCCTGTATATCCTGCCCAGGGCTGCTCAGGAGAAAATGAACAGATTTTCAGGGTTAATATTGTAGTTAGGCTGGGACCTCATTCAGCAGAGCTGTGATAATGCTGGGCATATGAAACAGGAGGAAAAGGCATAGGAAGAACATCACCACAGGTATGGGAAATAGTTCAAAAGACCGTGGGCATTTCACAAGACAAAAAAAAAAGGTAAGAAAACAGAACTGGTTTCCAAAAGTGAGACATAACCAAGCAGCCCTGTACACAGTTTACCATTAAAACTCCCAATAAAAAGAACTATATTAAAACCATTCCTATTTTATTTCACCGTCCTCCTTCTCAACATTCCCCCTTCAAGCTAACTACATCATTCTGCCTCAAGAAACAATGCTCGAGTGTTCAACATTTAGATACTAAATACAATAACTTAATGCTGCTCTAGTCCTAGCTTACAAAGATGAAACTCATTCACTACTCCTTTGGCGACCACTGTGAAATTATGCAGCGGTAGCTCTGCTATTCCACTACTTTTGTCCAGTTACCCTTGAGAAATTGATGCAGAAATGGGATTCAGAGAACTGAGTGATTAAAAAGCAACTTCTTCTGTGTGGCACATCCCAGCCAGCATAGCAGAGAAGATCATTGTTCAACAGGCATAGTGTTAGACCACTCTGCTTAACAGATTGGAGTTAAATTGTTGTATTAGTTCAGCTATGGAGACAATGAGTTAGGAAGATAGTCCCCCTGCAAAAACATCCAAAACTATCACAAATATGAATTGAGCAAGCTTAGATAGAAAAAAGTGGTTACAGTTAAGGCAGTACTGGTAAATTAAACTTCCACTAACCTGCAGTAATTACAAATACCATTCCTTAGAAACAATTAGAGGAGTGAAGGGAGTCGTAGAAACCAAACTCAGCGGGATCCAACCGATTACAAGCTATTTAAAACAGCTGGTAACAAAAACAACCAAAAGGCTCCTCGGCAGCCTCCTTTGGTGTGCTCTGTCTCACGTAGGTCCCTGTGCCCAGGAAGGGTTTGTACTTCAACCATGGCTGCTCCCATATGGGAGGGAGATTATGGAGGTGGTTTTCTGCCTTGGGAATTGCACTGACTTCATTCATGAGTGGGACACAAAGCATAGCCAGCGTCTGTGCTGGCTGTAGGATCAGTAATCTTCCTGCTCTGCTAGCAGTTCACTTTTCCACTTGGTATATTTCCTTTACAAATATTTCAATATTTACTATGAAAAAATTAAATAAGAACAGGAAATCCCAAGTTTCACAACACTTCCTGTGGACTGAAATACTTGAGATACTTTGTGAAATATTTGTCATTATTTCTACTCCAGTATTTTGATCCCAACAACTTTTCAATTAATGAGTTCCGATTTCAAACAAACTTATTGCTCAAACTACATACTCAAAAGAGCTACTAAAAGCTATATACTGGGCAGGTTAAAGATATTTAAGTTTTACAAGATGCTGCAGTTTTGGTTCAGCACACAAAAGTACAATTTGGTTCTCCTCTGTTTCCCTGCTGTTACTAGAGGGAGCCTTCAAATAACAAGCAGTTGGTAGGTCCAGGTCTTTCGAGTACATCTGAATCCACTTCTCACTTTCTGCCCTATGTGAGCCATCACGTAGAGTCAACAGAACCAAAAGTAGCCTTATCTGAACTCTTTCCTGAATCTACAAAAATCCTTAGGACCAAGAAGGCATTCTGCCAAACGGTACTGAGGGTCATGGTGGAAACCTTTCAGATCTCCTCACTCCCTGCCTTTTTTTTCTTTCTCACCAACTAAGTCAAAAAGTATTGCTAAAGAATAAGCATTTACATCCAGGCTGGAAAAAAAAAAACAAAACTGTAGGACTGAGATGTGCACCAGAACATCCGGTCTACCAAAGAACAACACAATAACCACATCAACGTGGTGGCAATTGGAAGAAATAAGAAATATCTGAAGAATATAAGGTATTACAATGTACTGCTAAGAGTACTAACTCAAAGAGACAAGATGCTCTGAAAATATTCGCTCATGTTAGGCTGCTCTGATTAGAAGTGGTTTCAGAAGTGTTATTTACACTCTGTGGTCTTAAGCAAAGTCATTTCAGTTCCCTTCTCATGCCAAGAACCTTGACAAAAACCACACCACTACAAGACAAACCAAGCTCACTCACTGTATGATCAACATTCAAGTGCAAAGCATCTACTTAACTCCCATGACCAAGAGGATAATTTCAGACTGTGGGTCAAGGCATATCTGGCCAGGGTTAATAAAGCAAACACACTGTCCATGAGCCAGCCCAGCTCAAGAAGAAACGTATAAATGCTACTCAGTATGCTTCAGTTCTGTCTTTGTACCAAACTGTAAAGTACTGGATCCTCCCTGTCACAATTAAAACAATTATCCCTGTTGAGAAAGTCACAGTTACATACTTCAAACATTCTTGGACTTTTCAGGGGGAGACAAGGATAACTTGTCTCACCTAGGCAAGCCAGAAGAAATGATAATCATGCAACAGTTCATTGTAACACATCCAATCATTACATTTTCTTACAATAGAAAGCCATAAGAGATGTTTCTCTCCACAGCTTTGTGTTGAGGAACCACTTGACGTGACAAAAGTAGTCAGCATAGTCACACCAACAATTTCCAGCAGAAACGTCTTTGACTGCACATATCCCACCATGTGGAAAGTGAATCCAAACAGCTAAAAATCTTTCAAAGATTTTGAAAAGCACAAGGGCTTTTTCCTTCAGTACATAGCAGGAACCATTCAAATCTCACAGCCAGCTGTGCTCCTTGACTCTGAAATAACAGTGGGCTGATCCTCAGGGGAGCTTGCGGTGATGCACAAAATACTGCTTCAAGTCCCTCATACAAACCAAGAACATTAAGATGACTCTGATTTGGCTCCTGCAGAAGTGTCCTCATTCTGAGGAGACACTTTTTTCAAAAGAAACATTTCATTAAAGATTAAAAAAAATCACTATCATGTCTCACCACAATGCTTAAGCAAGTACCCTCCACTTTTTTCCAATTCAGCAGAAACAGTCACCACAACAAAGAGGCTGGAGAAAGCATTTATTCAATATAAACAGTATCAGTACAGTACAAACAACTCCTCTAGAAGGTGTAACAAACACAAAGAGATACAGAGCTATATGTCCAGGAAGCTTGTTCTGCTGGAAGGGGAAAATCCTCCAGGCTGGTGACATCCTCACAATGAGCTCCCTGGTTTTGGCCATGGTACACCATGTCCACAGGGAACACCAGGTTGTGCTAGCCCCTCAGACAGACCTGCAAGGTTGTCAGAGACTGTACACGGCACAGAATATGCCAGATGCTTTTCAGTCTCCTAATTGCAATGGCAGTGCCTTCTCTTCATCTTCATTCTGAAGAACAGACACAAAGAAGTGGTTCAGACCCTTTGGAAAAAGTCTTTACGCTTTTTGCACTTCACACATATCAATGCTCTTTTTTCTTCTTCTTCTTCACCTTTACACTGATGGAAGCTCTCTGAGGAGATGTCTGGGCTGTAATGGTGCCATCAGGTCTGCAAAACAAAGAAGTAACACATCACCTTCCCTGGCAAAAATCTGCCGATTGTGCTGTAATGTTTTGCCTTTCATCAATATAATCTGAATGTTCTTTCCCTTGCAGCTGCAAGCTTTAAACTGCTGACTCTGAACATTAAGAATTACGTTTATAAAGCAAAACTCCAAAACAATTGTTTGAGTGCTGTGTGAGAGACAGGCCCAAAACACCATCAGATGCAATTTAGTGCCACAGTAAGTTGAGATACTAGGCCCCCTGAGACTCAGTGGTAGTAGTAGAAGAATTATTTTAGATCTCTGGA
Source organism: Lagopus muta (assembly GCF_023343835.1). Taxonomy (NCBI): domain Eukaryota; kingdom Metazoa; phylum Chordata; class Aves; order Galliformes; family Phasianidae; genus Lagopus; species Lagopus muta. The sequence goes on along the minus strand of NC_064435.1, from coordinate 44,807,753 downwards.
GGAAAAACCTCATTTTACATCCGGAATGCCTGTCAAAATGTGATGGAAGACTAAATTATTCTATACAAGACAGTCAAGTACAATAGAGAGCTTGAGAAGTCAGGACAGTTTCTCTGAGATGCTGAAGCACTGAGTGCAGCACAAGACCAACTACTTTAACAAGCAGCACTCTGCCTACAACCACTGCCATGTCTGCAGCACTCAGTACAATTTGCAGAAATACAGACAGCAATGCATTTCATAACAAGGTGCGTGACAAGTGACTGCCTGAGAGAAGTCAGAGATACTCAGAGGGTATCACAGCCAGGGAATATGGTCCAGGCCATCAAAAGGACATGAAAGGCCATTATCTTTGCCCAGAGAGGCTGTGGATGCCCCATCCCTGCAGGTGTTCAAGGCCAGGTTGGACGGGGCACTGGGCAGCCTGGTCTAGTATTAAATGTGGAGATTGGTGGCCCTGCCTGTGGTGGGGGGGTTGAAGCTTTATGATCCTTGAGGTCCCTTTCAATCTAAGCCATTCTGTGAAAAGATAAAGATCTGCTGAACCAACTCCTGGAGGTGAGATCATCTGTATCATGCAATAGTCCAAACAACAAAGGTGACTGAGGCTTACCTGACAGGACAGTTTGCTGCTATGTCCTCCTTGTCCCAGAGGTGCTGACCCCAGAGAGCCCTCAAGACGAGTCTCCCTTGCTCCATATCCTACATGCTACTCTCACAGCCTCCTCCTCTGGATGCAGGCATGGCTGGGCACACCAGCCTGTGAAGTGCTGCAAGAGCTGGAGAGAACATGGTTGAATTTCCTTGGCACAGTAAGTCTTGCTGGAACTTCATCTGAGTTGATCAGACCTAGAATAAACACCACAGGTGCAGAGAACCAAGGGCAAGGCAAGATCTACAGGATGAGGGGTATTTCTGCTGGATGGAGAGCACTGCCTACCTGGAGGTTCAGGACAGTGAAGAAGTCTTGAAATCTTCAAATCTTGAAGATTTGAAAATCCCAACATCAACATGCAGGTAGACAGTAGTCGAGCCTGCAGCACACACCTAGCTTCAGCAGAACAGCTCTAACCACAATTTCATCATAGACTGACCACTGAGAACTTAAGAAAATCTCTAATTAATTTGAGAAGGAGGCTTTAGGAATAAGGGCAGGAGCTATGCTTATACCATCATTGCAGCAAAGGCAATTCCAAATTCTAGTAAAAGTAAAGTTTACAGAGACAGGATTTCTCTCTTCAAGTGCCCAGAAATTTTTCTGGAGATTTCCCTAGGCCTTGAAACTGCATGCGAAAGTTTACCACTGCCCAAGATATTCTATAGTTTGCAGTCTTTCTGGAAGATTAACTCAGCCCCTTGCTTGTTTGGGTAAGCATAACTGAGGCCAGACCAAATGCTTTCATTTATTACATTCAAGCACTGTAAGTAAAGCTCTATACTTCTGTATGTCCTACCCTCTTCTTGCCATATACACCCTCTAAACACTGGTCAAGCCAGTGGTAAATGTGGCTGATGCAGGACTTGACTTAAGCCTATAGCTCAAGCTGGATCTTCTGCATATATGCAACCCAACACACTATTAAAATAAAATCCATGTTAAACTTGGGGGTCAAGCTCAGGTGCATCACCTCCTCCGGCACACAGCCTCTAGCCACTTTGCTTTCTGTAATGGAAGCAGACTTCTATGGTCTTCAGACTTGCTGCTGGTTGGATTCTCACTTGGGAAAAGAGGCACTGTAATTTACAAGCAAAACCGGATTTGAAAGCTGCTCTCAATTACTACACAGCACACAACTGCCCACCCAACACTGTATAATCACAGGGTATACAACCCAGACTGCGGCCAGCAAAACCATCCCCTAAACCTTCGGGAGGATGAAGGAGGGCACCAGACCGAAGGCCAACAGACCTGCTGCACCACCTCTAATGGAGTCCTACAATGGGAATGGGACACATGCATGCAATTTTAGACCGTTTGTTCCACTAGGAGCTGATTTGCTCTACACTAGCTTCTACTCAAACTGACAGTAACATTGATTTAGGAGTGACCAAAAGGAAGAGCAGCTCCCCAGCCTGAGCCTCCTCTAACTACATGTGCCCAGCCCCAAATACTTGAAGGTATGCATAGCCAGGTACCTCCTTCTCATGCTTTTGTTCTCACAGACAGAAAGTGGATCCTGCCAGGTACTGAAGGAACTGCTACAAGCCACCAATTGCCAGCAGATTCCTCAGCCTCAATGGAGACAGACTACAGTTATCTTGTACACATCCATGCAATTATTTTTATTTATTTATATTAATAAAAGGAAACACAGAGATGAGGAGTCCCTGGGAAAGAGGCTGCAAGGTCTGAGGAGCCTTGCACAGTCTGGCAGCCCTGCCCACAACACTCCAGCTGATACAAAAGCCTTTGCTTCCACTGCCCTGAGGACAACTTCATTTATTTTTCTTTAAAGCTGGAAAATAGGTCACTCATTTCTCTTACCCCTATCAAACCTCAGGTAGCAGAAAGAGGGTGAATTTACTCATAACTGTACGAAAGCAAGCACACAAAGAAGTTTTGCCTTCTGGCAGAGGGCAGATGACAGACCCGTTCTCCTTCATACAAGGCCTTAGCTGTTCCAGCAGCAGCCTTGATCCAAATGCCATGGACCACCTCATCCTGGGTGCAGAGGTGTGGTCTGCCAGTGCCTTTGCAGACAAGATACCTGCCCTGGGACTCCACTGGTGCTCTCACCTCCTCCCTAGAAAAGACAGCCACCTGGGCAGCTACCCCCAGGCTGTGCTGGGAAGAACCCAGCACAGAGCAGCCAACAGTTCCTGCTGCAGCGATGCTATACCACAGCCACCTTGGCCCTGAGTAGTACACAGAGTTCAGGTCAGGAATGGAGGTGGGAAGGAGCAGCTCTGAACACACGAATCTGCCATCCACTCCTCCCAAGTGGACACCGCATAGGTTAAGCTGAATAAATAATTTCACTCATACTTCTCACTCAGGTCCTTTATCCACTTCCAGCAGGCACTCTGAGCACGTTCTGTAGGAGTCTTCACATATGAAAAAAAAAAAAAGAGGGAAAAAAAAACCAAAAACAAGCAACACAACGCTCCCTCCTGAGCTTAAAAAGGGAAGAGCTTTTCTTGGCCAGGACCATGCAGGTACATTTGAATGCAAAGTTAAACAACTTTTTAAAGATGGTGTCAAAATTTGAATGAGGAGAAAGACTAACTGGCTACATTCTTCATGAGTCTGCAATTTGTCCAATAATCTCCTGGTGAGAAGAAACACCAAAATACAAGCATTGCTAAAATCCGGCTGTTTTGTTTGTGAGTTAAGATCCTATCAGCTGTACATGAACAAAGATTAGCATCTTGAATTGCAGTCATATCTGAAGATTTTAAAGACTCATAAGAATGCAGACTACAGTGGGATAACTGGAAGATTGTCATTAACTGTCAGAATTTGAAAAATGGGCCTTTTCTGCAAATTTGACTCGCAACCCCAACAGAAGTAGGCCCACACTACTTTATTTAAAGTTAATTTACACTACAGTTTGAATAGCACCTGCCCTTGGGTATGTTCCAGAGGAACGTCTCCCTTTTCACAAAGCCAGGCTAACACCCATTGTAAAACTTCCAGAGGCACATTAGATGTCTGTTCTCCCCCCAGCAATTTCACCCTTAGAAGTAGAAGGAACGCTGCCAGTTACAGCCTGTGCTGAGGAAACATGAGTTATAATTTACCCTGGGAAAATTGCTGAACTGGGAGCTTCTGGTGTGGCATAGGTCTTGCCTTCGCAATCCAATGGTTCTTTTGATTCAGAGAGGCTTTGAAAGGGTGGTGATGAAAAACATAGCCTCACCCTTTGAATCAGCCAGCTGCCTGCTTTCCTTTGCACTTTTAAAATTTGTTTTATTAATTTGCCTGGGAGCAGAAAGAGATAATACTGACCCATATGGAGAAGATGCATTTTTGGACATATCAACAGAATATTATCTACTTCAGACTGAACAAGCAGCCAACAGAAAGAACCACCTTCATATAGCCTGAAGAATTTTATATCTGGAATCACCTTAAGAAAAAAAAAAAGCGCCTCTGTTAGCTCTTCCTGCCATATGAGAGGGACAAATCCTAAGAATCCAATAAAACTGTTTCTATGAAACGCTGTAATGCACTTGAGCTCTAAGCACTCTCCAGATGTTTCTTGCAGCAACAAATAATAAAATATTCTCAGTCTGAATTGTAATTTTGAAGACACTGTGTCCACTTAGTAATTATGAGACTAGACAATATAACAGACAGATAGCTTCATCTATAACCTCACAGCGGGAAAAAAAGACACAAAAGAGCTTTAAGACAATACCTTTGTAATTATCTAATTTACAATTAAGATGTCAACAAAATTGCAAGTTTGACAGTTAGAGTTCAAGCTAGTACAGAAATTGAAATACCGTGGAAAACTGCAATGCTAAATTATACATCCTTCACTCCAGGAAGGATGAAATGCAACACTATAGCCAAAAAGAATCAGCCTTCAGGAGTCCTCTGTTGTCACAGGCTTTTCCTTCTCTCTATCGCCCATTTCCCCTCCCAGTGCTGACCTAAGCAAAGCGGTGGTGCCACCTCAAAAAAAAAAAGGTTCTCTACTGAAAACCTGTCAGAGTGATAGAGACCAAGAGGGTGAAAGAAACGATAAAGACCAAACTTACTGAAACAACAGGCTTTTCAGAAGTCCTGGTTAATGCAGAGTGCAATAAGGAGAGTTTAGTCAGCTCTAAAATGATCCCATGCATTTCCAGGTCTGGCTAAAAGTTTCTCTCTTCTCTTGTAACTCTCATTAAAATTATCAGCCTACATATTTCATAATAAGCAGGAGAATGAAAAAGTCCAAGCACTATCATGAGAGAAATCGCCTTATTTATCATTAGCTATTTCAAAACGCACGTAGGTTACTTAATACCTTGGGACAGGCGGCATAACAGCACACAGGTGCTGGGAGAGGAATCAGGCTTATGTTGAAGGCACATACACAAAGTGACAGAAGATGGTTGAGGTATCTCAGGAGCAATCCTAGCAAGCTACGGATGCACCACTGCATACAGGAGCTGAGTAAACAGCCCTCAGCCACCCAGATACTTTCCTACCCCTGCTCCATACCGAAACTCGGATGCTCTCTGGATCTTAAAGCCATCATAGGAGGAGGTATTGCTTTGAGGCAACTAGTGGAAAGGGGCTGAAGTCCTCAATTAAACTTAAAAGGCTTCATTAATGCAGTACTTTTTAGTTTGCTTCTACCTCTTTTTCTATTTTGTTTTGTTTTGTTTTGTTTTTTTAAGTTTTCTTAAACATCGGAAAAACACTTAGGGATGAAAAGAGAAGAAGAATGGTATCCACACAACTGTGAGGTCAAGCAGTCACTTTTTTGCATGGTATGAAGGGCAGGATTTGAGAAGAGGAGAACACAGGATCCTGCTCTAGGAGAAGAGAAGCGTGCTTGGCAAGACGGCAAACATATGGCATAGGAACAAAGCATACTTTAGATTTGGTTCATTTGATTCCATTATGTGTAAAAGATACCTTTGGATCCAAGGCTAAGAAATACAATTCTGATTATTATTGTTTTCAGACCTGTAGGGATTCTTCCAAGTAGTCATAGTAGCTCATACGATAAAAACACTCATTTGCCAGCTAATTTTAGTGCATTTTGCCCACAAGGGTGGATTAACCACAAATCTATATAACCATGTGCTGTATGCATGCTGAAGCCACCACTGCTATCACCAACTTCATGAAGCAGCAGCTGACTAACTAGTTTTAGACAGAATGGTTTCTGTTAACTAGCTCAGCAAACTCACAATTTCATACTAAAAGACTTTGCTTGGTCTGACATGCAATAGACCACACACACATCCTCAGAATATCAGGAAAAGTGTCATATAATATTCATAAGCTTTGCATGGGCTGTTTCTGAGTCGAGTTTTGCACTTTGGTTATTACTAAACACATGAAGTGCCAGTGTTCGGACAACAAAATAACTGAATATGTCAAAAGAAGCATTAGAGACCATGTCTGTCACTCAGCAAAAAATATCTACCTTAACTTTCTCTAGCTATTTGCTTTTAACATTTCTAACATATAACATGAATTTCAAATTGACAAGCAAGAAATAAAGACATATTAGCAAACTCATGCTAAAGATACATATACCATGACATAGAAGCCAGCAGTATTTCTGTATTCTTCCAAACGACCAAATGAGGCAATTCTGAGACAGCTAGAAAGAAAAAGGGCAACAGGCAGCTTTACGAAGAAAATAAAAGCCAAGCTTATATTACACAAAGTTGCTTCATTTTTAAAACAGAAACTACATCAGACAACCTAAGGGTATGCATTGCCACTGGCAAGAACTGGACCAACCCCATGTGGAAAGAGTTCAGGTATGAAATTTCTCTTTTTGGTTGGTTATTCTGTAACTGAGTTCTTGGAGAAGCTGGCCATTGCCAAGAGGTTAGTTAGCATAATTTAACCACTGCTGAGGCAATAAGCTTAAGTGAAACTGTCCTCATTCAAAACAACATCTGAAAAAATCTTTTATCTGTCTGGGGGGAAGACATCACCTAACAAGAGCCACAGAAATCAAATCCAGTGAGCATCTTGAGCGGTAATAACCAGTGGTACGAACTAGTAAGACCATGCTAACAAGGGGACACATCCTCTATAAACAGCTCAGGTCCAAAATTAACCATTCTGAACTACACCTGGCTTTTGCAACAGACAAAAAAAATACTTCAGAGAAGGATCAAGCCACAAGGACTGGGCAGGACATATTTAGGAGAACAGTTTGAGTACATAATAATTACGTGCTTAGAAGACATGATAATTTAAGATCTGATACCATTTTTTCCACACAGAGGAATTCATTGACAGACCACTGCTTCAAAGGCACTTCCATATCAGACGCCAATTTGTCAGATTCCTCCTCTGCTGCCATCTGTCACACAGCAACAACATGCGTTATGTAGATACTGGGATACTGGTGGGAAGATTCAACATCTACTGCCACAGCACCAACATCCGCCTCAGATGTCACAGGCCAACATCTTAAAATAGGCATTACTTTCTCAGCAGCCCTCATACATCAAAATTTGTTTGATTTCCAAACAGATCTAACTGACTTAATATAGCGAAGTCAGTTTAACTTCCAAGGGCAAAAAAAATGGGTTAAAAAATATTTTCTACACAAAGTAGGCAGGAATGGAATCCTACCTCTGCCTAAAACAAAACAACCAAAACAACCAAAACCACAAAAAGAAAAAAGAAAAAAAAAAGAAAGAGCAAACCACACAACAAACAATGATTTTGAGACACTGTCCCTTATTTACCAAGGAGACACCACTGGAGGCTTTTCCCAGGCACACAGGGAACAAGACATTGCATGCTATGGAGAATGCTCAAATCAAATGCACCATGCAGCGGGCTCCCAACACTTAGGCTGTTCTTCACAAAAGTACTGCCTTACTGTGAATAAAAATAAAAACAAAACCACTATCTTCCAACAGACACCTGAGAAGTGGAAGGAAGCATCACAGGAGGAATACTTAACAGCTCATGAAAGGACAGTCACATAGTAACACATCTCAAGGTGTTGAAAGAGCAGATCCAGATTAAATCTGGAGGATAACCCTCAAAGGACTTACTCTGGAAGTGGGCAGGCTTGTAGAAAAGGCCAGAAAGCCTAGGACCTGATGCACTGCCCAACCTTTGTCCAGGAAGGTGGTACAGGACACCTGCAGCTCTGTCCCAAAATACTGGGCAGGAAAGCAGGGAGACTGCAGGGTCTCCAAGAGGCAAAAACAGAAGGCAATGGGGAAGCCAAGCGTGTGCTGGGAGTGGGAGAAGCAAGACAAAGCTTCCCTTGTTGGGGCAACAGTGCCCTGCCAGAAGAGAAAAGGGTAGGCTGGAGGAGGAGGCATTTAATTTGCAAGAGTGTGGAGAAGGGTGGTGAAACACAAAAAACATTCAATCTTTGCTTTGGTCTCTTCCACGGAACAAAAGTTTGCCTTCAGGAACAGCTGAATTGTAATGAGTAAGAGCACTTAGAGCAAACAGGAAAAGTTTCAGAAGACCTGTGATGAGCATGTAGCAGAGGGGGCAGAAATTAACTTCAACAATTCCTAAGTGATGGATTTGTCTCATGGCTGTCATCTTAAATCCCATTATATACATACCCACGCTGAACACTTGATTTCTGCTGAGTGGTGCCCTGGAGCTGCAGAACTGAGGGGGATGAGTTAGGGGAAGGAGCGGAGTGGAAGGAGGGGATTTCTTTGTGTTTATCAGAAACACTAAATCTCAGGATTTCCATCCATGCTGCCTCATAGAGGGAACAGGGCTGCAGCCCAGGAGCCAACAAGCTGCGAGGGTATGTGTGTGCCTTACTCCACATATTTGAAAGCTGTGTGGAATGAGGTGTGGCAGTGGAATTCATAAATCCAGTCCTAGCTGGAAACAGTGGCGGGTTGCCAACCACGCCATAAAGGTCCTGTCATCTCAGCTCCAAGTAACGTCCTCAGGATCCCAGTGTTTTCTCAGACTGAGGTGTGCCACAGCTGCAGAAAAGAGTTATAGTGCAGTCACAAAGTGCAATACCTACCCTATTCCCTTAAACAAAACCTCATAACCCACCTCACCATGATGAACCTCACAAAGGGTTCAACACCATTGTAGCTTCACCGAGAACAGCACTCCTGCCAACAGTAACTTCACCTGACCACAAGCCGGTCTGCACGTTTCCATGAAGCTGAAACAGAAGTAACTGGTGATGGGTACCCAGTAGCAAGGATGGAGGCCCACCTCGTGTGACCAAGACAACGCAAACTGCAAGTGATATCAGTGGGACTACAAAACCCAGAAGAAATCAGAATGTGTGCCTAAGCTGTTAAATTAGAAGAGATTCTCAAAACACAAAAAGGAAATGAAAGACAGACAGACAAACTCTACTGCACAGATCAGAATCAATGATGACTACTATTTTTTATAAAGAGTCTAATAGCACAGTACAAACAAATTCCTCTCTTCTGAATCCTGGCACCATTTGGTATCTTCAATTCAAAAAAACAACAAATCAAAACCCAAACAACTGCACGCCTTTTTTCTTCCTCCCCTTCTTCTCGCTCTTTTGCCATGCTGACGCTTGTTTGCATTATGTCTATTTTGAGCTAAATTAAGTAGGAGCAGCAGAGCTTTGATTCAGTAGTAGCAATAAATGGGGTTAGCCTGGCATTGATCTGTGTAAAGGGCCAAAGCTGGGACTGCCAGCAGCAAAACATGGTCAGTGAACTCTGCAGTGCAAGTGACCCTGCAGCTGAATTCTTAGCCCTGATTACAACAGAAATAGACTTGCTTTCCTGAACAAAGAGTATTTCAGACAGCAGATTAGCAAGCGAAAGTGCACTTATAACAGAGGATTGAGGAAATGGAACAAAAATAAGAACCACCACACGCTTCCGAGTATTTTAGATAGCTCCTAAACAGTGCAAAACAAATGCACACCTTGCTTTGCGTTTTAGTTATTCCAGCCAGCACTAGGCCTGAATACTAAGGAAGATACAGTTTATTGCGTATCAGCTGAACAGCTTCAGCAAGTAAGTAGGCAGCACAAAAGATGAGGAAAAGCCATGTTAAGGACAGCATACTGGAGAAGTCAGAACATCTGCCTAGCAATCCTACAGAAAGGGAAGTCATGCTAACTACAAGAGGCAAGGCACCCGTCATAAATCATGCTTCAAATTCAGACAGCAAATTTATATACAACCAGAATTTCACAATCCTTAGGAACACAGATCAAATCTGCTAGCTCGCAGATGTCTGGGTGTCTGTACTGTTGTGCAATGCAAAAGAGGGAGAGAATATCAGTATGTCCAGTCTCCCAACTATGAGGTTTAATCAGTGCATTCACAATGCGGAACAAAGCGCCTTGTTTGAGCTGCAGACTCCCCAGTCTTAAGCCAACCAGGGTAGGTTCAGGTCCCTGGACAGGGATCCCACTTAGGTAGGTCAGGAAGCAGCAGAACTGACTGCTGCCCCATATGGACCCCAGCTCCTGCAGCAGACTGAGGAAAGTGGGGACTCACAGATCATCCCACTTCCTCTTCTAACCAACTTCTATTCCATGTTTCACCATGAATGCTCATTAACACAAGCATTTCCTTAGAACAAGCAGTACAAAATACTGAGTCTAATCTACTGCCTGCCCACAGCAGGAGGTTGGAATTGGATGATCTTTAAGGTCATTTCCAACTGAAGCCATTCTGTAATTCTATGAAATCCTTATGAAAGCCCATAAAAGCTTTCATCTCATTTCTCCCAGAAAATCCCTCTATGGATTTCTGTTGCTTGATTTAAGTAGCAAGGTGGGGGGCATGGAGGAAAGAGAGGGTGGTTCTAAGAATCTGCTGGTGCACTGACAGTCTGAATAAAAAAACAAGGCAGAAATCTGTCAGATTGTGCTCTGTGTTTTAAATGCCACTCTTCTGCCTTGCTGCTCTTTATGGGCTGACTGCAGCCTTTGCTGGGGTTTGTGGCAACTGCAGTGCCCGAGCACAGGACATGCGGTTGTCACAATGACTGGGAACTTGCTGACTGATTTATGGGAACTTACAAAACCACAAAACCAGAAGATATTTGTATTCACTCATATCCTGAGTGCTCCTTTCACCTCTCATTGAACAGCTCCCATGCAAGTCAGTGAAAGTTTCTGTATAGTTCAAAAGTCACTCTCGGCAGACTTAAAGCATCACACCGCAGTGCCCAGACCGAGCAGCTTGAGGCCAGCGTGCCCACACTCGTAACAGCAACTCCAAATTAAGCCATCATCTTAACTGGGTAATGGTTATTGAGACATCTCAAATGGATCAGCTCATTATTAAAAAAAAGGCAATTACGGTAAATTAGACTTCTCACCAGAACAACAGCCTAAGCTTTAAATTTGCTACGATACATGCCTGACCACCCTTTTTAAATGAGGATAGCTGAGGGCTCCGACTCACCATCACTCAGCAAACAGCTGTGCAATTTGGGACGGCTCCTTCTCACCGCTCCTCTCCCTGGGGTCACTGCCCTGGGGCAGTGCCGGCAGAGCTGACCACGTGCCCGTGCCTCGTGCATGCCCCGTCACCAGCTGGGCAGCCCAGTGCCCATCCCCAGCGACAAGGGCAGCCCCATAAAATCCGCTGACCAGGGCTTGGTGCAGCTGCTGAAGCCCAGGTACGTTCTGCTGACTCTGCAAGGGAGCAAAAGCCTTCTGCAAAGGAGGGCAGCCGAGGGCAGCAGCATCAAGCTAAGATTTGCCAGGGCTTGCCTGCCAGAGGACAGAGTCTGGAGTTTTAACCATTTTTGGCACATTCCACATTCAGTATTTTCAGAAGCTTTCGAGGATGTTTATGAAACAACTGCAAGGTAGGCAACTAAATTCACAGCGGTACAAAGAATTCCTTCCCACATTCCTCTCCCATGCTCTACAGTCGAAATAAATGAAGATGTAGTTTATGTTTCTGTAATTACAGTTTGTTAAAAGCAGAACAGGTTGTTAAGTTATGGTAAGGAGCCCAGGAGCTCATACCCTGCTTTGAATGCCGCAGCGGTGTAGATTTCGCTGAATAAAAAAGGCTGGCCAAAACCAGAGGGAATTTGCGCTCTGGTATTGTTCAGCATAAACCAATTTACCTTTAAAGCAATCATGTTAACCAAAGCGATCAATTAGAAAACGATCTTATGAGAGCAATGTCAATGCACAGCACACTGCCAAGTTTCAGTTATTTAATACCAAATACCACAAGGGTAATACTGCTCGCTTGTTTTATGACGTTGTCGTACAATCCATCTTCTGCCGTTTGCTTTTAATCCTGCTTTTCCCCCATTAAATACTTACAGTATTTATACAGCCTTGTAAAACTCCAGTACAAAAGAATAAGCAACAAGAACTTTCCCCCATACATTACTTCCCAACTTAATTATGTAATGCAATGTGAAAGGTTTATGTACACCAGCTGGATCTCATTACAGCTCCGTTTCTTTCTTTTTAAAGTGCACTTTATCTGGAATACTGAAGTCACTAAGAATTTCACTTAAATATGTTGAACTGGTGCACACAGTGCTGCAGGACGCCAACTTATTAAATAGGCTCACAGCAAGTCAGGCACGTGGACGCTTATTTTGGAATTTTAAAATGCACCAGGTACAGGTAAATATTTGAAGCTAAGTCAGGATTAAGTGATTCAGCCTCATTCAACCTTCCCTTCCTCAGCATCACAGCAGGCTGAGGAACGCTCTGCCATGTACAAGAGGAATCAGGAAAGTCAGAAAGGAAAAGTTTCAGGAGACCATTGGTATCACACTCTTAATAAGAGTCAGGCAGGTGCCAGTCCTATAAACTGAACAAATGCCTCAAACAAGCAGAATTTCAGTGCTGTGAAGAATGTGTCGCAAGACCATCAATGAGGTTGCTAAATGCCAAGCTGAACCCAGGTAAGCTTGCTGTGCACTTCAGGAACCTTCACAGAATGGTTTGGGTTGGGAGGGACCTCAAAGCCCATCCAGTTCTGCCCCGTGATGTGGGCAGGGTTGCCATCCAGCAGCTCAGCAGCCCATAGACCCATCCAACCTGGCCTTGAGTGCCTCCAGGGATGGGGCACCACAGCTTCTCTGAACTTCGGTCCTTTGGTACCACCGACTGAGAGATTCCTGTTCAGTCGCGAGGCAAGAGTTGTGGTTTAATAAATAGAGAGAACAAAACCAAGCATAAAAAAAAAATAAAAAAAGCCTGTGCAGTGATTTTATTTTTGTTGTATATTTGACTGTAATTACTGCCTTAAGTAGTTTAATTGTCTGGCATCTCTTCAAGTGCCTTGCCTGTGGGGAGGGGAGGCAGGCCAGTTTATGGTTTGTTATTAATGAACAAAGCACAAACAAGTTTACCTTGTCTGCAATCAACATTCCCATCAAAACAGATTGAGAAGAAAATGCAAAGGGGTCCGTTCATCCCACAGACTGAACGCTATTGTGTTAGTATCTGATCTTTTCATTACGAATGTCATTTATACCTCAGAGGGAAATTGGTGTTTTTATAACACCCACATGAGAAGCACCTGAGACCACCACAAGCATGCCCTCCCTGCCCATTTCCCAGTCTCCGCAGACACCTGCTCCTGGTCACTGGCCTAGGGATGGGAGCACTGGGACAGACAGCCCCAGGGTCCAGCCCTGAATGACCTCCCTCACGTACACTCAAGGTGAGAACACAGGATGTGCACACAGGCAAAATGAGTTCTGATGTTTGCAAGCAAAACTGTGGGGCCTTTTACAACTGCTGTGGAATGACACGCATCCAGCCCTTCTCGGCTGGAAATAATTTTTGCCTGGAGTGGAAACAGAGTGGAAGGAAAACAAGAATGAGTGACAAAAAGAAGCCTGTGCAGGACAGAATAAAATATAGCCCCCCTGCTTCATTAAGAAAAGATCAGGCACAAGAAGCCATCAGTAAAAGTCAGAGAAGTTATATTGAGGAGATGGTAAAGCCAGGAGGATAGAGAAGCAAATCGCTATTTTTCAGGGCAAGTAAAAACCATGAAGAAAACAAATTTGGTCATTAGTCTTGCTTTTCCACTTAAATTGGTGCAGGAGCCCACTGCTTTTAGCTTACATCCTGCTTCCAGCCCAGCAGGACACCCTGATGGCAGTGTGGTGGGGGCAGAGCCACAGCCAGCTCATCACAGGGGAGCTCACTGCTGGTGACAGAGGCAGCTCCTCCTCTCAGCCTCGCTGCCAGCAAAGGTGACAATTAGTGTCATTCGTGCTGGACTCCTCTGCCAGGAGGGAGGACACTCTACTAGGATCCCAACTGAGACTGCTACCTTTCATGTAAATCACAAGAAAACTGCTTTAAGAGTCATAGAATGGTTTGGGTTGGAAGGGACCCATCCAGTCTCTCCCACCTCCATGGGCAGGGCTGCCACCCAGCAGCTCACACCTTACCACCCTCTGAGTAAATAATTTGTACCTAATATCTAACCTAAATCTCCCCTCTTCTAGTTGAAAGCCATTCCCCTTATCCTATCATTCTCAGACCATATAAGAAGCTGGACTCTCTCTTGTTTAAAAGTTCCCTTCATGTAATGGAAAGCTGCAATGAGGACTCCTTGAAGCCTTCTCCTGTGCAAGCTGAACAAATGCAGCTCCCTCAGCCTTTCTTCATGGAAGAGGTGCTCCATCCCTTTGATGATCTTCATGGCCCTGGTGCTCTTTTGGACACGCTTCAACAGCTCCACATCCTTCTTGTGCTGGGGGCCCCAGGACTGGATGCACTGCTCCAGCTGGGGCCTCAGGAGGGCAAAGAACAGCTAACAATTTCCCATTATCATTGCTGAGGACTTCCTTCCCCACCCTGCTTTGGGCTAAAATTGCTGATGATACTGATTAACATCTCTTATCAGCTTTCTCAGTCACCTCCAGCACTTCTATCCCTAGCTCCTGAAGCACAACCTCACACCTAGGTGATGGTCACACTGGCTGCAGGGAGGTTGTGTTGTGATGGCTATTTCTTGTGGGCTTCATTTTCCCCACAGCAAAACACAGCTTTTATTCAAATTGCACAACAAAAACAACGTATTCAACAGTGCCTCCAAAACAATGCTGCTGATTTGCAGCAATGCTCAAGGCATCTGCCTGCCATGGGTAAGCAGAGCAGATAAACTCTTCTCCTTGAATAAAGTTATAATGCAGCACATGGTTGTGCATCTTGTTACAGTTACACGTATAAAGCATAGAAGCAGATGCTGTAAATACTGTTCTGAGGTCTTCTACTCATCGAGATGCACAAGCAGAAACTTGATAGAGGAGAGATCTGAAAAGAGACTGTATAAAAGTTTAAAATAGGTTTAAGAAAAATGGACTGCTGTATGATAGCAGCTTAACTACTTCTAAAGAATTACTTGCTGAAAGCCAGCATCCAGCCATCCACCAACAGAACCAACAAGAAATTCCTGCCTTCTTGGAGCTAGGACCCTGCAATTGTTTCTTTAGGGGCAAAACCAACATGTTTTGATTAAGCACATCACTGAGGCATTTAAAGCTGTGATACGTAACATGAACTGACTGCACAATGAGAACGCAGGCATTAACATACAGAACAGAGCAGTATACACAAGTAATTTTGGATGCACATAGCCATTTATCACAGGGACTAAACAATGCTAGCATTTCACTAGAAAACCACAAGCCAGATAGGCACAAGAGAAGCAGGGCCACAGCCCATACATCGCATCCTATTCTTGCATCCCTCTGGGGACCCACATGCTCCCACCTCATTGCTGGAAGCAGTTTGGGTGGGGGAAAGCTTTCTTTAGAGGAGAAAACCCACTGGAGTTCTCTTGAGGAATTATATGAAGAAGCTTAAAGACTAATGGGGTACATCACCAGCACACAGTGCTTTGATCAAAACCCTGTTTGCCCGACTTCCTCACTGAACTTTAATAAGATGTGAATGAGAGATTGATCTGGACACTTGAGTTTACAAGGAGTATTTCAAGGAGCTTGACGAAACTCGTTTATTGGCCATTAGGAATAAAAGCAAGCACAATGCTTCCACGTTGCGCTACCACAGTGCTGACAGCAGATCCCTTTTGGGATACATACCCAAGAACCAGCACTTACTGTAAAACAGAACTCTAAAGGCAACCACTACTTTAAAACACGACATTTTTTAAGGTTAAGGAAAAAAAATCTTTAGGTTTTGATTTCCATAAGAGGCAGTAATACAGTGTACTCAATTTAAGTCACACTCAGCTTCTTGTAACTAACTTGGAAGTTGAAGAACACCAAGATTTCTCCCCCTCTACTCTACTTCTACATTTTCCTCTAGCATTTCTACTTTAAATAAAGCAAACCATTCTTCGTTGCCACTCCCTGGCTCTATCTTTTCCTTGATCAAATCTTGCTTTACTGCCCTCTATACATGTTATTTAGTATTAGGAAGGAAAAATTTTTTAATCCAAATTTCCTCTTCTAGTTGTAGCCCCAGTTCGGAGACATTATTTCCCACCTTTTGAACCCATCCAACGGACTCAGTGGATGCACACTGGCATACAGAAATGAAATCTAGTCCATACCTGACAGGTTACAATAAGGTAGGTGGTAATGGCTTCTCACCTTCTCATCCTTATTCCTCAGTTCCATCTCTTTTCCTTACCCTCAAATTCTGCCCCACAGCCCAGCTGGACCCATTATTTAACTCTACTTGCTTACTTCTGGGTAGGTTGGAGCACTCACCCCTGCTCTCCTCCCCCTCTCAGGTAACAATTATATCACACCATTGCCATTAAAGTGAATAAAAAGTTTTCAGACTATATGTTTGATTTGGAGCTTTTTGTTTTCTATAAACAGTAGGGGAAAAAAATGAGAATGCTTTAGGGTTTCTCTACAATACTTGTTTACGTTTCTGGAGGAAAACCCTCAGGGGCTCAGGCTGCCTCGCTGCTGGTGCCCCATGTACCCAGGGCAGGGCTCCTCGGTCACTGCTCAAACAGCAGCATGGAAGGAATTTTTGTTTGCTCTGCTTTCTCCTTTAGAAAGAATGTGAACATGGGCCCTGTGAAATCTAATCTACTACTATATATATCCATGTATAGAGAAAAAGAGAGAGCACATGTTTTATAGTATTACAGTACATAATTTAAATATATTTGTATTATTTATGCTATGTATAAGTATGTTTCATATATATAAGAATGTAAATACATATTTTTATATATAAATATAAATATTTATATAATAAAAAGTGTATTTCACGAACACATAGGTCACTCTGAAAGTAATGCTTCCTATTTATTTCCACAGAAACTACAACAGATACATAGACTGCAATAACACTATTTGATAGAAAAAAACTCTCAGCTACAAAACGCTCTTTCTCAACACAGTCACGACCATTTGTTATGCTTTGTCTCCAGTGATGAACAAGAGTCTACATGCCATGCTCATAAAAATTTGCTCCAGTGGAGGTGACCCACTGTCACTGTTGCCACAGCTGAAACGTAGCACCCACCACCTTGCTGTGCTCACAGCCACTGGTTGGTCTCCATAAGCACTCAACAAGCATCAACAAATAGGTGCCATTTCTTCCACATGAAGAAGTTCAATGACACATCTTTGCTTCATATGCACTTCCACATCAGATGCCATTCTGTCAGACAGCCCCTCTGCTGCCATCTGTCACATGGCAACAACATGAAACTGAATACTGAATCAACCTCAACTGTCACACCTCCAACTGTTGATTTCTTTCTGTGTGTTTCTAGTATGCTTCAAAAGTGGCAGGGAATAGTCAGTGGGAGCAGGAGGTGATCATCCCCCTGTACTCATCACTGGTGAGGCTGCACGTCAAGTACTGCATTCAGTTTTTGGGTCTCTCACTACAAAAAGACATAGAGGCTCTGGAGGGGCCAACACCAACATTCACCTCTGCCTTTGTGGTCCAGCATCAAAGAATAGGAGGCATTACTTCCGGAGAAGCTCTTGTATATGATATTAAATATTTACGACTTTACATATATGAAATATACATCAGCCACTTCTACCTTGGACAAATTATGGATTTGATCTGATGCCTTACTACCTCTCTATAACACAACTAACATGCAGCCTCCATTCACGCTACATGACTGCAGCAGTCACTGCTGTATCACTACCCCACACCATGATTGAGCCTGCTATTATTATTCATCATCCTGCATAGATCTATCAGCAGTCTGCAAGTGAATATGCTACACTTAGGAAAACTGATTGGTTAAAACTCCCTTTCTGAGGAATCCTTCTCTATCAAATACCATAGCAAACTTAAAAACCAACCAACCAAACAAACAAAAAAAAGCATTCATTTCTCTTCCACTATACCATACAGATACTCTTGGCCATTCACATCTCAGTGTAGTGCTACTTGTGTTTACCAATGCAATGCATTAGAATGCAATTCACACTACATTTAATATTATCTGAGTCACCACATTTTAGCTTGATTCATATTTTAACAACTCTGTACTGGTTAAAATGAGCATAGCTGTTACTTGATGCTTTGGGGCATGCCTCACTTCTGGCACTTCCCTACAACCTACAAGGAAGGGAGCAGCTTGTGTCCAGAAGTCCTTTCAGAGGAAACACTGGTATCCAGGTCCTGCTTAAGCAGCAGCAAGAAGACCTGCAATGTTTTCTCTGAAAGCAGCTGACAGATGCAGGTGCATTTCAACAATGCTTTAAATAAATAAATGGTAACCTGCAAGGACTTCCAGAGATAGAAACAGAAATCAGGTTATTTTGGAAGTGCGTCAAATGCACTAAACAAGGCAGGCAGAACTCTGCTTTGAGTTAAAGCTGTGTCCATGTCATAGAAGTCAAACCTTCACATAGGGGTTTGGAGAGGGAACAGTTTCCCAAGCTGATTTTCCAGACTTGTTTTGTTTTGTTTTTTTTAAGACACCTAAACCATAGCTGAAGAATACATGTTCCAAGACTTCACATTTTTCAAATCTTATTCCCACCACCATCAGTCTGTTCTACGGAGACCACACAGCTTTGCACCATTCCCTCTGCCTGCAAGGACAGGTGCTTTTCTAGCCCTCACAGTCCTGGAATTTGCCAATTACTGTGTTTTTTTTTTGTGTCACCCATTTATATGTATTTTTAGAAAGACAAGGTAATTCTTCTGAGAAGCTGCATTTTCAGAGATATAGTCAGCAAAATGTATGCTTCAGCATTGCGAAGTTAAAAGGCAACAGAAAGTATACAGATACTAACAGGCTTCTTTACTAAGCAATTACTTCCCAAAAACCCACATGCTTTCAGCATCTCTTTACTTCTTCCCACTAAAATGCACTTTCAACAGTTGAGTAAAATGCAAACCAGGTCCAGACTGGATGCAGGGTCAGTTCCATTAACTGGTGATACAATTACAGAAAAAAGGCAACACGTTTCCACACCAACTTGATAAAAGCCTAGAGAAAGTATCATCTCCCAAACACAGCAAACATGGTCTGCATTAATTTCCTAGCTATCTACTGTGATATCCAAGACAAAGACTAAAGGAACAATGCACAAGTTTGCTTTGTGAGTGTAAAATAGGAGCTTACACTGACGAGATGGGCATGGGCTTCACAGCTACTAACTCAAACTCAGAGCAAGGGGTCAGGACTATGGTACTGGACCTTAACAGAATCATGGAATCATTAAGATTGGAAAAGACCACTAGGATCATGTAGTCCAACCATCAGCCCATCACCACGATGCCCACTGACCACGTCCCTCAGTGCCACATCCACACGGTTCTTGAACACCTCCAGGGACAGTGACTCCTCCACCTCCCTGGGCAGCCTGTGCCACTGCCTCACCACTCTGTGGAGAAATTTCTCCTAATACCCAATCTGAACTTCCCCTGGTGCACCTTGAGACCATTACTGCTCTCCTATTGCTGTTACCTGGGTGAAGAAGCTGAACCACACCTCACCATAACCTCCTTTCAGGGAGTTGCACAGAGCAATAAGGTCTTCCCTGAGCCTCCTCCAGGCTGAACAATCCCAGTTCCTTTAGCTGCTCCCCATGAGACTTGTGCTCCAAAACCTTCATAGCACCATCGCCCTTCTCTGAATGTCTCTCTTGTAGTGAGGGACCCAAAAACTGAACACAGTACTCGAGGTGCAGCCTCACCAGTGCTAAGTACTCCCTCTGACTATTCCCTGACACTTTTGAAGCATACTAGAAACACACAGAAAGAAATCAACAGCAGTAAAAGCAGCATATGCATACGGATCCATTACACACACAAATACATATCTCTATACACGTGCACTTAGAAACAACTCAGGGTTCAGCTCAAGGGCACTGAAAAATCACTCTTGAAATTTCTCCAGAAATCCTTAATTTTAAACACACAAACGGACACATACACACAAAAGAGGAGCTTAAAATACAGCGGCGTTTTAGAGAAGTCATTCATTTATGCACTATGCTTCTGGCAGAGAGATGCAAAAGTAGCAACAGCATACACAGGTGCCAATTTACAGGGCAGCCCAGGAGCTGCAGCCCTTTCATTAGAGATCCCAAATGCAACACTTGGAACTTCACAGCCTCCCACTCCCCATATAAAAAACAGCAGAACTCAAATAAATGACAGCATCACCAGACACTGGTGTGTATGCTTAAGGAGGAAGGATGGAGATGGAGTACTGTGCTAGAACTGAAATGATCTGTCCCAGCTACAGAAGAGTACAGACACATGCAATCAGTAAGCATATCAATTAATGAAGAATTTACTGGAAATGTACATGCTGCATCTGTGTGCTCTAACTTTATTTCCTAAATTAAAAATGGCACTAAGAACAGATCAAAGCACTTGTCCTCATTAGGGATTAAGTCCCTAGCAAGTTTGAAGGTTTTCAGATCAACTCACTAAAATTGGCTGAGTGCAAAAGCATGTGAATTTCTAAAAGCCTGGAAGAGCCATTTTTCTACGTGGATAATCCCAAAATAACAACGAGAGCAGACTTCAATCTCATGTCTTTCAACGTTACTTTCAGATCAAGGTATTGTGAGAAGTTGCAATCCCTTCCCTCCTCCCCCCTTAAATGCCTGAGAGGGGCTTACAAAGCATTCCCTCAAAATGTGATTATATATTTTGACTATCACATTAATAAATCTCTTCTACATCAGATAGAACGCAGTCACTAACACTTGTCCCTTCAATCCAAAATACGATAAAAAATTATCTTCCACGTACATATTTGGCTACATGCCCTCAATAATTTCCTTCGAAAAACAGGATGCTTTTATTGCTTCAGAAACAGAAAAGCAAAATAATAAGGAAAAAAAAAAAAAGGACACTGGGAAAGGGATGAACAGAAGGGCTTCGAAAGTGACTGAAAATCTACAACATTGCTAATTAGGTTCCAGCTTCTAACACAATAGTGGGTGTACCATGGTCTGTTATCAAGTTTATAGCCAAGGGCACAAGACAATACAACCCCACATTCAATTTAATTACAGCCTATGGCTTGTGCAGTAGTGGTGTGTTTCAAAGGTTTTAAGCACTCATTCATTTCTACACCACACATGAAATAAGGCAGCTCGCTGTCACACAGACTCACCAATTAGACCAAACAGTTTCTGATCTCTTGCTCTCTAGCAGGAGAGCAGTGGGCAATGGGAAATCTTTTACAGGATAATCATAGAAGACTTTCCTGTTAGAAAAAAACAACTGCTGCCTTTAAGTTTGTGCAGTTCCCCTTTGATGCTCACAGAGGAAGAGTACCGACTTACTCATTTGGGGTTCTATAGAGTTCCAGAAGTGTCAAAATACAGCAGTGCTTCAATGACACTGTCTTCCCTCTAATTGTATGTAAAAGGTCATCTTCGTTTGACTTACATGAAATGGATAATCTCTGGCACTCCTCTCACCCAAAGCTGGACTAGGCAAGTTTCTGACTACTTCACGTGATGCAAATAACTAAATGCAGTCCAACTTCTAAAAAGTAAAAACTTTATAAAAACTTACATGCTGCTGGTAGAAAACACCACCTGAAACAGGTACATACATCACACCAATGCAACTAAGTTGATACAGCAACTGTATTTGACTCCAAAATCCAAATTCTACATGTGTGCAACAAAATGCCATTCTCACATCTAAGAAATTCACCCCAGGTCACCTTGGAGCACATCTTGCCCTCCCCACCAGCTGCCTCAAGTGGAAGAGAAGAAGGAGCAGCTCCCATCCTGCACTCCAATGCACACACAGCCCCCAGAGCCTGCGGAGGCTACTGAGCTGCTTCTCTGTTCTGTTTCTCATTCCCTGCACTCATCTCCTACCTAACCTCAGGTTGGTTATAAGGATCATAGTTTAGGATATCCTTCCACTTTCAAAACAACAAAACAACTCTGTTCAATGACTGGTCTTTAGAAGAATTCACAGTTACGAACAGCATGGATTGTACACTGAATAAACAATAGCCAAGGTTTTGCTATGGAGACTGTTAAGGACATCAGATTTAGGGACAATATGTGCTTCATCTGCCTCCCCTCTCCCAGATTTAAGAGCAGCTTTGATGACCAGCAGCTATAACACATCCTTTCTGCAACTGTCTTCCTACGTATGTAACTCTACTAGAAGAAACTTTTTCCTTTCAAGAAAAAAATAAAAATCAACCAAGAAACAAACAGCCTCAAAGGCAGGTGCAATGTTACATTCCTTTTATCCTCACTTATAGATTTTAACAGTGTTTCTTTTAGAACAGACATGAAGTACATCTTGCAAGCTCTGCTAATCTACCAATGAAAGGGGATGGCACTAACACCACTATAGTGGTGTAACCAAAACTAACCTGGAAAGCTAAATAAACAGATGCACTCTCAGGAGAATTAACAAGGCATTTTGCAATCACCAGTCTCAGTAGCTGCTGTACTTTAAGCCGCTGAGACAGGAATATTGGTCCACCTATTATCCACACAGAAATAAAGCCTAGCTTCCTAACACTGCTAAGTATTCCTGATGCTTTCTGATCCTAAGTATTCCTGATGCTTTCTTAAGAGTTCTCCTATACTGCACACATGGAAAGCTCCTGGTGATGACTCTTGGCAGAGCACTGTAACAGCTTATGCAGAACAGGAGCCTCTTTTGTGGCAGTTTTTGGAAAGGTGGGACATCCTCACAACAAAGGTAAAGATTGTCACCCACTGCTAAGAGAAAAACGTAATGAAGAGAGCTAGACTAATTTATTAATTGCTTTGATTTGCTGCCATTTGTGATTTCTGTCTAATTATTTCATCATGTAATACTATTCTGCCTTCTTTTGAGAAACCTGCAGTCAGTACAAGATTTCTGGGTCTGGTCAAAGAAAGCCCTTCAAAGAAAGTGTAAGGCAGTGAAAAAAATCAAAAGAAAACAAATGAAAAAAACAGCCTTGGGTTTAAATCAGCAAAAAAACACCGAAGCACTCCCCAGAACACCCAAGACAAAAGCACACGGGCCATGCTTGTGACATCCTCTGAACATCTGGTCATTTAAGAGCTGATAAACTCTCCACAAGCCGTCAGACACTGAGTTACAGACCAACATGACAGGAGAATACTGAAGTGACCCACGACTCCGTTCACCCACAGCGGAAGCTGAACTATTTCCTTAGACCTATTTTTGGGAATTACTACTGTAGGAAGCTCAGCATGTACCAGGCCTATAAAACTCAACAGCTACCACCACATTGCAGCATCAAAAGCTTAAACTTCAGCTATTGTTCATCTTTCAGTACCATGAGAGATGAACAACAGCCAAATTACATCCCTCTGTCATCAACTTGAGCTGAAACACTGCTGTCAGTGGCAAGAAAATTGCTACACTTCAGAGCAAACTAGGACTGAAAAGCAAGTTGTGCCAAGATGGCACAGTGTGCTTAAAGCACACTGCATAATGCAGCTCTCACAGCTGCAACCTAAGGATCAAGACGATCATTCAAAGCGTCTTTTCCAATTCTGAAGGAGGCTCCTGCAAACCAAGTGTTAACAACTCATCCCGGGGCTGAAACTTAAAGAACACAGCAGCCACAATAAAAAAGAGCAAAAGCAGCATCTCTGCTCAGATTGTTTGAAGCTCATACTCAGAGCAAATTCAATACCTCCACTTTAGTGCCTTTGCTTAACCTTTTCCATACCTTGCTCAAGGTATTAATGCTGTAAGAATGCATATGCTTGTACACAGCTAAACCCACTCCGATGTCTGCTCATCACACTGCCACTCATTAAGCAGGGTGTTACACCAGGCTGTGGGACAGCAGTGCGCAACCCCTGGAAGGATAGCTGCCAACACAACCAACTTCAGGGAATCAGTGATATTTGTCAACAGCAGAATTTAGCACCACATGGCTTGATAAGATGCATTCAGTAAAAGGGCCCGGAAAGTCTTTGTTTATAATGAAGCAACCGTGATTAGAGAGCCGAGGCATTTCCTGGGGATTAATGACCAGCTGGGAGAGCCGATGACTGGGGGCCGTGCCGCGGGCCATTAACCCCAGCCAGCCATTAATTTCCCCAGGAAATGCCTTGGGTCCCAACCAGCGTAACTAGTGTAAAAGGTAGATGGAAAGAAAAAGTTCAGCATGAACATTTACCCAAGGAAACTATTTCGCAGACAAGATTTTGTCACATCCCAGAAGAAGCACGTAAGTTAAAACAAGCTAAAAATGACACACAAGAATTGGTGATTAAGAAAAAAACAAAGCTTCCCTCTCCTCAAGACTTAAATTAATGAGTTTTTGTAGCAAAGGAGAGATTTAGCTACAGAAGTGGCTGGGTACCTTGTTTAGCTCATGATATTGTGAACGGAGATGAACATTTCCATATAATTACTTCTGAAGCCCACACTGTCTCCTAGCCTCGCTGACTGCTCATTTTCCTCCCCGCTGCAGTTATAAGAAAACAGCACATAGCTGTGCACGCCGCCACCTGTTTGAGATACTTCTCTCCTCCTCCTAGTCACAGAACCATAGAACAACTTGAGTCACCAGCCACTAATGAGAATCACTAGTGCCCAAAAACACAGCTACACAACAAATGGATCCCTCCTCACATGAGCTGGGTGCGTTGTTCAGAGAGGTGCGGGCCAGGCTGTAGACCCAATGCCTTTGCTGTACAGTTTGAGGGTGCATGATGCTCTCTCCATTGGGTCCCTGTCCCTGTATGCAAGACCTTCCTGAACACTGGACCGTGCTGAGAGTTTCAAAATTACTCTCAAGGTTGTTAAAAGCAAGTAAATGAGGAGCGTGGGGTTAAAACTCAGCCACAAGCTTTAGCTGATACCTGAAATAATGAGCTAGAACAAAAGCTCTGTCTGCACACAGCCAAGCCTCCGAGCCATTCACAGACACCAGGAGATCAAACCCCACTGACTAGGTCAAAGAACACACCAAAAAGGAGGGGGCATCGGTATTCTGAAGACCACAGATGCTTATGCAGGCATCCCCGGCCTCTCCCCTAGCCAGCCCTGAGGTGGCTGAGGAGCTGCAGGCACTCGGTGGGGTCACTCTGTCCAGAACTGGTATTTCCACTTGGGAGCAGCTCAGGCATGTCGGAGAGCTGCGCTCACCCACAGCAGGCTGCGACTGACCGCTGTTACTGGGCATTGCAGGGGTGGGAGTCACATAGGGCAGTGAGCAATGAGGTTATGGCCTGAAACATGAGATTGTATGGGGCATGATGTTGGTGCCAAGATCTTATAGACAGAGCTGGAATGACTTCCAAACTTAAAGCAAGGGGTAAAAGTGTAGCAAGGTTCCAATTGAAGCTGGGTTTGCCAAGTTAGCTCCTGTGACCAAAAACCCAAAGACAGGGTAGTGCAGGGGCCAGGCAGCAGGTGGTGGGCATGCAGGCAGAACCGGGCCTGGTTCTGCAGCTCAGCTCCACCTAATTGTGCGCTGCTGTATATTTCGCCACTATGGCAACTAATGCAACTCAAGTCAATTTGCTTCATAAAAAAAAAAAAAAAAAAGAGGAAAAAAAAAAAAAAAAGAGGATCACTGCCAGGAAACAGAGCTATTTTAAATAAACAAATACAAGATGAATGCAATTGCCATATTAACCCTCTTGTTAACTTCTGAAGTTTAAAATTACACCCTCATTACTAGTGTGTAATTGAGTATTCTCCTGGCTGTTTCCTGCATCTGAGGTTATTCAAATAGTTCATTAGCACATCAAGAACACCACACACACTAATGATATCAGACGCCCTTATCTACTACTTTGGCCCGACTTTCAGAACTCATAACTCGCATCTTCCGCAAAAAGGAGGGAGGAGAAAAAATAAGGAGGGAAAGAAAGAAAAACAGAGAGGGGAAGGGGGGCAAGCAGCAGGCTGCACGGGACAGGGTCACCAGCTTGCCTTTTTCTTTTTTTTCTTTTTTTTTTTTTTTTTTTTTTTTTTTTTTTTTTCCTCCTTTTTCCGGTTACCTGTGTGGGGGAAACAAGAGCAGGTGATACTACAGTGGGTGAGGTGGTGCTTCTGTGCCCGTTGGCTTCGGGCAGGAGGTGAGGCAGGGGGTCGTGTTTCACTGAGACCACCACCACGGCAGGCACGGCGGCGGCGTCTGGGGGCTCGGCGGGGCGGCGGCACAGTCTTTTGGGGGAGGCTGAGGACCCGCAGGCCTCACCGCCGGCCGCGGCCCCTGCTGGGAACACTGCCTCGTAGAGGGCTCGTTTGGCCGGGGCCACCGCGGCTGCTTCCGCCTTCACCGGCGCGGCGTCACCGTCTTTGGGCAGCATGTACGGGTTGGCGGTGGGCGGCCGGGGCCTCGGCCCACCGTTGAGGGCAGCGGAGGCATAGCAGGTCCCGCCAGCGGGGTGGTGGAGGAGGTGGTGGTGGTGGTGGTGGTGGTGATGGGGAGGGGGGTGGTGATGGGGTGGCGGTGGCCCCCCCAGCTTGGTGCCAATGCCGGCGATGCTGTTGAGGGTGGCAATGGAGACAGCACCGATGCAGTGATTGGTGTAGGTCTTGGAGAGCTTGGCCGCCTTGGAGAGCATCTGCATGCGGGTGCCCAACAGGTTCTTGCCGATGGCCTTGTTCTCGTACCAGGTGACGTCGCCCTCGCTGCAGTGGTCCCGCGGGCGCTGGAAAAAGGCTTTGCACAGGGGGTTGCGCTTGGAGAGGTACTTGACGAAGCTGGCGTAGGGGCAGAACTCAGTGCCAGTCTCATACATGCGGGGCAGGTTCTCCTCGTCACTGCTCTCCGCCCGCTTCTTGCTCCAGGAGGACGAGCGCGACTTGTGGTAGGGCCCCAGCGCTTTGAAGTAAACGAACTTGCGTCCATCCTCGTCCACTGCCAGCCCGAAGGAGTCCTCCTCCAGCTCCCGCTGGTTCTCCCGGCCCCGCGTGCAGAAGTACATGCAGGTCTCAAACCAGACCTTGTTGAGGAGCCCGAAGGGGCTCTGCGTGCTGAAGACGCTGCAGGTGTAGAGCTTGCGGAGGTCAGCGCGGGTGATGGCCTGCTTCTGCACCACCGGCCCCGCGCCCTGCTCCTCCAGCTTGCGGATGACGGCAGCCAGCGTCAGGTTGGCGGCACGCAGCTCGGGGTCCTTGGTGAGGTCGAGGGTGCGGCAGTAGGGCGGCTCGTTGAGGTAGCGGTTGAGGGAACTGCGGATGCTGATGAGGGACGACTTGGAATAGAGCTGTCCGCTCTTGGAGCGTGCCTCGGCGTAGAAGGAGCGCAGCACCCGGCACAGCGCCCCCTTGTCCATGGTCTCGAAGTCCGGGCTCTGCGCCTTCTCGCTCAGGTACTCGCGGAAGATGCGCACGGCGTAGCGGGTGGCCAGCCGCGTGTTCTCGCTCAGCCGCGCCCGCTCGGGCCGCTGCAGCAGCAGGGCCGCCTCCAGCTCCGCGTCCTCCGCCGCCCCCCCGGGGCCGCCGCCGCCGCCCCCCGGGGCCGTCGCCGCGGCTCCCCCCGGGGCTGCCCCGACGCCGCCGCCGCCGCCGCTCGGCGTACGGCCCGGGGCGGGCGGCATGGGCTCGGGCTCCTCCTCGCCGTCCCAGTCCAGACCCATCTCCTCTTCCTCCTCCTCCTCCTCCTCCTCCTCGTCCAGCAGCAGCCCCCCATCGGCTCCGTCCTCCTCCTCCTCGTCCCCCGTTATCTGCACCTCCTGGATCTCATCCTCCTCCTCGCCCTCCTCCTCCTCTCCAGCGCTGCAGTAGCGGTGCGGCCGGGGGGTTCCTCTCCCACGGCCCGGCGGCCGCTCCCCCGCGCCGTACCCGCCGCCCCCGCCGCCGCCGCCGCCGCCGCCGCCACCGCCGCTCCACTCGCCGCCGCCGCCGCTGCCAGGCATTCTCGCCATATTGCCGTCTCCCTGCCAGTCCTCGGGCAGGGCGCATGCGCTATATTGGACCGCAGCGCTGGAGCGCTTTTGTGTTTAATGACCTTCAGCTACCGGGAGGCAAAGCCGGGCTCTTAAAGGGGCCGCGCTCCCAGTGGCGGCGGCGGGGAACGGACGGGGCGGGACGGGAGAGGCTGGGAGAGAGCGGGGCTGCGGGGAGCGCGCGCCGCACCGCGCCGCGCCGCGCCACTCAGCTCGAGGCCGGCCAGTCCACAGAAGGGAACGGGAGCGGGAAGAGTCCGCGTCCGCCCGTCCCCAGGCGGCTTGTTTTTCGCTCTGTCACTTAACACTGACTCAAAGCTTCCGAGAGCTCTCGAAGAGGGGGACCCGATGCCGAAAACGCGGAGCAGAAAGGCCGCTAAACGGCAGGAGCTGCAACGGATGGTCGTCGAGGTCCCTTCCAGCCCACGCCAAGCTATGAGTCTACGATTATATGATGCTATGATGCTGTGTCCCAAACGAGTTTTTCTGAGGAGCTCTAGTGACCCACCCAAGAAGACACAGAACTGCAGGGCTTGCAATGCGTGGATTTTCAATGGAGATCTTTTTCCTTTATTGCTCTAGTAAATGCAAAAAATGACACAATTGATATTAGCCTTCCAACCTGATTCTGTGCTAAGGTCATACACTCCCTCTCCCTCTCCCTCTTCCTTTTTCCTTTTTCCTTTCTTCCTTTCAATCTTTCCCCCTTTTCTCCTTTCCCCCCTTTTTTTCCTTTTCTTTTTTTTTTTTTTTCCCATTTATCTTTTCCCCTTCTCCTCCCCTCCCCTTTTTTTTTCATTTTCCCCTTTCCACCTTAATCTTTTTCCAAGAGTTTTTCAGAGCCACATGAGTGCAAAAGGTAATTGAATGTTGGTTGTTTTTTTTTTTTCCTAACTTTAAAAAAAGATGAACACCAGGTTGACAGCTTCTGTACTTGGATGTTCATTTAATCACCATTTCCTGATTACAGGAGGTGAACTGTGTTGACAGATTCAGAGATGAATATGGAGCCAAGTATAGGAATAGTAAGTATAAAGGACATTAAGAACTTGCAGTGAGGTTGGAGGGGAAAAATATACATGGAACATCCATATTATACACATCAGTTGGAAGCACCTCAACAGCCAGAGGGAATTCAGAGAATCGCAAATGAAGTGTTTAGGGTGCTGCAGGCGACCATAATTGGGAAGACACCCATATAACATATATACCTGTATAACCTATATGTATACGTGTGTACGTGTATGTTAATCACATAGGCATGTAAGCTGCCTGTCTCTCTACATTCATAAAGATAAAATATAGCTTCCTCAGTTGCATTCCTGAAGCTTCAGCTCGCAGGCTATGCCAGGTAATGGAGCAGTGTCTCACAGCTGCCTGAGCCATACAAGGCTGTCTGACTGAGACACACCAACATCACACTTAGACCCATCACACCCTCCATGCCACATATCAAAGTTTTGTCCTGCAGAGAGCCCCACACAGGCAGAGCCTTCCCCTGTGACTCAGTGCTCGAGGCTGGTACCAACGTAAGCTCTGTCCACACAATAAGTTTTATTACTGCTGTCAGTGGAGAAGATGTAATTACCCACAAAGCACTAATAATGCACCTGCCCCCACTAGGACTGAAACCCCAGGACTTGATTTTCCTTCTTTTCATATTCTCAGAGATTGATTTATATGTAACACAATTAGCATTCCAGGTTAAGAACCAAAACCAAAGGAGCCTTCTGCCCCTGTCATAACACGGGTAACGCTGTAACCAAATAGTTTCAGGCTTTTCCTCACTTCTTTTTTTCCAGCTCCTTTCGCCCCCACCCCACCTTCCCCTGGTCTTGCTCCTGGCAGGCACAGAGACCCAGACAATCAGACCATTGTCTAAAGCTCTTTGCAGCCTCATTCTCGTACAGATCCAGTGCAGGCGCTCCCCCAGACATGGCTATTTGACTTGCATTCACCTAAGGCTCTATGTTCTCGGCAGGTGTTTCATGAAGCTTCACTACGAACTAAAATGGTATACACTTCAAGAGCCAAGGAGCAAAGAAAACCCACCAGACCTCTGTTCCTTGGGATCCAGGAGAGATATCTAAAAAAGATTTTTAAACGCAGTGCTCAGAACAAGTGTGTTGGTTAGCTTTAAAGCTGACCACACGGCATGGGTTTAAGAAAATTGCTTTTTCTCCTTGTTTTTTTACTGTTAGTTTGAATACAATAGACACATTCTTAAAGCATGTTAATATATTTTCTAAACACAGGCTATTTTCCCCATAGAGGCAGGCAATGCAGCAATCAGTATGAGAAATCCACAGAGACACCACAGAACCAAGAGGCAAACAATGCTCGGGATGCCTGGTAAATTCACTCAGGGAAAAAGCATGTCCCAGAAGTCCTTCAGGCACACTACAATTTGAGAGGAGCTTTTTCAGCATTTCAGAGCAGTCACTTCAAACAACATTTTCCTTGCAGTCTTTCACTTGTATATAGAATAATTTGGGTTATTTTATTACTTCTCAATACCAGGGAAAGCTGATGTCGACACACTGTGCTATAATAGATTATAAATCTCTCTTATTTTAGTGGGTTTTTTGTTTGTTTGTTTGTTTTGTTTTGTTTTGTTTTTTAGATTAGCAGTTCCTATCTGGGCAGCAGCAAAACAGATTTACACAACCCAACAAAGGAGACACTGATTTAGAAAGCAGCGCTGTATCCATTGCAGCCAAGTAGCTGCTGTCCTTAATGATATTTAACACACAAAAGCTATTGCACCTAAGGGACGGTCCTGTTGTGAAGTGCAGGCGGTAGCAGCGCACATCAAAGCCCCGACTGCTGCCAATACACAGTGGATGAAGGCAGCATCCAGCCTGCCCACACCGAGCCCTGTATCATGGCTTGAGAGCACACTGCCGAAGTGTGCTCGCAGTTCTACCACAGCTTTTTGCTGCTTTTAACTCATGTTTTTTCACTCTTTTACAGAAGCAATATTTTGTGCTGCTGAGGAAAGTTGTTTTCCTCATTACTCTGTTTTCCAAGCAAAACGAAGAAAACCCAAGTCATCATCCTTGCAAGGAAGCACAGTTGGCAAATTAAGTGCCAAGACTTTGCGAATTGCTGTTATTTGAAGTGTCAAGTAGCTGTAGCATTTTTTGCTTATAAACAGACATACAGAGAGCTGTGTTGTCAGACAGCTTGAAGAGAGTCAGGTAGTGTATTGCATCACACTGCGCAGAGGTTTTAAGGGTCTCTTAATCTGTGCAGGGTGCAGGTTGCCAGCAGGCATATTAATGTTCTATTTATCTATGTTTGCGTTTGTGTTTGTCTTTGCTTCTGTGCTGATGATGGCTTTGGAAACAAATCAGCTGCTCTGTAATGCACAGAAGTGGCTCCGGCAGTTGTGTGTAGGAACTGCTGACACTGAGCAGCCCACTACATTGGGGACATGGTATTTATCCTCCGCAGGGAGAAAGGGCTCTTTGTGCCCGGGTAATAATGCAGGTCAGCTTGTGGTCCTCCTCAGTAAACTACCCTGAGGTGAAGATTTGGAACGACTAAAGCAGTGACTCAGGAAAGAAACCTCAAAAGAGAGATCCCTGTGAAACCACTAAGCCTCGTTTATAGATATTCTTGGTCTGTGGAAGCATAAGTTTTTGCTTTTAATAGCATTTTTAGTGCTACATAATGGAGTATAAATTAATACTCTGTTGGATATGGACTTCTCAAAATATATAATCTTCCAATAAAAGTTTATTTTGAACAAAAAGTTGGGGCAGGAAGTCAAACTGGGCTGTGTGAAATCTACAGATGCAGCAAGGAAGGCACAGCTGTACTGCAGCACTGCTTCTTAAGATTTCTTAAACGTTCCCTTAAGAAAGAAAGGAGGAAAAACCTGTAACCTCACAGTGTAACAAACACTAGTCCAGCGGTTGATGATGCTGCCCAAACACTGGTCTGGTGGTTGGCAACCCTCCCTTGTGGTGGGAGGGTTGAAAATAGATGATCTCTGACATCCTTTTCAACCCAGACTATTCTATGATTCTATGATACTATGAAAAATAAAATACTGCTGTTGAGACCGTGATGAAATGCACTCCCTACCTTGTTTCTGTACTGCATGGGTTCAGCTTTATCTTGTTTATTCTCTCCATCCCCAGGAAGTAAGACACAGCGCCAGCACTCTCCAAGGTGGGGCTCAGTGCCCCAATCCAGTGTGGGGCTGGGGCTGGGGACTTGCCCAAACCCACTCACTCACAGCAGGCTTTGCTCAAGGTTGGATCCTCGAGGGATGGGCAGCAGCTGGCCTTTGGCACCGCCTGCAAAAGGGAATCTTCCTCCCACTGCCAGGCGAATGGCTTCAGAGACTCTTTACACTGTGGATTCACTGTCAATATACTTTTGTTTTGACTTAGTGACTGAAATAAACTGATTATTCCCCTTTTCCACCAGTATTATGTCTGTGTCACAGTGGATTTGGAAATTCCTTTTCAGGTATTTATATAGCAAAAAATCCAGCACCAATGGCCTGTCTACTTGGATTTTCTTCCCTCAATTGAGTTGTCTCAGCCGGGTTGACACAAACCCCTTTTAAGCAACTTTAGAAGTGGCTGAGTTCAGCTGAACCATGCAGAGCGTGACACTATCCTGACCACAAGTGTCAGAGTCCCATGCAGGCTGTCACCCTGTCCACCTTGCTGCTGCTGGAGCAGGAATTTACCATCAGAAAAACAAAAAAATACTGCTTCATTCTTGTGCCCCTTTCTTCATTCTCCCACATTTTGTTTGCTAGGATTTTGGCAAAGCTGTCTTGTGCAATTTTTGCACCTATCTTCTTTTAAGCCATTACCTAGACACAAAGATTTCTGGCTCTACTAGTGGAATTCCTCATTCCCTTCTCTATGTGTGAGATGCTTAAGAACTTCTAGTCATCCTGTGAGAACAGGAACCATCTATGTAAGGTCGGCATCACAGATCACACTGACTCATAAAGCAGCGTTTGAAAAGAAAGGAATATATTCATGGATCATGTGGAAGAAGAATACAGGGACAGAAAATATAGAATGTTGACTGCCATCTCGTACCATGTCCTCTTTCAGTCTGTGATTTCAGTCTTTATCAAGAAAAGAGCTGGGTCAGAATATTACCAGATGAGCAGAACTGGCTGCGCACTTGTTTCAATTTGACTGATCTTTATGCAAAAGCCCTTTCACAAATGAGTGTGTTATTTCAGACAGAAACTTGTGGTAAAATCTTCAGCATGTTGCCAGGACCTTTCCTTGAGGTTTGAAACCAGTGGCCATGTAGTAGGAGAGAACCGAAAGTGCAAATTGTAATAGAAAGCTGTATTTTAAGTCACAGACCGTAAACCCTAGAAATATATATATATATATATATATATATATATATATATATATATATATATACATATATATATATAAATTGAAATGATTTTTTTCATGTCATGAGGAGGCAAAGAAAACACACAAAGTGAAAAAAACCTGACGCATTGTGTATACTTCTCTTGTTTTCAATTCAGACAATACTAAAGCAGGTGAAAAATACCTTCTTACAGCTGGTGAGCATCAGTATTTTTATTAGCATTTTGCATTACAAAAAATTACCTCTACAACTGCTAAGAATGCTTAAGTGCAATACGATTTCTGTCCATTCCTGTTCTAAACAGCCCTGCCTTTTTAAGTCTGTAAAAGATTAAGCTGCGCACAGTCCAAATTTTCCTTCTTTAATGATCAGGGCTAAAATTCAGTTTTTTTCCACAGAACAGAAGATGCCATCAAATAAAGAAAATTTAGGGAGTCCTCCGAGAGGACCTTTGCACATTCATGGACTTTGATTTTTTTTAAATATGGGCAGGTAGTTATTTGATAGTAAGAACTCTATTTTTTAGGATCAATGAGTGTTGTGAAAACAAACAAGGAAAGACTAGAAGCTTTTATTTTGCCTTGGACAAAGCAAGATCTCATTTGCTATTTACAGTGTACAATCTCTCAGTTAGCAATTTTGGCAAAGGTTTATCAAGTTATTCGGAATAATTTCCTCCCAGATATGACATTATCACTGTGTCTGCTACAGAACTGTCCCCGCAGTTTCCTCGGCTGTTTACCTGTGTGTTGTCACACTCATTCCCGCTGATTTGTGTCACAGGAGAAAAAAATAGGTTTCAAAATTAAAGCTTCAGTGTGGAATGATATGAAGTGTGAAATCCAGACCCATTGCTTTCATTCTGGCTTTAGTGATCACAGAAACCTGCTGTAGGGCAGGAGTAATCTGCCAGAAAATTATTATTGAGCCCTGGTAGCTCAGATATATGTGCAGACATGAAAATGTTGCTCTTTGTGCCAACTCTAGGTCCTATAAGAACGTTGCATGCCATCTTCCACCTGGCTTGAAAATATGCTGCATTCCACCATAAAGGACAGGAAGTTTGTCAATTCCCAGGCAGCTGTGAACAGTTTAATCTCCTTCCAGACAGCCCAGCATCCCATTCCAATTGTGGAGCTTCCTGGGGGATAGTTTGAAGAGCTGGTGAGAGATAATAGGGCCTTTATTCCAAGGTCATTCCTATGAGTTTGGCCTTGACAGTAACATCTTGATAACAGGATTGCCAATTCAAGCAGTCTCATGGTAGGATTTCTGAAGCTTCCTCCTCCATATACTGGAATGGAGGGCTTGAAAATTAATGTTTGGAAGAATAGTTTGAAGACTCAAATGACTGCTCTGTTAAACTTAGGAAATTAGCTGGAGAAGCATAGTTCAAAAAGGAGAAATTCCTGTGATTTTTAAGATAGATTTCTTATTCTGAACACTGCTTGTTGGCACTCCTGGGATTTCCCAATCTGCCTGTGAGGGCTGAGCTGGTAATTTGCCTTGGGTTTCTTGACAAGTCTCTAAGTTACTGAGCTCTTCTTCTCTCTAGGCTTCTGTATGTATATTAACAAATACAGAAAACTCCAAACAAACGCACCAGTCGTCTTGTTCTCTCTTTGGGAATATATTTTTGAAGAATCAAAGGATCACAAAGAACTACCATAAGACACTAATGTCCACTTCTCAGAACCAATAAGTTTGCTGTTTTCTAGAAAGTCTCCAAATTAAAAAAAAAAAAAAAAAAAAAAAAAAGTTGAATAGAAATTTAAACCAGCTGTAGTTTTAAACAGGGTTGTGCTTGATATAGTTTCCATGGGAATTGCTTGGTGCTTAGCCATTTGAAAACATGGCTACTTATGTAGATAATTAAATTAGAATTAGTGAATGCAGCATTCTTTTGAAAACCTGACCTTTGGTCTTTCTGGCACGCTGGTTGAAGATTGCAGGAAAACACAGCCTTTCTGGGCGTTACATATTTTGTACCTCCATATTTGCTAGATGCTACATTTAGAAATCTTCTAAGAAAAACTCCCACTGCTTCACTGTGTTCTCAGCAATGCCAATTGGATTATTCTGCCCAGCTCAGGAAAGGTGTACCTTTTGTTTCAACGTCAGAGAGAGAACTATTCCTTCCAACTTCTTTGCCAAAGTGTCATGAAAGGTCAACAATAAAAAGTGACAACTTCAAATATGTTTTAAAATTGAATAATAAACTAAGCTGAAAATAGACTAATGTAAACAAGAAACTTGAAATGAATATAGGTAATAAAACTTCTTATTTGGGTGACACAAGAGATTTGCACACTGCTAGAAAACGATCTTTTCCCTCAAGTGCATCTAAAATGTCACTGAATCAACAGGCCAGTACACAGAATTGGGCAGTAACTGTATTGTGTTGGAATAACGAGTTTGAGGACAATTAGCCAGATAATGCAGAAGACATATTTCTCATGTAGAAATTACTAATATTGCAAAGCAGTACATCAAGAATCACTTCAAAAGCAAGAACAGAGAAAATCTCACATCACTGGCTGCCCTTCTTCTTTCGAGTCCTACAATGAGGACTGTCCTTGTGTTCTGGATTAACACAGGAATCTGGCAACAAAATATGACTTGGCAAATAGGCTGGGCAAAGGAGAACTGAATCTCAGCTCTCTGCAGTCATCTGAGACCTCATGTTCATTCATGCCATGCTGTTTGCCCTCACTGAAAAATGCGTACACCTTGGAGGACCATGTTAGTAATCTAGGCGCAAAGTTGAAGACTTTCTGGTAGAATAATCTGCATCATGGATTTGGCTTAGTTTCCTCTTGGGAGAAATTGGAACCTCCCTTACTCTATGTAGTCAGCTGTCACTCAGCTTATTATTTTATTTTTAAAAGGACATTCTCAGGAAACAGTAAGGATTCCAAGACTGCTGATGTGCCATAATTATATATGTGAGATCTTCATGTTCCCTTGTTAAGGGGAAGAAGAGTCACAGGTTCGTGAATATGTTCTAGAAGAGAGAAGAAAATCTCCCAGGATTGCAAACCAGCCCTATCAGAGGAAACCCAGCTTGGACTCATGACAACCAGTTTGACAGAAAATTACTTGCGAGGGCGTAACAGATGGAAACACAATTTCACCATGGACATTCCTCTTGAGCAAAGAAAATCCCACCCAAAACCGATCAATCAATCAATCAATCAATCAAACAAACAAAATAACCCACCAGAAACTGAGATCAAACAGATGGCTTTTGCTTCAATATCATCCTCTCTTGATCTTTTGAACCACTATCCCAGTCCTATCAGAGAAGATCTGAAACCATGATGCGAGGGCTGTTTTAGATCAGCCAGGGAAAAGAAGGTGAAACAAGGATGAACGACAGGAGTAAGCAAGGGCTAATGCTGGACCACAACAGAACATTAAGTAATTCTGAAACTGCTCTTCTTCGGGTTGTGTTTTACTCCAACAGTCCCTGCATGTCACACAAGCCTGTTAGCAGTTATCTGAAACCTTATGGCCCCAAACCCATCCTTTTGTCAGACTGTGTGACATTCATCCAATACTTTCCTAAGGAGCACTTAATAGAAGATGAGGTCTGTCTGCCTGTATTTTTTTCCCATCAGCTGTCCTAGTGTACAGAATGAGTCAATGTGGGAGAATTCCTATACCACTGATGATACATAGGTACATTCAGATGTATTTGTGAGCTCCGTACGGGTAAAGGCTTCTCAGTAGCACCACTGAATTTGAACTTCACTGCCCCAGTGATGTGGCAGCGATGAACAGGTTTCAGTGCCATTTGACAGAGAGGAGGGAGGGGAGTGGGGGCAGATGTGACAGAGCCAGAAGAAAGGTGCCACAGAGCCAGGCTTCCTCCATCCCACAGCTGGCAAGAGACAGGATCTGATTCCTCCTTTTCCAGAAGTGACAGTCCCTTGGTAAACAGCAGGAACAAATCTCATTTCTTAGGGCTCTGGCTGAGGTGGTTTTATCCCCATGACAATCTGCTGCTCTGGGTTCTTCCTGAATTGCTAGAACCTCTGGACAGCTATGCTTAAAATCTCAACTCATGTCAAACCACTGGTGTCCCACCAAAGCCACGGTAAATTTGCTGTGCCTAAAAAGGCAATACAGAATCTCCCCTTGGAACACAGAAGAGGGCTCTAGGGCAGTGCAAAATGGAAGACATCTCACAGAGGCCAGGCAAAAATCATTGCTGGCAGACAGGGCAGCTCTGTCCCAAAAGTGAGCATGAAGCCTGGTTTCAATGGTCCTTGATCTTCTTTTTTTGCAACCCCCAAAGAGGCATGAAACCTACCAGTTTCCAATTGTTCACTCCAATTAAACACGACTGTGGACAAATTCATCTTAGACTCCTTGAGCTTTTTCTCCTGACTCTCACTCTCAGCAGTCAGGTGCTACACTGGTACAAATAGCTGACAAAAGTTGTGTGCCTGGCACTCTCCTTTCTGCTGGTATTCTTCTATGAGAAACACTTCTCAGGGAGAATCCCCAGCTCCACTGTTGGGGTCATTCAAACAAATGATCATAATGCTGGTATTTATGGGAAGGACAGGATGATCATCACCTCCTGTTCCAAACTCTTCTGTTTTCTGTGTAACCCTGCCAGCCTCCTTGGGAGTTTCTACCTCCTCACCTTGGCATATGACATGGAAGAAACATGATGGCACCACGGCAGTCTGCCAGCGCTGATCTCTACAGATACATGTAGGGAACATCTATGCTTTCAGTCTGTGTCATTGCAAGTGTTTGGGTACAACAGAGCCCAGGCCTTGCCAGCCTCAAGTACACATAACCACAAGATGTTCCCAAACAAAGCACAAGGAAAAGAAAACAAAAACTTGATCATTATTTTTTTTTAAAGCAGATTGTTTGAGGGAATTCACTTATCTTCTTGTTTTGAACCTTCAGATTGCATTTTGTCTGTTTTTATGTCCTATTCCGCCTTCCTCTTCTCCTGCTGCCCAATCCATTCCCCCTCCATCCCAAACATAAGGGCTAAAAAACATTGTTTCCCTCCTTTGAAACCTGAGATTTTTCTTCATTCCTGGATATAAGACAGAGTATAGCGGGGAGTGAGGTGGGGGAAGATGCTTGGCAACCCAAAAAAGAATGCAATAAGCCAGTCATTTCCTTCCAAAGCATTAAACTCCACTCACCAGAGTTAGCACTTTATGACAACCCAGTCAAACAGAAAAAGCAGAGGAGAAATGTCCCATGTTTCAGATCTGATGCATGGACAAGGTGCCAAATGATTGCATTTCTTCCATTTGCCACAAACTGGGTTAGCTTTGAGCTTGAAGGAGCAGGTTTTTAAGTACTGCTTCTGGGCCTGGCATCAGCACTTCTGTTGCCATAATGAGTCAGACATCAGAGGCAATACACACTAAAGGATGCAGGCCAATACCTAGGCAAATATGAGTGGGAAAGGAGGGCTAGCAAATACACGCACCTGACAGGCAAGAAGGACTCCAACCCAACATACATTTTGAAATTATAACCTCAATTTCCTGGGCTTCAGCAAATAAAAACATCTAAAAACAAAACTGATGGAAAAAAGTCTCTAGAATCTGTGCAAGGTTAATTTGCCAGAGGCAGATTTTGTTCTGTTAATTGCCATTTGCCATGTACCAAAGCCACAGACCCCAAATGCTCTTGCACATTTCCCATCAGGCAAGCAGACACAATTAAGAACATTTGAGCAGTCATCCTTACAACTGTAAAAAAGATAAATGTTTAAATGAAGGGGAAATTAATCTTTTGAGCCACAGAATCCACTGCTTCCAATGTCCCTTCCTCTGTCACTTCTGAGGGCTGCTGAACGGCTGTTAGATGAGTGTGAGTAGACAGCTGGCTTTGGGGACAGCCATGGGAAGGACACTGCATTGATGGAAAACATTTGAAAATCCAGTTCCAACCCGCATGCTATAGGCAGGGACACTTCCCTCTAGATTGTGTTTCTCAAAGCCCCATCCAGCCTGGCCCTGAATGGGGCACCTACAACCTCTCTGGACAACCTGTTCCAGTGTCACACCACCCTCACAGTTAAGAATTTCTTCCTCATGTCTAGACTACATCTATCCTCTTCCATTTTGAAGCCAGTTCCCCTCATTCTGTTGCTACACGCCCTTACAAGAAGTCCCTCCCCAGCTTTCCTGTAGGCCCCCTTCAGGTACTAGAAGGCCACTACAAGGTCCCCCAGAGCCTCTCCTGCACACTAAAGAGCCCCAGCTCTCTCAGCCTTTCCCCGCAGAGGAGATGCTCCAGCCCTCTGATCATCTTTGTGGCCCTCCTCTGGACCTGCTCAATGTCCTTGTAGTGTTGGGGGCCCCAGAATTTGCACCCTGACTTAGGCTCTATGCAGTCCAGGGACATCTAACTGACAATTCTCACATATATTGTAAGTCAACTAATTCTCAAATTCATTCTCATCTGCCTCATTTTCCCTATTTTTACTTCCTCTTCAGCTTATTTTCCTTTGTCTCTCCAAGACTTCATCAGACGTAACTGTCACAAATAATTTACTACATGAAGTTGCAACAATCTGCCCAACAACTAATACAAAATGGCCAACTACAGACCTCCAAACAACCTCTCATGCTCCTTCCTTTCTCTGTTCACAGGCTTCTCATACCATTTCAGAACTGGCTTAACACTGACAATTTAATTAATGTGATTTTTAAATGGGAAGAGTTTTAATTTTATTCTGATCTACGATGGTACTGATAAAGTCTTGTGCATTGCTGTGAACACGACCTCCACAAGTCACATTTCTTATGAGACCACCACCATCATTCAAAGCTCCATGCAGCTACAAATGGATATCACTCCTTTTTTTCTGGGATTCATCACTGAGCCTGTCTTCGGACTCAAAAATTGGAGTGACATGTTGCAAACTGTGTTACAAATCCATGTGATGTAAAAAAAAAACCAAAAACAAAAAAACCCCAACCAAACAAAAAAACACTTATTAATGCATACAGAAATCAATAGCCATGCTTTAAAACATCCAGTACCTCAATTTCCATGGTGTTAGACAACACTAAGACTATACAAGCCTAAAAGGTGAGGTCACTGCTTCAACAGGAACAAAATAATGAGGTCCAATATCCACAAAGAATTTGTATTCACATGCCTTTGTTCTGCAGTCAGTTAACTATTAACACAGATTAGCTCATGCACTTTATGGACGTAGTGCCAGGGTTTCTCTAAAATGCAGAGATACACAGATATGCTGTAAGGATTTTGAAAGACTGTATTTTCAAGATTACATAGAGATGAAAAGCAAAGACCTTACAGAACAATAAAAATGTGTACAATTTCTGATCAACCTTTATGTTACATTCAGTGCCTTGGTATTTGAGTTCAAGCCTACCTTGTGTGATCATACAGGCACATTTAAATAGAGAGAAGGAGATAAGGCAGCAGGAATATGATTCAGCTTTGATCGTAGAATGGATCCTGACTTTAACGTGTTGAGGATTTATGGAAACCAACTGGAATATGGTACATCTGCTCAACAAACTAAGGGTTTAACATTAATGCAAATCATCCACTGTTGAGGTCTTCCATACAGCCACATCTACCATAAAACAGTTTCTTCATTAGTTAAAGACAGTGTGGCCATGCTTCTTCTTCCTACTGCCACATTTTCTTCTGCACTTAATGATCTAATCACATTCTCTCTTTTCTACAGGGCCTTTGCCTTATTCAGTACCCAGGATGAATGGAACTCATTGAATAGACATCTGTAGTCTGACAGTTTGTCTGTAGACTTGCCTGGAGCTCAGGATTCATCTTTTGATTCTAGCCTTGTTTGTGCCACAAAGTTCCTATGCTATGATACTGGGATAGTCACTTAAACCAAACTGAAATGGGTGTCTGATTCAAGTCATTCAATGCGTCATTTGTGAAAGAGCTAAATGCTCATTCCATACAACTGCAGCAGAACACTACAAAAACACTAAATATTCCAGAATAAGACACTCAGCAGGTCAAACTTAAGACCATTGCTTTGGATGAAGTCAAACGAGGCTTGCAAAGACATCTCTTTCATCTAAACTTTGTTGTGCCAATTATGGATGCTCCAGACCTCCTGAGGAGCTAATCTGGCTCAGGTGGTCATCTCATGCTAGAGACTTGGCGAGTGATCAAGAAAGCACAGTTTCCCTAGGCCATCTATCAAACCTGCAAAGTCTTCAGACTTTGTAAGTATCCAAGCTTTTCACCTTCACATACATACGTACAGGAAACTACCAGGTATCAAAATACAGTGTGACCATAAGTTGGCAGAGAATTGATGAGTCCAAACGGAGAAAGAATGTGATTTAATCAATGTGCTTATCTTGCACTGGACTTGAGCAAACATGGGAGAAATTTGCTTATCTGACCAAAGCAGCAGACAGATGTGGAGGTACATTGTTTCACACTCCAACATGGCTCGATGACCGTAGCAACAGTGTCAGCTACGTCCAACCTGCAGAACACAACTTGCATGAAGCCCAACCCACCTGGCAGAGCATCCACCCCCTGCCCTGTGCCATCATGGCAGCGGCTTTTCCTACTGAATGGCCTGGCCCAGCCCTTCAGCACCAACCAAACCTTGGTGTGCTGTGAGCCCCAACTGGGCTGAAACCAGGGCATGGGGCACAGCATGGTGTAAGCTCAAGTCATGGCCAATAAAGTTATGCACTTAGATACACTTGGCTAAACATAGATCTGCAAACAGCAAAGAATATGCTGCGCCGTTATCCCTTTCCACAAAGGAACTTGAGAACACGTCTGAAAAAAAATCATCAAATTTTTTGTTTATTTGCAACTTCATTTTCTGTCAACATAAACATATTAATGGAATGTATAAAGCTGCAATCAAAACTTTGATTAGAGCTTTATAATCCCTCTCTTACTAGAGAGAAATATCCCTGACTTCACAGTCATGCCTTATTATCGTTATCACTTTTGGTCAGCATGTACATTTGTGAACAACTCTTTTGAAGGATGAAGTGCGTGAAGAGTAAAATTTCTTCAAAAACCTCTGAGTAACACCTTGAGAGCTCACTAAGAAAGTTCACTAAGCCACTGCCATTGAACCAGAGTGATGTATTAGTTTCACAAAAACAAGGTCACATATCCCACAAGTTTTATGTTTTTGTTGCTCTCATTTGTATATGTTTTAATCCAAAAAAATCTATTACTTATATACATCAATTATACTATATATTTAATGAGAGCTGTTCCAAAAGTAATGCCTCCTGTTTTATTAATTTGGCTCACACTGTCAGAGGTGGATGTTGGTGATATGGTAGTACAGGATGAATCTTCCCACCAGTATCCCATTACATTTTGTTGCTGTGTGACAGACGGCAGCAGAGGGGCAGTCTGACAAAATGGCATCTGACACAGAAGCGTGTATGAAGCAATAGAGTGTCACTGAATTCCAGCATATAGAAAAAATAGCACTTGTTGACATTCATTGATACTTGCTGAATGTTTATAGGGACCAAACAGTGGATATGAGCACAGTGAAGCAGTGGGTGGTACATTTCAGCAGCAATAACATCAACAGTGAGCCACCTCCACTGGCACAGATTTTTACAAGCTTTGCACAGCTAATGGTATTGACTATGTTGAAAAATAGTATTTTGTAGCTGAGAATTTGCTCAAACACTGTTATTGTTCACTTTGCTGTCATTTCAATGGAAACAAATAGAAGGCATTACTTTTAGAGCACCCTGCGTATATATGGCCCAAGACAATTCCTCTTTACTCACTGTGGCCCACACAAGCCAAAAGGTTGGACACCCATGGTCTGAGTGATGCTTGGGGCAAGGTGGTGACTTCACAACCCAATGTTGTTTCAGTGAAGGCGAAAGAGCAGACACTCACTTCACTTCACTCAGACCTCTATACCAGACTTCATTTAACAACACAAGAAGCCTCACTAGATGCCTATCAACACACAACATGTGACTTCCATCTCACCAGCAGTATAAAGCAGGTCCCTTGCATTAAAAGTAGACACTCCATTGACTTGAGTGGATTCGTGGATCTGTCTCATTCTCACTGCCTATTAGCAGGGTTGCCTCTTTTAGTAAGAAATTGCACCTCTGCTACTTTGTGAATGATAAATTGTTAATATAGCTTAATTAACTACTGACTAGCCTCATAAAATTTAGAACTAATGTAGCTAGTGCATTTATTAATGACAATTCCAAATCTGTTATATCTGTTGTCTCAAAAACCTACCATTACCAAAAATCTACCACTAACTTTGTAAAATCTATCTCAGAGAAAGTCCTTGAGAGGCCTCCGACAGGCAAATGTTGATTCCGATAAGTGGCTATGCACAAAATCCCTCTGACATAAACTGTTGACCAAGTCTGAGAGAAAGACTGGGCCTAGACACACCTAGATTCCTCCCTGAAAAGGAGTTTAGAAACCTTGTAGCTCAACAGGAGGACTTCACCAACTAGCCATGTGTCAGACTCATACAATTAACATGACATTTTGTCCCCCCCACCCCCCTATTTACTACACTCTATACAGGAAGGCGTAGTAAAAACTCTTCTGAGGAGAGGATTCCATCATCCCATCCCACCCTAACTGTAGCCAGTTATTTCTGTATCCTTTTTCAGCCGTGCTGAAATATTAGGTAAGACTGTTAAAAAGAGATGGAAAGATTTCAGCAGGTAGTGGTAGGAACTGCAGGGTTTTCTATGTCCTGTGCAGGTCTCTTCTACCAAGAACCTGAGCAATCTGGTATTTAGGCAATGTTGCTTTGGGAGCAATTCTCCTCTGCAGTGTGGTAAGTTTCTTTTGTGGTGTCA
The DNA here is from genome assembly GCF_023343835.1 of Lagopus muta. Taxonomy (NCBI): domain Eukaryota; kingdom Metazoa; phylum Chordata; class Aves; order Galliformes; family Phasianidae; genus Lagopus; species Lagopus muta. The sequence goes on along the minus strand of NC_064435.1, from coordinate 44,763,614 downwards.
AATTTGGTATCATTTTGGGGACTGATCTGTGGCGCTCATCCAACAAGTGTAAGTGAGTCAATGTTGGGCAAAGTTGGCAGGAGAGGCTTGTTCAAGTGTATGTTTTCACCCTGTAGAGTAACTGCTCAGTAATTAATTAAAACCTTGTCTTTAAAAAAATGCAGGTACTAATATTCTAAACAAAGAATGAATAAAGGTACACGGAGACCTTGCTCCTGTTTCTCCTTGGTTCTATACGCTTTGGGAGAGCATTCCCCTTTGGGCTGGTACTCTGGTTTCTCCTCCTGACTGAGCCAGATGCCCCCAGCTGAATTTGGATAGGCCACTCTATCTTCTGGGCAGCAGTTTCCTTCTCTGCAAAATGCATCCAAGCTCCACACCTCATTTGTTAGAGACTTTGAAATCTGCTGCTACTGAAGAGACTGCCATTATTATTACTATCACTATCTTTCTTTGTGGTTATTCCATTCAAATGATCATAGTTTTAAATTAACCTTTTGTGTCATCTACCCATTGCAGAAGATACATATTCTCCTGAGCACAATGGGAACAGAATGTTCACAGTTTCCAAGGCTGCTTCTTCAGGTAAACCTGTGTCCTCTGGGAGCCTGCTTCACTGAATTTACCCAGAATAAAGCACAAAAACACTTATCTCTGCCTTACTGCCTACTCATACTTATTCATAAATGCATGGTGTACTGAGCAACCCTTTTCTCCTCCATATGTGCCTAGGGAATGCTCAACTGCTCTATTTTAGCTTCTGAACCGGTATTTGGCTCTTCGCTTTGGGACAGTGACTTCCACCTTCCCAAGACACAGCTGCACTTCCTATTTGCCGATCAGTTTTAATCTGATCCAGTCTGCAGATCCAACAAGTGATAGACAGCACTTACTAAAACCTTCAGCAGAACATTTATTTACAAATGTAATGGAGGAGGAAAGGGGGGAACTCTTCATACGTAGCTAAATATGGCAGGTTTTGTCCAGCATGTCTGATCTTGTCAGGCTTTGAGCACCTCCGCTGAAACCCTGAGACACTGAAGGATGCTCTGAACAGTCTGATTGCCATTTTGTGGCTGGCAGACACCAATGTCCATTTCTTTAATACTCTGAATATATTTAAAGACATGCACCCACCATGGGGATTATATGATCTGCCTTTGCGAACAGAAGAGACAGTCACAATCTGGCTGCTCTCTTTTTTCCCCTCACCTTCTTACATACATATAGCAATAGGTATTACCCTAGAAGCCTCTGTGAAAGGTTTGGTCAGAAGTTCATCATATATTGCATGCTTTTCATTTTCTAGCAGCCCATGTAAGGCCACCTTGGCACTCTCCCAAGTTTGTCATTCTGCTTTTAACATTATCAATCCTGTTAGACAAAACCACAGATCAAATACTAGGCTTTCAAATGCAGTTTCCTAGAAAATACTCTGGATGAGCCAGAACAGAAGCATCCACTGGGGACACTGACTAAAAAGAACAAAATATGGCTCTAATTTCTGTTTACTTAAACCACAGAAAAATGTCATAGTTCTGCAATATCATTCTGAAGTCACCAATATTTTACCTATACTGCCACTCCAGTACCAGGGAGAAGCATAGGAATTTAATCCTTTTTATTTGTAGATCAAGTCTGGCAGAAGGGCTGTGTGTTATTATTTCTTATCTTGCAGACTGAAGCATGTACAGTATGCGTGAGTGAAATTTATTTTCCTTTTCTCCACTGTCATTTGTGTCACAATAAACTTTAGTTTCTCCTCTAAATTATTTCCTTCTCTATAATTTCCCTGGGTGACTCTTGAACCCTGAAGTGCTCCTACCTGCAAAACTACCAATAAGAGTATTCTGAACTCTACTTGTTCACAAGAAACTTGTAATCCTCACATCCCATAAATGCTGTAAGATGAAAGGAGCTTACTCTGCTTTCATCATGCCCTGCTCATTTCCTCAAACTAGAATTTCTCCTCATTCAAGTGTCTCTCCATTTCTTTCTTGCCCACTCCAGAAATGAAAAAAAAAAAATCATATAGGCGCATACTGAACTGAACGGTAATTTTGCAGCAGAATTTGATCACTACAGGAACAAGGGAATGAAAATACATAAGAGTGGAAAAATCCTTTAGATCACAAAATTTAATAGTTTTTGTAGATAAATGGTATGAAAGGCTCCAGCACTGTTCTCCTTAAAAAATGCATCACAGCTTTACTGTAGAGCACTAAATACCAATGTGAAGCATACTAGCAATGTGTGGGATGATCAGCACTTCATGGATGGATTTCAGTTTTGCACTGGAAACCTAAATAAACAGATAGATAGATAGATAGATAGATAGATAGATAGATAGATAGATAGATAGATAGATAAAGGAGGGATGTGGGAATAGATTGTGCTTTCACATATACTAAACTTGGGTTATTCTGTCCTATATTGAAAATGTCAGCACAAGATTTTCTTTTGTTATAAATACCCGATAGCCTAGAATGCCTTTCACAAATTTTGCTAGAAATTTATAAAGTGTCTGCTGCTGTTGTAGTTTTCTCTAGCATTGTGTGTTGGATTTTCCAAAAATACATGTTTCAGAAGAAGCACCCAGGTGAACAAAACCTCAGTAGCAATACTAGTGCTGCTACACATACTTTTCCCCAGCTTTGTGTTGGGAGATCCCCACCTCCAGAGAAGGAGTTGAGAGGCTCCTCCAGGAGCCCTGCATGCTGCCTGCTGCACCCCGCTGCTGCAGCGCTGCCTTTAGCAGCCACACACTGCATGTGACACATGAAATAAAGCTTTTAGACATTTTCCGTAACCTGATGGCATATGTGGAGAACTCAGAATATTCCTTCTCACATTTGTCACTTTCTGTGTCATCAAAGAAGCAAAATGAATTTCATCTTCCTCCTCACAGCGCTGTATTTGGGTCCCCAAGTTCTCAGTCTTGTCTTGCCCTGACTGCCCAAAGGAACAGACATTTTTGATTTTATTACATCCAAACACCCCGCTTTATTGTTCAGATAACTGATCAAAGTATTAAAGACTACCCTAAGGGTCTATCTGGGGGTATTCTGCTGCCATCCTTCCTAACCTCACTGCCCTTTCACTTTTCATTCTGACGATATTTGCTTTCTATTTCAAATCATATACGAGGCAGAAGTTTGCACCTTACCTCCTGGCTGCTAGATTTTTCATAGCTATAACATTTTTCTCATCTTGTGAGAAAAACTATCGCATAGTTTCACAAATTTTTATGGAAATTATTTTCCCTAATATTTATGTTAAATGGTTCTGTTTAATCCATGGCTTCACCGAGAGACTTCAAGGATCTGTTAGGAAATTAGGAGAGATATGCTTTTCCTCTACTCATTCTACAACATCTAACATTCAGCTCATCTGCAGGTTTTGTACCTCACTAATTCACCCTTTCTTCTTTTTCATTAGGCTGAGATGATCTCAGTTGTAAAGCAAAATGCTTGAAATGTTCCATTTATTTGGTATAGCAGAGTAGTCAATTTCTAAGGGAACACTGCATGATTTTCTTAACAGCTCTCAGCCTTGATTAATGCCATCTGCTCTGGGAGGTTTGTTCCTTTAGCACGTCAGTCCTGAAGCTTCTCTTGTGGTACCCCAATGTTTGATAGGCCCTTACCTTTAGTAATTAAATAAAATATGTAAAGAGTGAATATATTTCCAACGAGTAAAGACTAACAGGAGGACACAATGTAGGCTCTGTGATACACTTACCATTTTTGAATAGCCTCTGCTAGCAAGTCTACCAACTCTCTTTTACATATTAGTATTTCTCATTTGTTTCTAGAAATATGTCTGCTTGCTTTTAAAATTTCCTCCCAGTCCTCCTGTTTCCCATCTTTCACTCTTTCTTGCCAGTTTACGTTCCTTTCTGTTGGGTTAGTCAGGGCTAGATTTCCTTTTCCTGAAGGTTACCTGTTTGGTTCATCGTACTGTGTTTGTTTTTTCTTGCCTTCCTGCTTCCTTTTTGGTTTCAGGGTATGCATACCTTCTGTGATGCAATTATGGTATGCTTAAGTAGTTCCATGCAGAGGCTAAGGATTGTGATGTCTTCACTTCTGATTAGTTTCCTCTTCTGTACTTCTTTCCAACCCTCTATTCCTTCCAAATGCAAGAAATGTAAAAGATTATACTTTAACTACAATATAATTTAATTGTTAGCTGCCTGGTAGATTTTGTTCTCCACCCTGTAAGGCTTTGTATTATGTTTTGGGTTTCTCGTTCCGAGCCGGGGTGGGAGATATCTGTGTTAGCTTCTTTGTTTAAGGCTGGCACAAGCTTTTATACTTCCAGATCCTGCATGAAACACAGCTGTGACACAAACAAGTGGCAAATGCAATTTCAAATAAAAGTGCTGCCAAAGCACTTTGAGGGGGAAATGACAAAGTAAGATTGGTCAGACTGCTTGATGCTGGAACATGTTTCAATAAGTTCAAAAGCACTGGCAGCGTTTTGGAAAAAAAGCTGGATGTGTTATCAGGATGGCATTCTCCAGGAATGGAGGGGCTGCTCTGTTTTCTTTTTGCTCCATGATCCTGTTTCACTGTGTTTATTAAACATAGAAACTGGGAAAACTGCAAGAAAAAATTCTGGTTTAAAACCATCAGACGCACATGCTTTGTTTTAACATCTCCTTGCCATGGTAGAACAAACTGCTTTAATCAGTTTCAATCAGCTTTGAAACCTAAGGGGGGAAAAGAAAAAAAAAGGCATTTAAACAAAAACGCCAAGAGCACTGAGAAGGGGCATAATGGTAAGGAAAAAACTAACAACTAGCCTTCCTCACACTGAAAACAAGAGTATTATCATGCAGGAAGAGAAAAAGAGGAAAAACAAGGAAAGGGTCAGGTAAGGCTCTGAATATGACCAAAGAGTTTGCATATGGAGGTTGGCCATAAATGACACCAAATCACTGGGCTGCAAAGCTGCAACCAGGTCCAATGGGGGAGCTTGGAGTGTTTCCCATCTGGATGCCTGCTACAGCCACATCCCAGATGGGCCCTGGGCAAGAACCCAGTGCCCTCTGATGCACAGCAGCCAGGCAGGAGCTGAGACACCCTTCAAGCCACATACCTGATTTGGAGGTGACGGTTGCCATTGCGTAGCGAAGGTCAGTTTGGACAGTTTCTTTTACTTCCCCACCATGGTGTGGGATTTACTTGGCTGCAGGTAGCTGAAGTCGTGCAGCATGGTGACATTACATTTATTAGACCTTGGCTTTAAAAGGAGATTTGTAAAAGAAAAGAAAAGCACCAATGTATTTTTAGGGCAGAGAAAATTTTTAAAAAAGATATGTATTTTGAAACTGACCCTTGGCAGCCTGTTTAAAAGAGCTTGAAACTATCTGAACTACACAAGGGGAAAAAAAAGGGAAGAAAAACATGCCCAGGAGGGCTGAAAAATCACTTCAGTAATAGATGACTTTTAACTTTACATCAGAAAATGTTTGGCAGGCATAATTTTAAAGTGTTAGGGAAATGTGTGTGATAACTGCTCGGGTGAAAGAGCAAATGTAGTCCACAGTGAGATTTATCAAATGTTCATATAAGCAGTCAGAATCTGGCAAGGCCAGCTACCGGAGAGGGGTAAAGAGGATCACAGCTCTGAACTCTGAAAATCTAATGAAGCCCAGTGATTTCTCACAGGAAATTTTTCTTTGAGCATGTTCATATGTCGTGGGAATGCTAGCAAGCAGAAAGCTCTGACAAAATGCCAGCTATAAGGCATAAGGGAAACAAAACCCTCCAAGCCCTACCAAAGGCCAAACCACCCTTTTCCTCTCTTAAAGCTGAAAGATTCTTGATACAACAAAATCCCTGAGCTCTGCTGCATTACCCTTAATTACACAAACAGGCCTATTAACACAGCCAGGGTTATCAAGAGGGTCTTATAGGACTGATTCTTTCCCCAAAAGACCTGAAAAGAACTGAACAACGCAGCGCCTGCACGGGAATATGAGCAGAGGCTTTAGCCAGTCAGCATCAGAAGGCAGTGCAACCCAGGGTATACATGGGAGCAGAACCTTACTACATGCTCAGAAAAGGAGAGGTGGACATCAAGGTAAGGGAGAGAGGTATGAGGCTAAGAGGATAACAACCAGAGGAAAAAATACAGCTTAACGCAGAATTTAGATTTCCCTGGTTTTGCACCATAAATATCTGAGCAGCTTGCTTTTGCTATTCTGCTGGAGTAGCATCCTATCAAGGAAGTGTATCCTCTTAAGCACCTTTTGTGGCCAAAAAATTAAAAAAAAAAAAAAAAGAAAAAAGAAAAAAGAAAAAAGAAAAAAGAAAAAAGAAAAAAGAAAAAAGAAAAAAGAAAAAAGAAAAAAGAAAAAAGAAAAAAGAAAAAAGAAAAAAGAAAAAAGAAAAAAGAAAAAAGTGGATTTAATAGCAGACACCTCCAAGATCATTCTCAGTACTTGAGCCATGATCGTTTTGTGACGAGTTGACATTTGGAAATGTTTGCTTGTAAGTTTCTTTGGAGCATGGGTTGTAATAGCAGGGTACACCTCGGATCCCTCACGCCAGAAATGAGGGGACACCAATGACACAGAAAACCACAGAAGTCACCAGACCTGACATGGACTTTTGGAGAGCACTAGGTGTGTGACAGAAAATATGTAACAGCCAAGCCTACTTGCAAATGTACCTTAGTCTTGAAACTATACACATGAAGTCCAAGTGGGAGTGTGGGGTGCCCAGCACCTTCAAGAATTGGGCCGTCTTGCATGTAAGAGGCCGGAATTTGATTCTGTTTTTCACTTTCAGCAGAACTGTGCTGGCTTTCCAAGTCCCCAGGAACACATGAAAGCCATGTGTCTCTCTGGCCCAAACCATTTGTAACTCATACTTTCCATACGAAGTTCACCATAAAATAACAAAGAGAAATGACTTAATTGAATTTGTTTGGAACCCAATGTCAGAGCAGTGTAACAAACAGAAAACAGTCAGGCACTGTGCAATCAAACAATTAGGGAGATGTTAAAAATTTCAACACACATGCAACTGCATTGTGGAAAAACAATCCAAACTACTACATGTATTACGGCTGTGCTTCTATAATAATTTCCATCCAGGCGTAGAGAAACATATATTTTACTTGAAAATTCCCAGCCTCATTCCCTGGGACTAAAAGGGAAACTGCAGATCTCTGCTGCTGAGTGATTAGCACAGGGTCATGGGGTAGGAGAGGTGGAAGCAGGACTTTGGACTCCTGGCGATGTACCTTAGCCACAAAACCATCCTTCAGTCTCCTTCATGCTGATGACTTTGGAACTCACTTTAAAAGATCTAGTGAGTTGCAATGATGGGAGTACTAGATAGCCACGCTAGACAGCCAGAGGCAACAAAAATGATTAGAGACGTGTGGGGGTATTTCTAAACAAAAAGATTAAGACCATTTCATTTAGAAAGGAAAACGGTAAAAGATGATAGAATTGAGGTATAGAAAGTAATGAATGGTGTGAAGGAGAAATCAGATGCCCTTCATAAAACAAGAGGGCACCTAATTGAACTTAAAGCAGCATTAGCCTATAGATGGATAAGGATATCACTTTCCAGCTTATCTCTAAGCAACCTATGGAACTCTCAGTTGCAGGATATTGATGTAAATTGTTCAGTAAGATTAAGAAAAAAAGGAATGGTTATAGCTAGTTATAAATACAGAAGATCTTTGAGCTCAAGAAACTACTTCTTCAAAACTCCATTTTTCTTCTGGAAGAACCATCCCCCAAGAAAGACCTAACTCTTCATGTTCTCCAACTGAGTGTCACCTGCCTGAGTGCGAAAGTCCAGGAAAGGCAGCAGCTGATTTTTCATATGTCCCCCAAATGGGAGCAGACCAGCCTACACACTTTTCAGGAATCCTGTTCATCAGAGCAGCCTTTGACACTCAGCCCTGCTAACAGGCAAAACGATATTCTCATCTTGCCTCCAGGAATCCCAAACTGCCCTTGTACACATGGGCCAATACAAGAAAAAGCTTAGGGTCAGGAAGGCTGTGCTGTCTGTTTCTTTTCCCCTCAGCTCACGTGTGCAGACACTTCCAACTTTACTGCTCTTTCCCTCTTTCTCCAGAGCTGAGCTGTGGATCTATATGAGATCCCATCAGGGCCTCAGCAGTGATTATTTCCTGGACATCCAGGGTGTTCATCAGCCCTTTTGTTTGTCTACACACAATGAAGCCACTAGATCTAACAGTTCAGGTGTCTCTTCTGACTCTCTTTAAAGCCCCACAGTGGTGCTGCATTTTCTTCAGGGCTCTCCCTAAACTTCCCCACATCGGTAAGCTCTTTTTTTTTTTCTGTGATTACAGTGCTAACCCTTCTCTGTTGACCTAGTCTGCCTTTAGTAGTGCAGTGGTCTTCATTACTTTACCCACAGGCACTGGTTCAGGTGCCTTGACATCACCCATAAAGTCCCCTCCAATACAGACCATAAGGCCCACCTGGCCATTTTCCTACTATTCCATTTAGGATGAATCAGGCTGCTGTATATAAATGATCTCAAGTTTGCCTATCAATAGCAAGCTAGGAAGGTCTGTATTCACCTTATGTCAGTGATCCCCAGCATCACCCTTCAATGTTTAGAAAAGTGTTTGGTTTAATGAGTATGTAATGGGTTACGGAAATGACAATGACTTGAATTACTCAGCATGGGTCCCAATGCTGAATGGATGGATGGAACATTGATCTCATTTAGGAAGGTGTCTTAACTAAACCTTCAAGTTAATTCCTTGCATTACTTGGAAAGAAGCACTCCTCATAGAGAGAGGCATCATTATTTTAGTCAGAGACCCTGCTTCAGCCCTTCCCCCTCTGTCTGGTGACCATGGCACTCTTACCTTCAGCCCTTGATCATGCTGGTGGGCCTGCATTTCTTTTACAAGACACGAGATGCACAGCTCCTCTTCTATCTAATGCTACCTCCAAGTTCAGATCACACAGGGAAATACTGCTGTTCTTATTTCGTAAGAGTACTTTGCCTTAACTCTGAGCAATTGTAACAGCTTCTGAACGCTTTGGTTTCCAACAGCTATTTATATGTTCTCAGCATTTGCCTTTCCACTCTTCCCTCTGCTCCTCTGGCAATGATAGCAGGAGCTACTATTATTAATTACTTGTTGAATAACTGCAGTGTTCTGCTATAGCAGGAGAGGTGGTCCTTCCCCAGCAGGATCTGTAAGCTGGGTATACAGGTAAACTAGCATGTAGAAAGTTTGCAGGGTGATCAGATGATGAGGAGGATGTTTTTAAGTCCTTGTAAGAAGGTGAGGAAAAGAGAAAAAGGCTCTTTGCGTAGTTTCTTTTTTAAGTCCTCCTTTCACTGACATAGAGCATGATGAATATTAATTATAGAAACATAGAACATCCAGAGTTGGAAAGGACCCACAAGGAACACTGAATCCAGCTCCTGGGGGGATGAATGAGGTGAGAAAGTGAATTCACAACAAAGTGAATGTCAGTAAGTAAATCAGAGAACAATAAACATTAATGGTTTACTTGAAAAAAAAAAAAAAAAGAACTACAGAGAGAGAAATAATTTTACAGCTGGAACAGAGAAGCAATGATGGATCTACATACATGGCAATCAAAAATTCCTCTCATGGACAAACATCCAAATTTTTTATTGATCAGAATAACAGACAATGATTGAGGACTTTATTCCTGTGAAAAAAAAATCAGATACTTTTTCGTTTTTCTGTCATATGGTCTTCTTCAAATTTTTATTTAACTGAAGTTCAAAATAAAATAAATTGTGGTTGCTAGTTGTGAGAAATCTCTGGTTTCAGTTTTGTAAAAGAATCCCACCACATCTGCTTTTAAACAGATTTGATTTTTTAAAAGTAAAATGTATTTTTACTTGAGAAAATTAAGCTTTTTTCTACTGACAGAACTGTTGATGAAAAGAGTGAGTCAGCCATAGACTACTGGGACTGTGCAGGTGAGCTCACCAACATAAAGAGTTGGCATTCTTTGTAAATATTCTTCAAGCAGCTCAGGTTTAAACACATGTTCAACGCATCACTCAATTCAAGGGTATCTCACTTCCAATAACATACTCCAGGTTTTGTGTCAGAAAGCATTCTTGGAAACAATTGCTTTCTTTATGTCCACATTTATCACCACTTTGCCTGAGCAGATATTTTTCTCTGGGATTTACAACTTGTGTATATTTATAAAGAACAGTCATATCTCTTTCTAAACTATGCTCTGCTAAGATAGACATTCAAGTTCCTTTAAATCTCCTTTCACTCCACTCCCTAGTCATCCTTTTAGCCCTGGTTCCAGCCCAAGTTCATTGTTCTAGAAGACAGATGCTCTGAGTCGTGCATTCTGCTCTAGATTAAATTTCACCTGTGCCTTAAACTGAAGTATTAATATTTCTGCTGGAATTGACTCTCCTGAGACAACTACCCATAATTTCTAGTCCAGCCAAGTACCAATGGGGTTTCATACTTCTAAACTAAAAGCTATGACAGATGAAGTCTAGCACATGTATTACAGCAGCATGAGATAATTCAGTCCCCACACCGGGTATGTGTCTGGCAGAGGCCACCATATTCACACAGAGATGGGATAGGAATAGGCATATGCCTGAGTTTACGTACTACCAGTCACAGTCCCGCATGCTAGATACCCAGTCAGTCATTCTGAATTATTAGCATGAAAATAAAGGAAATCCCATAGAGGCTTACACCAATTCCAAGGTCTGGAGCAGAACTGAACCAGCAGGGCTGGCTGAGAGCAAATAACCATAGCTGTACAGGTCTCACCTTAGAATCACAAGTAGAAAGCCTGGGTGAGAGAGAAATCCTTCCCTTCTTAGAAGGGGACAGGACAGGAAGGAAAGACAACCTCCTTGTGCAGTGCTACTTTTTTTTCCCTTCCTCAAAAGTCTGTTTCTTATGAGTAGTACACTCATTACACTCAGTACGAGCAAGGAAAGCCAGGTGAGTAAAGCCACTACATAATTTGCAAGGATGGGCTGCCCTTTGCCCAAACAAGCACCTTTAAGGTTTGTATCCCTCACTCGTATGCCTCAGCTACTCATAAACCACCTGCAAAGCCACATTTGCGCTAACCTGCCAACCACAACAAGCTGGGAACTTCCACTGCTGGTGGGGCAGCCAGCCATATGAGCAGCCATCAGGAGAAGGTTGTAGGGTGAGCAGTTCTTATCACAAATATGGGCTTAACGCAACTGAGAATGTACCAGCATCCACTTTGATTCAGTTGGGCATGGGATATTGTTTATTTGATTTCTGGATCAAAAGCCCGATTAAAATTCACAGCAGACAACTCGAGATTATTAAAACTACAACACACATCATCAATTTGGAATGTGCTCATGGCTTTCATGTACATTTAAAAAAAATGCTGAAGGTATTATCAGCTAGGAAGATAGTAGTTACTGCCTCCCCCCACCCATAAACATTCTCTAAGTGTATAAATACATGCAATACATGCCTCTGGGCAGCCTGGTCTAGTGGTTGGCAACCCTGCTCATTGCAGGGGGGTTGAAACTACATGATCATCATGGTCTTTTTAAACCCAGGCCATTCTATGATTCTATGAACATAATTTACTAGAGAAAAAAGAAAAGGAGAGATACTTCTGCCTGCACAAGTAGTGAAGTGGACAAAATAAAAATGAAGGTCTGAGTTTCACACTGTTTGATTTCAATCAGAAGAAAAAAAAAAAAAAGAAGGAATTTCTATTCTGTGGAAAGTAGGACACAGAAATCTGTATTTTAACACAGTAAGGCAAATTAATTCTTTGTGAAACAACACAGAAGTCGATGGAACTATACCAGAGATGAATTTTATCCAGGCTGTAAAAAGAAAACATAAGTGCAATGTGGACCAACAGAAGAGATTCCATTTAGAGCAGGAGTTATGTTTCTGTCATAAAAACAACAACAACTAACTAAATTTATTTCCTGGAAGGAGATCCAACTTGGCTCCAGTGCAGTAGTGTAGAAGGGTCCAAAATAAGTAACAGCAGGCATCTCCACTAAAATTTGCTTCTGAGCATCATGATTTTTCCTCTGGTACCAGCGAAGAGTTGAACACATATTGCAAGTGAGGCACAGGAGCTTACTGCACAGAATGTAAAAAGGGGGCAAAAGCTCTGGAATTTAAAACTCAGCTTGGGAATCGGTGTACGATCTTAAACAACTCACACACATTCTGTGAAGGTAGCTCCCACTCAAGTGTCTTCAACTTCCTAAATATATAGGCTCAAACTCAGGAGTGGGGGGAAAACAGTTTCACCAAGCTCAGTGCCTGCTGCCTCACACTGAAAGGTGGGGGTCTAATCCTTGCTGCAGGAGTGCTTGCAACAGTGAGTGCCTATGGGCTCCCTGAAGCATCAGCACCTTCCAAAACCCAGCTGATGACTAGATACACAAAAGCAAGAACCCTGTATTATTTTAGTGGTAGCAGTTCACACACACCAGCACAACGTTAACAAATGAGCAGCAAAGCGCCATAATCACAATCTGTGTGTTTCTGTCTGTTTTCTGGTATCCTCTAAATGTTTCTAAAGAAGGCAGGATACAGAAAACAGAAATATCTTTCCTTCCCAGATGGGCTCATGTGAAATTCTGCCTGACTGTGAATGGCAGATAGGATATTTTGTTCACTGCGAGAGACCCCGCTTTGAATAATGTCCTCACATTTGTTATAAACAGTGAATATTTCCTTTCAGGTTACATTTTCTCCATACATAAACTTGGCTTAATCCAATAAAGAGCCTATATATGCAGGTCTTCTACCCATGACGCAGGGGAAAGGGTGGCTTTTTGATCCCTGATAGTCAGTCAGTTTTTCATTTCTGCATGAGCAAGACCCATGAGTTCCCCTCATGTGAAACCATTTGCTCACAGGTTGTTCTCAGCCTCAAAAGGAAGGAGGCATCTGGTAAGTAGTGCTTCTTGGAGGGCAGCAACAAAAGCTGCACCAGGCACAAGGAAATTGTTCATTAAAGAAACAATACCAAACATCAACCAGGGAACTATGCTGATGTGACAGATGAACAACAACAACAAAAGAATGGAGAGAAAACACAGTTCTAAAGTTTTGCAATAAATTTGTCTTCTGAATAGCAGATGTACACCAAACATTCCTCCGAAATTTTGGCATCTAATTCAATCATGTTTAAAATGGAACTTTAAATGGTGGCGGTTTCTAAGGGACAGAGCAACACGTTAAGGTCTGAATCTGAATGATATCTGGGAGAATTCCACTGAAATCAATGGTTACAACAGTGCAAATCCGCAAGAGATCTAAATCTGTCCTAGCTGATTCCAGATCTATCTTTTATTTGCTATATGGCTCCAGGCAAGTCAGTGACCTTCTTTTTATTTCTCAGCTTCTCCATCCGTAAAATGGTGATAATGCTGCTTGTAACACACGAAGGCTGGGGGGACTGGTTAGTTCTATGGCACTCTCTGGAGGTGGAAACTGCATGGGCTCAGCCGTTTTTAGTCACCTCCACCTCCTTTACAGACTATTCTTAATTCAAGTATTTTCACTCGCTTGCATATTTCGCTTTTAGAACTCTCAAACTGTAGGCTGAAGTCCTTACTCAGGCGTTAATTCCATCACAGGATTCATTTGAGAAAACCAAGGATCAAATTCGGACTTCGGCCCCAACAACAACAAACTGCAAAGATACCTCATGCGAGACAACCCATGCGGCACGCAGTGCCATTGGCTCCGCTCGCATTCGTTTTTCGGAGCTCGGGCGACCCAAACAGCCACGGTACCCGCACACTGACAGCCGCCCGTTTCCTCGCTGCCGTTTGAGGAGCGCTCCCGTTCGCAGCCACAGCCCGCGCTGTTTCAGCAGCGAAACCGGGAGAAAGCCCCAACCTGGGAGCACCCCGGTGCCTGACAGCGGTGAGAGGGACCTCTAGCGTGTGCTACAGCTGCGTGCCGCGCTCGGGGCTCGCACATCCCAACCACTGCAGTCATTTTGAATACGCGACGGGAAGTTTCGCTCAGTGCTTCCCAACTACTTCGCGAGCATCCTCGCACGGGCGCGGCTTAACCCGATCGGCATCAATTAAAGTTCCACTTTCTGACGGTTCGGTCAGCGAAACACCAACTTCCTCGGCTTATCCCGAGTCCTATCTCGGCCTCAGCGCGGAGCTCCGCGCACCCCCGAGCCCCCAGGGAGACGGAAAGTCGCGTTTCGGGCGAACCTAAGAACCAACATAAGGCATCCAGCCGGCAGTCCGCCGCCGTCCCCCGCACGCTGGGCGATGCTCGCGCTGCGGCGGGGGGAAGCGTCCCTTCCCCACCGCCCTGCGGGGACGCAGCCGGGCTGTCCCCGCCGCTGGGAAGGTAGAGGCGTTTCGCCCATTTTTTTCATTTGCCCGAACAATCCCAGCACGCTCGCTGCCCGCGGGGCATTCTCGAATAAACTTGTATCTCGTTGATTGAAAACAGGCGGCGAACGGCTTTATTATTTTTTTTATTATTTATTTTTGGTTTTTTTTTAAGATCAAACCGCTGCTCTCTTTCTACCGGGACACCGGGGGAGCGGAGCCGGACGCTCGGGGACCTCAATCCCCTCCGTTCTCGCGGCCCCGCCGCCTACCCCCCGGGGCCGTGTTGGGGGAAGGGCCCTGGGGCCGAGCCTGTCTCGCCGCCCCGGCAACAAAGGGCCCCGCGGGGTGCTCCGGAGGGGATGCACCGCGGAGGGACGGCGGCGCGGGGGTGAGATGAGGTGCGGCGCGCGTGTCGGGGGGAAGGTGCCTCCGGCTCCCGCACACACACACACACACGCACACACACACACAATGGCGGCCCCCTCCTGCAGCCCGCCGGAGAACAATGCCTGCCGCGCACCCCCCGCGTGAAAATATTAAAATTTAAATGAAATAATTCCCCCTCTTCCATTCCTTCCCCCCCGCCCTCCTCGGAGAGGCGGTGGGGAAAGGAGGAGCCCCCCCCCGCCCGCCGCCGCCGCCGCCGCCGCCGCGAGGCCCCCCCCTTCTTCCCTCTCCATCCTTCCCTCCCTCCCCGCCTCCCCGCGGCGCTGCGCTGCGCGGGGGCGCGAGTTGCGCGGGGGAGCGCGGCGGGTGAGACGGCCGCGCCGCGTCCCCGCGCGGGGTGCGAGCGCCCGGCACATGCGTGGAAGCGAGCGGCGCCCGAGTCCCTCCGCACCCTCCGCTGCAAACAACAACAATCCCGAGCAGCCCTTACCTGGAACATCGGAGCCTCCAAAGTGTCCCTCTTTTTTTTTTCTTTTTTTTTTTTTCCCTCCTTTTTTTTTTTTTTTTTTCTCCCCTTCCCCCCCCCCCCCAACTCACACTTCCGATATTTCTCTCTCCCGGCAGCGGTCTGCTCTCCTCGCTACACCAGAGAGAAATGCAATAGCTTGGCTAAGGTAGACAGAGCAAAATACAGAGAATAGTTGCTCCAGGGCTTTGAAACCCCTCAAGGCAAGGATCAGGATACAATTAGCTCATGTCTCTACCTCCAGTCTGAATCAATCTCCGAAATAAAAGTTAAATTAAATTAACTGATCACACGGGCATTAAATTGATCTCCTTCGAAACGTGCATATATATATATGTATATATATACATATATCGCGTGTAATTTTTTTTTCCGATTTTTTTTTTTTTGGTGGAAAAAACAGTCTCATTCCAGCCTCCAACTTGCTTTTTACTTTCCTCTTGCACAGAAAAGCTGATTTTAATCGTTGTGATTAGTTTTGATGTAACGTTTCCGCAGGCGATTTCTGCAAATGGATGGAGTGTTTCTTTGCCAGAAGAGGGAAAAGCAGCAGATGATGATAATTATAAGGATTGTTGGTTGTTTCTTTCTTTCTCTCTGTCTCTCTCCCTATTTGTATTTAGATCTGTCTCCTTGCTCCCCGAGCTGACCTGACATTGCCATCGCACCGAGGTCACACCACTTGTTGATTAGGATCACCTCCCGTTCTGATCGAGGGATATGTGATAATTTGGCAGCGGAGCAACACATTTTCTGTTCCTTTGGCTATATAACTTCCCAAATGACGTGTATAAAAATAAGCACATGGAGTCTGCTTTGCCCCAATCGAGTCTGAATCAGTGCCTGGGGGTGATGCACAAACTCATTTCAAATGTTCAACCATGCAGAATTCCAAAAAGATTGAAGGAGTTGCATTGCATTTTTATTTTATTTTATTTATTTTTTTTTTTTTTTGGAAGCAGCAAAATTAAAAGAAAACAAACCCATGTAAGCAAAGCCAGGAATTTAGCAATTAGGTTCATGTGACATTGCTCACAAATGCTACTAACTTTCTTTCTCCAATTATCCAATTAAAATGGAGCCTGGCGCATTTCCTCTTCTTCAGTGGGGAGCGTGCAGCTCCCTTCTCCTGAGGAAAACAAAACCAGGGATAACTCAATCATTGGGAAATCTTTCTCTTGAGCGGGGCTCCCTGACATTCCTCACTCCCCACTCCATTACATATTGCTGCGTTCAAGGCTACCGTGTTCAGAAATATATCTTTTTTTTTTTTTTTTTTTTAAATTATATATATTTTGTTACAGTGGGCTATTTTATCATAAACCCATGGGTCGCCTCCCATTAGTGTCACATCCTTGCAGTATACTTTTTTGGAAACTGTATGTTTCTAAGCACTTCACAGCCCATTAATTCAGGGACTCTGTTGACATTTCTTATGACAAAGACCAGGCTGTGCGGCCAAAACTGCCCAGTAAAGCCCCTAAATAGAACCAGCCGTGTCCAGCAAATATCTGCATTTAGCGTTTTATTATATTTTTGTGTAGTATCTTAAATAATTCAAAATATAACTATTGCCTTTTCCCCCGATGGCAGTCGATGTAACCTAAGGAATGATGACCAATTCTCTTGCTTAAAAATACATCCAACTCAATCTCTTCTTTATTTTTTTCCCCCCTTTTCTCTTTCAATAGCAGTTGTCACTTCTCACATAAGAGTCACATAATTTGCAACTGCTTTGTCTTTGTGGTATAACAGGCACAGATATCATAGAATCATAGAATGGCCTGGGCTGAAAAGAACCACAATGATCATCTGGTTTCAACTCCCATGCTGTGTGCAGGGTCAGTATATTTGTTAATTAATCGAGAATGGCTGACAGAAATTAAAAGCAAAAACTTTAAGCAGCCACACACTTACATGCCCCAAGAAATACTGAAATATGTGGCTTCATCTGGAATTTTTATTTTTAATACTCTTCCCAAAACCAAGCAGCACACAGGAGGAACAGCTTCCCTCAGCCATTTGTGCCTTCCCCACTTGGGTTTGGGCAGAACATCATCACTGCTCTTACTCACGTTATGCGGCTTCAGCAACTGAGTCATCTTTAAGAACTTAAAGCTGCCTTAAGAACTGAAAACCTTGAAATGCAGTAAAGAAAAGGCCTCAAGTTTTCCATCCAAATGAACTGAGCATCAGGGTATGGGAGACCTGTGCCTTGACCTAACTTTATTTCAGTCTTACTTTGTGTCACTGCAAAAATCTTTATGGCTCTTTGTATGTGACTGTTTTAAATGCTTCACTGCTCTTCTCTTTCTAATAAATAAGTAAAGCGATGCCAGCAGCCTAGTACTCATTAGCGACCTGCATAATACACAGAGAAAAAATCAGGAAGGGAACAGATTTTAATTTTAAGCTTGCATGTAGCTAATGCAGAGAAAGGTGAAGAAAAATAGCGAAGCAGCATCTTTAAAAAAAATATGAAAAAATATTATTTTACGTGCAGTAAAGAGTTTATCGGGTGATGTCAAAAGATAAGAAAAGATGTATTTTCCTAAGAAGCAAGAAAATGCATTTATTACTTCAAGAAGACTCATTCACTAAAACTTTCATTTCCATGTCAACTATGGGCTGGAGTCTCCCATCGCATTTACAGGGTAGGGCAAATGCTCTCTGCAAACCATACTGGGGAGATGCTGATGTCTCTATTTGTCCATTGCCATATGGTGTTGGGACTGCAGCCTCCTTCCCTTTACAGGATGGAGAAAAATATAAATGCACATGCGTAAAATGGAGACACACTCAAAGATGTCAAGATTAACCATCACACTGAAAGGCCATCTGCATCTCTTTTTACATGCAAATTAAACATTTCCACAGTGCTTTCCAAGAGATGCAAAGCCCCTGCCTGTGCTTCTCCTGCCTTCTACCAGCATCCAGTGCTCTCAGTCTGAATTTTCTACTTGTTTGGCCATGCTCTGACCTGGGGATGTATTTTTGACATCAGTAGGGCTCACTAGTCTAACCCATATGGGCTGCCACATAACTCTAAATAAGTTAGTGGTGTTTACCTTTATCAATTGCTTGGAGGTAATTTTCATGTAAAGGAGAACGTACTAAACCAAATTCTTTTCTCTTTTATTTGAAGTTATGTTTATTTTTTTCTCCCTTAAAAACAGGTTTACATAAAATTTCATTGTGTTTGTGCATTATGAATATTTTACCAATGCTGAATAGCAACCTTAATGAGCTCAAACTGAGCTCAACATTTGATTTCTTAATTTTTGCTCAAATCATCACCTGTTCATAATTAGCTTCTGGAAATCTATAGTAGTTTTGCTGCATCATTGTCAGTGTTAACAGTTGGGAAAATTGTGGCTTCTGAAGAGACAGGTTTTCCAGCTGCTGCAGATCATATGTGCCCACTTGCTAAAGGGCATTATTTCTGATTTAGTTGTAATCCTGTCTGCAAGCAAGGACCAGGGCTCTTCTCAGGAAGGCCCTCATGTTGGCCTGACCTTCTTTTGCAAGTTTCCTCCTGCAGTTCCTTAAGTTCCACATGTGCAGTAATCTAGTTTCAGAAGTACTGAGAAGTGCAGGTCAGTGTGGAAATAAAAGCTGAGTGACAGTTATCTGCCTTAGATTGTTTGAATGGTTTGTCAGTCATTCCTTCTTTTTAGGAAACAAATGTAGAATATTTTAAATTGCATTCAACAAGGGAGATTTAGAAAGACAGTTTATCCAGATTTGTTTTCTCCAAAGACTGCAAAAAATACTGACAGTTTATTTTTTTCCATTGTTATCGGTAGTATTTTGATGCAGCATTTGAAGAAATAGATTTTCTTATTTAGGTGTAATTGAGACTGAACAGTGCAAAGCAAACTGAGCAGTATGTAGGCTCAGCAATAGTATCCCTTCTGCACTTGTGAGAAAAATCACACACAAAAAAAGTAGGAAATCATGCCATGGGTCTGCTGTAGGATGGTGGCTGAACTAATGCAGCAACAAGCTGCCCTGTCCCTAAGGAGTCCTTACACACCACTACCACCTATGCCACTTATGTCCTGTTGTGTTTAGAAAAACAACAGAATCTCAGTATTTCTGTATCCCACTTGCAGTTCCCAGCTGCTTTCCATGCAGATGCCCTTGTCCTGTGCTTGGCTGCCCAGATATGACAGCCCTTTTTGCCATGAACTACAGGTGGAGGCGATGTTTCTTCCTACATTTAAGCACCTTGGGCTCCAAGCTCTTTCTTATCCTCTTCAGGGCATAAGAGCAGAGTCTGTGGGTATGTGGTTAAAGGAGAAATAGCATCACTGGAGTGGGAGATGAAGTTAACGTAACACTGTATGCAATTTTTCTAACTGGAGTGAAAACACAAACTGAACTACGTTCTTCCCCAGAAACATGAGGTTCTGATATATCATAATCTTCTGAGAGTTTCTGGGTCCCATGTGAATCTGTGGATGCACTTACAGACTGCACAGGTAATTAAGGGACCATAGAATAGCTTCATAGAAAATCTCTCTTCTTTCTTTGGAGGACTCTTCTGTGAGTGTTTTCCAGAGGCTTTCAGTGACCCCAGATTCCTCTACCAGCAGTGAGAGCTGGAGATGCTAAGAACTCCAGGAAACTTGTGGCTAGGCAAAAAAAGGATGGGCTTAGGAGATTGTTTTTGAGCATGCAGGACTGAAATTATGAATCTTGATGTAATTGCCTCCTATGTACAGGTGCATTTATAGTGAACTTTGAGAAATCCCCTGATATTCTCTCCTTCTCTCTTCCTTCCCCTGGCACTCCTTTCTGTGAGTAGCATACCCCTCTGCTTGCCCAGTGGTGGCATAGAGAAGCTTTTTGAGGGGCACAACAGGACAGAACTGCAGAAAGTGTTTTCTGCTGAAGAACAGGTGGGAAAGAACCAATTCTGCACAACCTGTGAAGGCAGAGTGCAAACTGGAGTGCACCTGTGCTCCTGTTACCTGTTACTTGGATATTCAAGCTTTTTCCCTCCACCACCTCAGCAAAAGGCAGATTGTTTTTCAGATAAGGATGTCTGCTTTATCGAAGGTCTAATGCACCCTGATGACCACTGTAAGCTTTTATGGGCCAGACTATGTGAAACAGCAGCAGGATTGAACATGTGAGAAATTTCAGCCAGTCTAACTGTTAGATAAAGCATGCAGAATTCAGGGCATAAGTGATAATGTATCTCATGAGATTGTACAAATTGCTCTAAGACCATTCCAACTGAACTGCTCAACTGATTCTAATTAAAGACTACACCAAGGATAAGAGGGTAAAGGGTATGTGTGTGTGTGTGCTGGGGGTGTGCGGGGGAAGCTGGTAAGGAGTAAAATAAGCATTTAATTAACTTGTTTTTGCTATTTTATCTTTTAGTACTCTATAGCAAAACACACAGTTCATAGAGATCGTATAATCTGACTCATTCTTAGTTCACCTGGTCCAGAGCCACTTAACTTTTCTTCACAGTCCTATTGCTTGAGCCAGAACTGCACACGAGGAGCCCTATAACACAATGGCGGAACCTTCGAGGCACCATATGAAATTTATGTATATCTCTTTGTTCATCCTTTGAGTGTCAATCTCTTGTCTTTCCTACCCATAAAAGCATTCCCTGAGTGTACCTGTGTACATAAAGCCAGTGAACAGAGGTATTTGATGTTATTAAATAACAAAAGGCGCCATCAACCTTCCTTCCCAGATTTGGAACATTAAAAGCACTGTTCTCTGGAGTGTTATTCAACTGTACCACAAATTTCCAGAGAGGAAACTGGCATTGATGATACAGTACTCTCTTTCAATACAGTTTTATTTTTATACATGTTCTTCTAGAAAAATTGGCATGCCAGTGAAATATGGTAATACCTTGAGATAATTTCTTGAAGCATGAATTTCTACGCAACCAGTCATCCTATTCCACTAAAGAAATATTTCAGAGGGATAAGAAATACAGCCTCAAGAGAAACTCAGGCTGTAAAATCTGGATCCATATCTGTGTTCTGAATAGCCCAAAGTCTGGGAGTGAGTAGTGGTCTGGGATGGTTAATGGCTGATCTGGCTGAAGAAAGAGTCAGGCTGTAAAATCTGAACATGACTTACCCTTCAGAAACAGTCCATTTGAAGGTTTTATACCTTCAGATAGTTAGTCTAATTGTTATAGTGAGGGACCTGCAGATTTTGGAACCAGACTCATTTTATATGTTCATTGTCGACGAAGTGTTTATTTTAAAAATATATATTTGAAAGAGATACTCACTACCGATCTACTAAAGAAGCAGCAATTGCTTGTTAGACTTTCCAAAACAAAGGTGTATTATGGGTTGTGTTGTATTTATTTAAATTACCCTAAGCTTTCAGTGTTAAGGTGAGCTTTGAAAACCTGATGTTGTTGTTATACCTTTGATCTCTCTCTGCAGGAATGGGAATCCCCTGAAAGCAGCTGTACTTTTCTGTTTGGAATAATTTGGAGAAATCCACTTTTCGATCAGTGACGTTTTTTCTCCTAGCCACTTCATGAAAAGCAGCAGTTTTTCACCTCATACTGATTTTACATCATTGTCATTTCCCAGGTTTGCAAAGAATTATTGGAGCTGAGCTAATGAGGCCTTACTTGATGGATGCGTTTATGCAAGGAGGAAGGAGTGAGCAAATGTTGAACTACTTGACTACTTCATTCTTGGTTCTATATGTAGTGTGCATGTCACACCTGCAGTTACACTGCTGATATTTATGTTTTAATAATGGCCCAGTACCTTGTTTTACATGAGGAACTCGTAAGCACTGAGTAGTGCTAGACAGCAGCAGGTTTTTTGGATAGAGAAAGCAGTCAGAAGGATGAACCTTGTAGCACCATCACTATTCTTATTTGTTTCTTTTTGAATCAAAAGTAGTGGCTTGCTAGAAACTCATCAATATTTTAATCCATGTCCTGCTTGCCCTGTCACAGCTGTTAGGGGGACATGCAGAGACCTACAAGTTTAAAAAGGATTTTAGTTGACTGCCTGTGAAAATAGAGTAAGTCATCCAAGGCAAAGGCTGAAAATGTCTGCCAGGGAAAAATGCTATCTATGTAAAAAAGCTCCCCCTCTCATGCCACAGTCAATGAAAACTGCTGAGCTAGTTCACGCAAGGGCAGTGTTCCCATAGATTCCTCCCGACAGCCCTTCTCTGTCCCAACCAGCGTGAAACAGATATTGAGAGAAGTCCTACCTTGTCAGACAACCTCCTGCTAACCTGCTTGGGCTTTTGCTGATTTTCTTCCAGCCTTCAGTCTTCTTGTGAGTAACTGAACCCTGGGACGTACTTCCTAAAGGAGAGCCCTTAGAAGAGAAAGAACGTGACGATTGCCAAACAGAAATACAAAGACAATTCAGGGAAGGTGGCATGAAAAAAGCACCTCACAAGAGCATGCTGGCAAGCAAGGATTGCTGCCAAGGCCACGTCTATGTTAGGAACACTTCCCTGACAGATATAATATCATAGAGTGCTGTCAAAGGGTCTGCGGCTTGGTGTAGCTGGAATAGCTGCTGGTGCAAAGGAAGGAGAAGGCTCTTTGTCAAGATAGCTGGCTGCCTTCTCTCTATGCAACTACACTGCCCACAAACATGAGTAGTTACTCCAAAGTGAGCTTACAAAGGCAAAATTGCACTATCTCTGTCTCCTGCATTTGTCTGCCTCAGCAGAAAACAAAACTTTGCTAATGCAGCAGCAGTCTCTCTCTTTATCCGCATGGCACCAACAAACGATGAAAACCAATATCCAAAATGATAAGGAACGACCACCGAGGTGGACAGAAACCTCCCTTCAAACAGCCTGGCTGTTTGTTGCCTCTTACCAATAGCTTGGCCAGGATATTGTTTCTTATGATTTCTCTCATAGTTTTAGTAATGAATACGTTCAATTTGCTTTTTTAACTCAGTGCTCAGCTAACCAATCCACTCTGATGCCAGCACAGAAGCGATCCTCTCTGTTATTTCTCTGTGCTTGCATGCAGATAGATGTAGAAACGTGTGTTGTGACTGCGTACCAAATTGAAGCCAAGATGAATTCAAAGTGAAATCAGTGAGATCACAGAGGGAGTGATGCCAATGTTTATTACCTTATGCTTGTCCAAGATAAATTTCATCTGATCATCAGTCATCCCCAAACTGAGGGTACACCAGTGCCTTTTAATTCATCTCAGTCTTCTCACAATCCTCTTCAGCTATGTGGGACAATGAGTACCATTAGCAAGTGTCACTCATTCACTGTTTATTTTCCTCTGCCAACTCACTAGTGCAAACATTAGCTAGGAGTGGTTTCTGTGTGCCCATCAGGAACAGCCTTTTCTCCCTTCTTTCTCACCAAAAGCACCAGTCCAAACTTGAAAGACGTCAGTCACCCCAAGAGGATCCTGGGCTCCCTCGCCAGCTGTGGGAGGGGGTCAATGTGTTCAACCTTTTGCAAGAACGAGCTGAATTAAAACAGATACAATTTGTGTGAAGGCTGGCTTCATTTCTATTTTTTTTTTTTAATTTCCTGTAGAGGGCCTTAGAATTTATTGGTCATAACTTCCCAAGAAGCAGAGTGTCCGTGCTTCCCTGGGAGAATCGAGTCAATACTCTTTAGCTGCTTTACAAACATTGACCAACTAATCCATGCAATAGCCCCCAAGACAGGAAAAAAGAGGCAGAGATTATATGACTTGCCCAAAGCCACCGAAGGAATAAGTGTCAGGCTTACTATGAATAGGGCATATAGATCAAAGGAAATACAATGAGAACTTGGGAGTTCCTGTCTCCTAGTCCAGTTTTTACAGCAGAGAACATTTCTTTCCTACAGTACAGCTTTTACAGTTCTTTTTGTTGTTGTTGTTGTTTTCTTTAAGTAAGGGATCTTGTCAAAAGTTTGAAGAAAATCCAAATAAATCATCTTAACTATCCTGTGTTGGTGCAGATGACTTATGTTTGTGAAAGGAACTTGCAGGCTAGCCAGCTTTTCGGGAGAAATGATGTCGTAAGATCACAAAGGCGCAATCTTTGTCTTAAATAAAGCTGATGCAACAACTTCTCTCTATGTTCTTAGCTATACAGCTATTCTTCTCTCATTTAGTTACAAAACTTTACTAACTGGAAGATTTAAGTGTCAACCTTCCTTGTAATTAATCCTTGGCTTTTTTAATCGTAGCACTTCAGTGAATTAGGAACTTGCAAATAGATGTGTACTGCCCATCACATTCCTGGACCCTTTGGAGAGTTAATTAGTACAGCATTGATTTGTATGTCCCAAGGAAACTTCATTTTTCGTGATGCCAGTAACAAAATTCCTATGGCTTTAAATACCCCAAGGTTGTACTTCTCATTTCCAATTTTTTCTGTAAATTCATTTTACTGTGGAGATCATAGCTAGAACTGTAAGCTTGCGGAAACAAACATACTGCAATTTCATATCACTTATAGCCCTGGTGGTAAACATATCCTGTTAATGCTTTGCTCAGGTTTTAAACATTACCCAGTTTTACAGGCACTCCCTTATGGGTGTGGTAGTACTGAGTACTCTTCTACATATATATAGAGGCATATAAACATGCCTATCTCTACCTATGAGTATCTGAATATCTATCTACCGATTTATTTAGCAGTAACAGAAAAGGCAGAGTCAAGACTATACACAAAACTCTTGCATTTTCCAGCTTATAAATTATGAACTATGAAATCAGTACTGTATTCAGAAATAAAATAATACATTTATTAGAGAAAAATGCAAAAATTGAATCATAGAATCATAGAATGGCCTGGGTTGAAAAGGACCACAATGTTAATCTAGTTTTAACCCCCCTGCTATATGCAGGGTCACCAACCACCAGACCAGGCTGCCCAGAGCCACATCCAGCCTGGCCTTGAATGCCTCCAGGGATGGGGCATCCACAACCTCCTTGGGCAACCTGTTCCAGTGCATCGCCACCCTCTGTGTGAAAAACTTCCTCTAAATGTCTAACCTAAACCTCCCCTGTCTCAGTTTAAAACCATTCCCCCTTGTCCTATCACTATCCACCCTTGTAAACAGCCATTCCCCCTCCTGTTTATATGTTCCTTTCAAGTACTGGAAAGCCACAGTGAGGTCTCCGTGGAGCCTTCTCTTCTCCAAGCAATTGGACAGACTGCAGAGAAAATTGCAGGGAGGTATGTAAATGTTGAACTCTAAAATAGCTAAGTTGTTTCACAGGCAACCCGAAGAATCTCTCAGTTTCCAGGTGCTGTCTCCCTGCCCAGCCACCTGGTGTTTCTGAGCAACTGTAGGTGACAACTATCCCTGTACACAACAGGCTCTCCAATGATGGGAGGCGGTCTGTTTCCTGACTGTTAATTGGAGGGAATCTCACCTTCTCAAAATGTGTTCTCTTAGCATGAAGACTTGACTTGCTAGATTCTGCTGCATGTTTGTATTTGATAGCTTTCTAATATTTGTATTTTGCATGGGAGTATTCCAATCAGCTCCTCCTTAGAAAGTGTGCTCATAGGAGCTGGAAGTGGATTCACTAGCTTTCATTGCTTTGTTTTGTCCTTTAGCTTGATAATGCTATGTAGAAGTTTTTGTTCAGATGCTATTTTATGGAATCATCAGTTGTCTGACTTAATCGGCCAACATTTACTCCTCAGTTCCTGTATCAAGTCACTGAACTGGCTAAACACTGAGGCAGAGAGAGACTTAAGTCTCATGAAGCGCAACAATACTTAAGCATGTTTAAATGCTTTAATGGACGGAGGCCTGAAGCTTCCATATTGTTATTACACTAGATTAAGCCAGCAATTAAAACTCACCATTTGGAAAACATGAGTTATTTCTGACATTATTGTTTGGACAAGTATTCATTTGTTTGTACTTTCTGCCCTATGACTTGGCAGAAAGATGTTACATTCCTCCAGTACAAAGGGAAAATAAATAGCTGCAAATGCTTATGGTGATGCTGGTGTTTCTAGAATGTCTGTATCATGAGGTTTCATTAAAATATCTCTCCAAACCTGTCACATGTCAACTAGCAAAATAAGCTGAGCGTAGATAAAATAATTGCTATCAGAGGAGGTCTCACCTGCCCACTTGCAGCATACCTGACTTCAGCAATGTTTTCCTCTACTAAGTTGGCAATACTTTTAATTTGGGATAATATTTCACTAGTAAATGAGATTAATACACTCAGTGTGAAAATGGATTTGTTGTTTTGTTCCTTGGTGCCTCACTGACGTAAAAAAAATCAACAAAGTAATCATGAAAAAGTTGAGAAGATTCACATGGCAGAAACCTAATTTTGTGAAATGACAACAGAGTTCATTGAACTTAAGGCAGATGTATGTCCACAGACACTTTGCTTCCATAGTAAAATGCAAATAACAGAAAAATGATTTTATATTTTAGGATGCCAAAAGTAAAAGTAAGTGCTAACTGCCTCATAAACGCACCACTGTGATGATGAGTGCAGGATACAGCCCTGCAGGGTGGAGCATCTTCACGTCTGGCTTATGTCAGTGGCAGCACACCATTATCAACACCATCAGCTGTCACTCAGCACTGGTAAGATCACGCCAAAAGAAGAGATTCTTCTAGTATAAGAAAACAGCTCAGAGTGCATATTGGAAATTTGCCTCTGTCAGTTGCCTGCCACTGTTTACAGCCTTTTTGTCTCATCACTGCAGATATTAGGGTTTGAATAGGAGTTCTCACTTGAAACTGACCATATGAAACAACAAGGAGAAACTCCCATGATCACAATTATCTCAGTAAGCAGGGACTACAGCATCCTAGATATAAGCTTGTGGCTTGCTTCAGAGCTGAGCAGAAAGAGATGAAGACAGGAAGCAGAGTTCTGTAAGCAAAGAAAAAATGTAATTTATGCAAATGATGGTTTGGGTTAAGCTAGAATCTCTATTCCAAAGACTTAACATCTTATAATCTAGTCCTGCTTAATCTTAGCTCTGAACCACCTTCTATGTTATTACTTGACTAGATGAAAGAGCTCACAACAAATTAAATGGAAAGACTTATAAAACAAGGGACGTTCCATAAAATGCTCTTGTTTTTCTGGGCCAAAAGCTCAGGAGATATCAGGCACCCCCTATAAATAAATCATTCATCATGAAGCTTGCTCTTACTTTCGTTTTTGGCATCCTAATAAATACAGTCTATTTAAGGTTATTTACACAGACACACTGTAAATGAAACTGTCTGGGCTGTTTTATTTCATGTGATGATCTGGCTCATTATTATTTGCTTAAAAAAAGAATAGGCTTGAAAAGAAGCCTCACAATCCTTGTAATTTCCCCAAACGATCTTAAATTCCTCTGTGTGAGAGACATTAGAGAAAAAAGAATGAATACCTTGATCACTAGCCATTCAGACCATCCATAACACTCCTTCAGAAGATGTAATATAAAAACAAACAAACAAGCAAACAAAAAAACAACAACAAAAATAACAGAAAAAAATAATAAAACAACAAAGAGGTTGCTTGCCCTAATCTTCAGTGGAATTTACTGTACTGCGACTGTAGAGTTTTACAGTGGAATCTACAGTGTGATCATAAAACAGCCTTGTTGTGTCCTAAATTTTATGGCACGAAGATTGCTCGGAGGAATAACCCCTTTTGTTTGGCACATTGGAGCTCAGATTGCCACAACTGTGGCTCATGTTTTGTTCATGTTTATACATATGTATGTATTTTCACTTTCCGCTCGTTTCATTTCTCTTGGAGCACTGAGGGTTGTGTTATGTGCTAGTTTTAAATTTCTGCAGCAGGGGAGCTGAGGAGCTGCTTTTTTCCTCTTTTTTTTTTTTTTCTTTTCTTTTTTCTTTCTGTTTTTTCCCCAAACTCTTCTTGCAGTTTAACAAGTCAAATACAAAACACGGGGGGAATAAACATCCACACAGTGGTACTGTGCGTGATATCACATCATTGATTGGATATACTGCATTGGAACATCACACAAAAGAGCCTGTAACCAAAAAAAATCAGTTGCCTGGAGCTTTGAGCTTTCAAATTAGGCTAAAGAGGTTCCCCTGATAACCAGCGGTGTTGAAGCTTTCAGTATTATTTAGTTGCCCAGACATCAGCAAAATTTTTCAGTTAAAAGGCCCCGGAGAGGTAGCACACCAGCAAGGTAACCCACCTGCCCACTCACTACTTCGAGATCAAAAAATCTATCTAAAAATCTTCAGTTTACCAAGCATCACTGGGAGCAAATACGGCTCTCCCTTCTTCAACACTATCTCTGTCTGTGCAGCCTATTTTGCATCAAAAGATCCATTTGAAAGTAGAGATCCCTTAGAGCTAAATATTCTAAACTGACAGAAGAATTTCTAGTGGCACACCAGCCTGGAGCCATATTTTTATGAGGACATCACTTTCTATTTCTAAGCTTCAGTATGCACTCATGCTTCCTCATTGCCAGGAGCCATGCCACATCAAGTTGCCTCCTCCCAGCTTTTATGTTTTTTTAATGGAGTCCAGTTTGCTGCCTAACTTATGGCTATCTCCCTGATAAATTATCAGACACCTAAGTCTCTAGGATGGAGATGTCCTTGTGTAACGTGAGCCAGAAAGGGCATCATAGGTGTCATTAAAAAACAACAACAACAACAATGATTTTTAAATTGGATTATTCTTGAAAATCGGGAGGGATTTGAAAAAGAGTGTGAGGGGGAAGAAAAGTAAAAAGAAAGTACAATATAAAATATGCAGCCCTTAAGTATAAGCTATGAACTACGGACAGACAAGACAGTTCTCTTCCCAGAGAGCCTTACGCTCATGGACCTGATCCTGTACTGCTTGGCACCATGCGGTATGCCTGTGAATGGCAACCGTGCTGGACCCTGGCACCAGCAGACCTTTGCACAACTGCCCTTGGGTCACACACTCCTTGAGACAAGGCTCGTGACCCCTTGTACGCCTCATTCAGCTCTGAGGAGGCTGCTCTCACTTAAATAAACTGCAGTTTCTCCAGTGTCTGACACGTTGTATTGCTGAGTTTAGAGAAACAGTAGACCTTCCTGGATTTCATACCAGGTGAAAGCACTGCGTTTACAGTAATAATTGTGTTCTCTTTTATTTTTCTGATTGAAAAGACATCAGGATTTAACTACTTCCTTGCAGTGCTGGGCAATTAGATGGTTGTTAAAATATTTTAAAGGACTGGCACAAGATTTCAATCCTAAAAATTCCACATCCATCAAAGAAGGTAAGAATTTTTATGTTAAAAGAAGAAAGATGTGCTGTTATAAGTCAGCAACTTAAATGCCTTTATCTATCCAGCCTGCAAGACATCTGCAGAACATTCAGCAATTAAATATGCCCCCAGCTGAACAATAATGTTGTTGCTTGGTCTGCATATAAATTAGAGGGAGTTAAGGGTGGGTGTTCAAGCCAGGCTCTGTTGTCAATATCCTATGCCATAAGCTGCCCTTGAAATCACCCTGGACTCCGCATGGGGCTCTTGCAAAGGTCCTGGCCACAAATCTCTTCCCCCTGGCCCTAGTAAAACAGAGCACAGATCCTTGTGAAAGGGATAAATGCTAACAATTCATCAACCTTAGATAGCTTAGACTATCTGTGAGCCTGCCAAAATATGTTTGGTTGGGAAGAACAGAGGAAGAAGAGGGCTGCACTGTGTCATTTCTGAGGGTGACTAGAGGACGTTGGCATCAAGCATTTCCTGTGGAAAAATTGTATTATACATACATTTTTTCTCTGGTGCCTTTTGTGTAAGGATTCCAAAGTATTTTACAGATGCTGACGTGTTTGATGAAGCTGCTGTATTGCTCTAGCGAGGCAAACAACCTGGGGATGGGCCATAGCTGCCTGCTCACGTGCACAGCAGCAGCAGCTGCAGTTGCTCAGGGGACGGCAGCCCTTGCTCCCCTGTCCCTCTCCTCTGCTAGAGGCCACCCCTTGCAGGAGCAGAGGCAGCAAGACAGGCTCTGGGCACAAGGACATCTGCAGCAGCAGGGGCGAGATTTGCCAGAGCTCAGCTTCCAGTATCCTGAGGCATAAACTTCTCAGATGACTTACACCTTCCTTAGGACTGTAGCACCTCTCCGCTTACACTAAATTGCCTTGAGATTAGAACAGGGGGAGAAATGAGAGAAAACATTTATCTTTGCCTGCTGGGACTTATCCTCCCATACAACAACAAATTTGTACCTGAGAAAAAGGAACACTGGCTTGCTCACTG
Source organism: Lagopus muta (assembly GCF_023343835.1). NCBI lineage: Eukaryota > Metazoa > Chordata > Aves > Galliformes > Phasianidae > Lagopus > Lagopus muta. The sequence goes on along the minus strand of NC_064435.1, from coordinate 44,733,117 downwards.
CTCCCAGTAGATAACCTGGAGAACACCAGAAAATGCACAGCTACACAGTACAGCACCTTGCATGTTGACTGGGCTCAAATATGAATAGTTTTATGGTAAAAAAAATCAGACAGAGCATGTCACCTTTCAGCAAGAAAGATCTATTTATTCTGTACCTCAAATTTAATTTTAACAGCGCTTTTCTTTATAAGCACCACAGAATATCCATCTTTTAGCAATTTCATGGCAACCAACAGCTCATGCCTTCCATTCACTGTCAGCTTCTTGGCTATTTGAGAAGAAGCCTTGCTTGTAGCCTATTGCAAAAGCACCAGATCCGTTAGAGATGATCTAATGGGATGGAGGGACTTGAAGTATGCACTCCAGCAGCCTTGCACATCTTGGTAGCAACAGAAGCTTCTGGGAAAAAGACACAGAAATATCCAGAAGCAGTAAATATGATAAGGTGTGCATAGGGCAACTACAGACTGTTAGCTAGGGACCCATAATGGAACACTGCCATCTTTAAAGGCATTTTTGTTTCTACAATTTTTATGACAGTTTTATGGCAATTTTGTAACTACTGTACTTCACCGCTTCACAGTGATTCCTTTTTATCTCTAGAGATTATTCCAGGATGTTAGGATGTAATATATGGAGAGAAGAGCAATCCCTGCATAGCAGGCTACACATAAAAGAGTCATATAATCAATTGCTCTGATGTCATAAAAGTCACAGTCCGCTGATCTGATGTCACTGTGATGGATTGGGACTTTTAATGCTTCATTTATGGCTTTTTAAAAAAGGGGAAAGCACAGTTTTGTTAAGACACATGCCATTCCTAATGTGGCATTAATAGAGCTAAATGGGATGCATTGATACTTACTTATTTGACCACAAAAGTGTGATCCAAGTTGAGTTTTAATGACAGAATTCTGTATGTTTTCAGAAACCAGTGGGTGAGGGCTGGGAGCAATGAGCATTTACTCCAGCTGAGGATTTCATCCAAAGTTTTAATTAATAATAAGGGAATGCAAGGTTTAGCCATGACTTTGCCCCAAGTCAGGGGCAGCACATGACCTAAGGAGGGAGCAACCTGGGAAGCTGTGACTGTCGCTGTTGCAATCTGCTCCTGGTTCCCTCAGGCTTGGCAAAGGAAATATCGCTGATTGCCCTTTCCTTGTTTGTGGTACCTTGGAAGAGGATCAGGGATTAGAACAGGCTGTTGCAGGTATTGCTATGGGCAAAGGTGGATGGATGTGAATATCACACAGAGGCTGGTCCCCTCACTTCACTGTGGTCAGGGAAAGCTGATTGAAGGAGACTAAGATGTGATCCCTAGTCTTCTGGTGAGATGATGCACATGGGACCATCAGACCATAAGACTCGAGTCATCTGTAACTAACACAGTGTTAGAATTGAGGACCAGAAGAAATGCTTACTAAATTGGGTAAAACTGCAACACATTCAGAGCAATTTGTGTTTGGCCCCATCAAGCTATTTGCAGTTAATCTGATCAGCTCAGACTGTAATGGAGAAGTCTAACTAAAACTGTGGTGCAGATGTACCTCTGAAAGACACGGCTGACACCTGGCTGTACAACCAGTCCTGCTTAGGGTTTTATTCTCCTGAGGCTGCTGCTGTTTTTGTCATCTCCATGTAATGAGTGGCTGTTTCTTTTCACATGCTGTCAAGCTCAGTCTTTGGCAGTGCCATGGATAGGGCCTGTGCCTACTGGGATGGCTGAGGGCAGCTCAAGATTCCCAGGAACTACCCTGGGTCCACAGGATTTGGTTTGATTTTCACTCACATTAAAGAGCTTTTCTAAGCAACCTAAAGGACTGCAAAAATGAAGCTACTTTTCAGCAAATGCCACAGCCATGAAATCACCAAATACTTGAGTGCTATGAGTAAGAGCACCACTACCTGGGTTTGTGACAGGCATTCCTGTTTTTGCACCTGGCCAGGCTTAAGTCTGGAAGAAAACAGCTTGAGTCATTCCTGTGCAACAATCTCACTCATCCTGGCTGCGGTTAAAAGATGATCCCTGTCACATTGCCAGACAGAGACACTATCACTCTTTTGCCTGTGTGCTCTCAGCTGCAGCTTCCCTCTCCTCCCCTGCCTCCTCTTTGGCCTCCCCTTTCCTTTCACATCTCTGGTCCTCATCTCAAGAACATCCTTTTTGGCTTGGGAAAAGTGAACCTCATGCTTGTGGGGGCATTTAAAGCAAGCTTGCTATGTCTATCCACCCAGTAGAGATATGGGGCCACAGCTATCCCCCAAGGTGTCCCTTCCACAGCAGGATGTCTACTGGTGCCTGGCCACTAAGATGATCAGTGGGCTGGAGCACCTCTCCTATGAGGAAAGGTTGAGGGAACTGGGCTTGTTTAGCTTGGAAAAGAGAAGGCTCCAGGGAGACCTCATTGTGGCCTTCCAATACTTGAAGGGAGCTTATGAAGCAGAAGGTGAATGACTGTTTACGAGAGATAGTGGATAGTGACAGGACAAGGGGAAATGGTTTTAAACTGAGACAGGGGAGGTTTAGGTTAGATATTAGGAGGACGTTTTTTACACACAAGGTGGTGACGCACTGGAACAGGTTGCCCAAGGAGGTTGTGGATGCCCCATCCCTGCAAGCATTCAAGGCCAGGCTGGATGTGGCTCTGGGCAGCCTGGTCTGGTGGTTGGTGACCCTGCACATAGCAGGGGGGTTAAAACTAGATGATCACTGTCGTCCTTTTCAACCCAGGCCATTCTATGAACTATGAACTGTTAGCCTGAGGACGAAACAACTCCATCCCTGAGTGGTATCCTCTGAGTTCCCTTGGAGGCCTACTGCAGATTCCCTGGAGAAAAAGCAAAATATTTTTTCTCTGCCACATGAATCCTCTGAGCAGGGCAGGGTTTCCTCTTCCACCAGAATTCCTTGATGTCACTGCCTCTTGCTGCTCTACATCTTTCCTGATGCCCAGCGTATTTTCCCTTCCATGCTGGAAGGGAAGCCAAGCCAAGGGATCTGCTCCAGATATGTGTGCTAGTGCTCATTTTTTCACCATCAGTTTTGAAGTATCCTACGGTCCCTTTCTTTCTTGTTGAATGCAGAGTAAGAGAACTCCAATTTCATGCCCTCGGGCCTGAATAAAAGAATAAAAACAACACAATATTTGCATCTGTTTAACAGGCTCTATTCTAGAAGTCTCCATGCAGGAAAAATGGGGGGAAAAGCCCCATCACTCCAAGTTAAATGGTGCTGCTAAGAAATTACTGCAGGAAGGGAAGGCAGAGAAGAAAATTATTGGCGTAAATGACCTAGGAATTCATGGCCCTGCAATTGCAAACACAAAGTCTAAAAAGGTTACATTCTCTTGCTTCTCTGCCTACCCCCGATATCAATGAACATCAGCTAAAGGTGGCTGAAGAACCAATTTCATGCATCTACTGTAGAAGGAAATGAACTGAGCCAAGGGCAAAAATAAAATTATACAAATGTTATTATAGACTAGCCTGCTTCTGTCCTAGTTTAATTCAAATTTCAGTGCTGCAGGCTTTGCTGCTGGCAGTAGCCTTCCTGAATAAATCAACATTTGCTTACATCTAAATTATTAGAGAAACATGTGACTTTGTTTATTGTATAAATTATACGCAAGGTTAAAGCATTAACTGTTCCACTGGCTTTGTGCAGCCACACAATCTCTCCCCTCCCCCTGCCAACCTTTCTCCCCCAAACATGTTTCTGAGGACGAGCCATCTTCAGGGCGGCTCACGGCTGAATTTCAGGGCCTTTTTTTCCATTGCACTGCCCTGGGGGGAAATCATTTACTGCTGTGCAGAGCACACAGGGGATGCGGAGTGCTGCTGTGCTGACAGGCTAGCGCTCCAGCCTGGCTGTGCAGGAAGGTTTATGGCTGCAGGAGGTGGCAGTGAGAGGGGTCTCCAGTGCCTGACACATGGATGGGCAAGAGGGAGAAACGTCCTTCTGCCAGAACTGCTGCCTGGCTTGCTGCTTCTGCTGGCACAGGGATGCCTGCTGAGAAACACAAGCAGCTTCTGCACTGTCACAACTCTCAGCCCCAAAGGGACTGGGGGTTGACTGCTCAGCTCTCAGATCTGCATCCATGGGGTGACAACCTCACCTACGGTCACTCTCATTGGAACTCATTTTCCATAGCTGTTATTCTTACTCTCTCCAGTATGGAAAAAAGGGCTGTTTGCCTCCCCTTGGAAATGCAATTCAGCACTGCTGTAAGAGTTCTAAGCACAGCAGCAGTATTGCTTCAAACTGTAATATCTGGGATTATTGCTACAAAGTGCTGAAGGATCTTCTTTTAAAAAAGAAAAAGAAAAGCAAACAGAAAACCCCAGGGAGTCCTTCTCCTCCAAAACCAGCACCATCTCACGGACTGGCTGGTACTGTGCTTTCTGTCACAAGTGCATCACCATGCAGCAGCTGAATAAATCTCATCCACAGATGTATCAGATGCCATTAGTTTAGGGTCTAGGACATGGAATTCATATATATGTCTCCTGGGTTTCTGCACTGAAACACTATCAGGAAATTTCTGAGATCAGATTGAAATGAGTATTTTATTTACTTTTCATTTACACTTACAAATTAATATACATTTTCTGTGCCATTGTACAGTGCTGTAGTTTTATATTCAGCAACAAGATGTAATTTCCCTATCAATAAAATTGTTGTTTGTTTTCCTCTGCACTCGATTATTATGGAAATTTCACAGTTTCTCAGCTACAGTGATGTCTAGTGAAATGAGCAGGCCACTTATGTGGAATTCTTTCTTAGCATCCTGAATCTTTTCTATTTATGCTAATGTTATTTCATGCTAATAGCAGACCATATTTTGCTTTGATACTATTAAAACCTGTCTGGCTTGAGTAAAGAGAACATTTTTTAATGCTTTCTGGAAGTGATCTGATGTAGTAAAACCACCCACTTTAAGAGTGCAGTTTTGGAGGACACTGCTTCCTTCACCCTTCACTCCAAAAACTGAGAAATCCTTTAAATGTAAATTCATTTCACTCACTCCTTTTCCCATTTTCATTCTTTATAAATGATAACTTACTGTGTAATTTAGCTGTGCTGTAAGGGACTCTTCTTCCAAGAGGAATTCAGGAAGCATATATTGTTTATTTCAGCCTGTGAACATGAGTTTTACAAATCTCATTACCAAATAATGGGATTGGAATTCTCATTGCAATTTTGTACACATCTCCTTGCAAAATTGTGCCCTGCTTCTCCCTCCTGAATAGCCAAAGTCTTCCTTCTCCGTTAGGAGGTTGTGACAATCTGCTCAGGTTTCCTTCCTGAGTATTGCCACAGATCTCAGCAGGGCTGTGCCCGCAGAACCAGAACACAATCTTTAAAGAAGCTCTAGAAATTCATTTCAGCTTGAAATGTAAACTAAAATGAACTCCATTTCCATTGCCTGAAATGTATGATGAAAGAGGACTCGCTGATTGAAAAGAATCAGTGCAGAAAATGTAATTAATATTTAGATACTTCTAACTACCAAATAAGAGTCTTCTGTAACCACACAGTTCATGCCTTCCTTCTGAGCCCTGCACCCGAGTGGCACTGAAAATAGCACCCAGCAAAACCAGTCTGATTTCCCCACTCATACCCAGCTGGGGACAGCACACGTTTGTCCCGGTTCAGGACATGCATAGAGCTAGTGAAGGTTGCACAGGTCTGCTGCTGCTGCCTCCCAGCTCCAACATCGGGGACAAATCTGGTGCAGCGATGCCTTCCCATGTCTGACTGACAAGCCTGGGCAGCGGGGTCAGCTGGGAGGCCTGGCGGAACAGAAGGCTGTAATGAAGACATTTTCTCTCTCCTGGCTGACCTCCTGCAGCCGACAGATTTGAATAGCCTCTTTCCCAGTTGACAACATGAAATACAGGCTAGCAGAGATCAAAAGCGCTCACCATTTATCTATCTCGTTATTCATGAAGTCCCCAATCACCATGGTATCTGAATGCCTCCAATGACCTGGGGAGAGTTCTCTAGGGCCAAAAGCCTCAAGTAGTTCCTCACAGCAATCAAAATTGCTTCCTGAGGGCTTGTTTTCCTGCTCCTGCTTAGAATTTTTATCCATTACTGCGGATCATCATGAGGATTAAAGGGAAGATTGAATCAACCGGGCAAAAAGCTTTGGCTGGATTTGCATAAACTCTCAGCCAGTTCCAGTGTTCTAGCTTCTGATCAAAACACTTATTTTAAGAGCAAAAAAGTAGGTGAAGAGAGGAATTAAAGGCTCCTAGCCACAAAACCCTGTGTAAGAGCCCTGCAGAGACAAAACTACCATTTTAACAGCAAGACTTGATATGTTCTACATCATACTACTGCCACAGTGACTCCTCTCACTCATCTTCTGTGTCAGCTGTGGTGAGCAAACACATGGAGGCACTAGCACCTGGGTTTTTGTCTACTGCAGCAGAAATCCTGATCTTCTCTACTTTTGTGAGCATTGTTTTATAGCCAGTGAGGACCTGACAGCACAAATCTACATCTTGGCTCAAAAGCAGATAACTCAAAAATACTGAAATGCTGTTTACAATGTTCATGTTTGCCTGCTACTAGGTGAAGTTGCTAGAAATAATACTCCTGAATAATCAATGCTATTAAATAAATAAACTGCCAACTCTAGTAATTTTTTTCCATGAGTTTTACAACCTTGGATATTTGTCTTTAAGACAAACTCAGCTCCCAAAGGCACTGAATGCACATTTCAAGATTTCTTCAGAACAAATAAGAATAGGAAAAAAAAAAAACAAACACTCAAATTAGTATTAATCTGAAAAATACAAAAATAATCTTTACACGAATTTCGTGATTTATGAAAATCCAATGTATAATCTCTGAATCCTTACTACTAGCATCACTAAAAAGACCATGGTGTAGATTTTTCCAATCAAAGACTGAAGCTTCGCTCTAAAGGAAACACATGTTCAGAATCTGCCAGCAAGTTTGGCCCTTGATTTTCATTTGCAGCCTGTTCTTCTGTCTGTAGTCTTCCAAGCTAAAATAAAAAATAAAACCAAGATGGTCCAAAGACTGTAAAATGGTCATCGGATAAGACCAGCCAATAAACAGCCATTATGTCTTGGCATTGATGCTGCGAGCTTCCTCTGAGACTACAAGCAAGTCTTTGAATTGATCTGTGCTCTGTTCACTACTTGTTAGCCTCCTTTTATATCACTTTTCCATTTTTCATTGGTACCACGAGAACAAATTCTTTATTGTTTGAGAGGTACTGGGATACTTCAGCAATGAACATCTTAGAGTTTCTATTAAAAAACTATGAACAAATTTAGTCAAGGGATGCCAGTGTTTGCTGCTTCTGATTCACATTAAACAGCCAATGGTTTATTAAGGGCTTCTTAATTAATAACATGGGCAACTTCACAATTAAAAAGAAACCCAAATAGAAGAGAAGAAAACCTCTACTGGATTATCTAATAGAAAACTCAATCAGGCTACAAAAGCTAGCTAAAAATAAAGCTAATATCTTCATCATTGACCCCAGGCAGTTGCAACAGGATAGTATTCAGTTTGTTCCCAGCAGTTTTGTGTGGTGTTTCTCTCTGATGGGTCTGGAAAGTGGATTCTGCTTGGAGGAAGATTCATCTCGTCTGTGTGAGAGAATTTTGAGTTCAAATGAACCTTTAGAAGGGTCATATTTCAGGTGCCTACAATTTTATAAACACAGAGTCAGAGAAAAGTGGTTGCTGTCATGGAAGTACCTACTTAAACCTTTATATAAACATTTCAATGGCATGGTCTACAGTACAGGTCATTAATGTGACAAAGCAGAAAAAAGCTAGTTTAAAATAAATCTGTCCTGTATTGCACAGACACTGGCAGATATCCCTTTGTATTTCTAATTTGGGCTGTGTACAAGATTGCAATAGTAGAGTTCTATTTTGGTGGACCACTTTGGGTTTTTATCACAGAACATGTGATATCTCAGTGTAGAACAGAATATCTCAGTGTAAGCTTTTACTTAAGTATGGTATAGACATTTAAACTATACTACAACTGTCAAGAAAATGAATCCTGTATGTGGTGAAGCATCCTGTGCTGCTTTGACAGTCTTTGGTCTCACAGCTGAAAAATTGCAAAATAAGGTAATTCATCTTGGGGTTTCCACTACTAGTGCTAATTAACCAAATTCTGTTATACATGTTAAAGGTTATTAGAACAGTATTTCGTACTCAAAACTATTCTGCCCATGTAGGATATGATATAAATCACACATAGAGCAGTGCAAACGATAATAAGCTCCAGCGTGCTGTATGTATAAACAGTCTTGATTTTTTGGTTAGGAGCATAATGTTCTATCACATGAGAAACCTGGGCTGTGGTGTTAACCTCACCTAGCTCAGAGTTTAGGAGCATCGCAGAGGTGATATTTTCAGCCTTGGAGGGATAATGTATCATACTTGAGCACCTTGTTCACAGCAGTGCTGCAGTCCTGAAATAGGCTATCATCACTTCTAGGGGCTGATGGCTTTGTGCTGTGAGGTACAGCTACACCTAATGCTGTGAGGAGAGGGGACGTGGGTGTGGAAAGACAGAATTTAATGAGGAACAGCATTTTGCAGTGGTGCTTAAAATTCCTCAGGCTTTGTGTCCCAGGAAGCTCTGGGTAAGAGAGAACAAGCACAAATAGCTTGGAAATTTCAAATTGGAAAAAAGAAAAGAAAAAAGATTGAAATGTGTTTAGACAGCTTACAATTGTGCAGGGTTTATTTAGGCAGCTTTATTTTAAAAACATTAATTGCAATGATTGCTTCAGTGCTATGCAATTACAACTTGAAAGCAAAGCCTGGCTCTTTCTGAAGAGAGCAGACAAAAAAAATCCTTCAATGCCCAGGTGAAGAGCATCAGAGGTGCCACGAAGGTACAGTCTCCAGCTCTCTGGATCTTCTGTGTCCAAGTGGATTTGACACTGTTCCTCAATTTCAGCTCAAGAGAGCCCTAAGTCATTGAGCTGGTTCCTCATGAGCCCTCCATCCATGTCTGAGTCCTCCATTCAAAGCAGCTCCATCTGAGTAAATGACCTGCTTTTTTTCTGGCCAGCTGTTAAAAGAGGAGTGATCCACAATCCACGTGGGACAGGGTTCCAGGTAGTGAATCCTAAACAAATGTTAACTGCATCCTACAACTGATTAAATACTCCAGTCTTGGAAAAAGGTCAAACTGAAGACATATCTGTTTGTCTGCAGTTTTCTACTAAATTGTGCTAAGCCTAAGGAAGCTGCAATTACACTTTGAAGTGTACTGACTGTTTTGGTTCCTGTTAGGAGATGCCTAGCTTTTGTCAAGCATTGTGTAGTGTGTTTTGACACTAGCTTTTGCAGCAATCCATCACTCACAATTTAACTGCTAGCAAACAGTATCACCCACCCAGAAGAAATTAAAGACATCTTTGGTGCCTTTAAAGATGATGCCTGAAGCAGTCCATAAGCATATATTGAGAAAGTGGTTCAAGACCAACATAGTGCTACCTGATTTACTGGTTTTGAGAAACAGGAGGGAGATATGTCCACTGACCACTCTTCATTTTTCACTCAGGAGTTGTACCCAGGTGATCAGGTTTGATTTTGACTTGTTCAAAATCCAAATCCAAAGCATTGTGACTATGAGAAAATGTGATTACATGGTTGCTATACTAGTTAACTTCAAACACATACCTTTTCTACATCCACAGAATTGCAGACAGCAGAAGTGGACATCAAACTGAGACATATACATTCTTGCTGTAGTCACAGAGCCTTCTGAGATATCCACAGGATGTGGGGATGGGGATGTGTGTCAGAAGAACAGCTAGTAGATGTGATCAGGAAATGGATGCACATGCCAATTTGGTCTGTGGATGGTTCTGCAGAGTGAAAGTATAGGTGCACATTCTGTTGGCACTGAACTGCACAGGTTGGAGACATTCCTGTCATTGTTGCTGGAAGAAGTACTCCTGCCAGAAGATGTGATCCAGTGAGAGCTGCCAGGCAAGACAGCTGGGTGAGGTTACATTGCTGAGGAAGGCAGTTTTGCTAACTGTCTAGCTTGAAGCAGATGAGGAAGGGCTTGTGTGCCCTTTTCTTGGAAGAATGGAGGTGACAATGCTTTCTGGTAGGGGCATGGTAACCCCCAGTTAGGAATGATAGTCTTTGACAGGCACAGCTGTTTGCAGAATCCATGACCTACTATGAAAACTTCAAGTGTGACTGCAAAATCAGTTAGACAGTGGCAAGCATAATATTTACAGATAGCAGAAATCTAACCACGCTATTTAGGTGTGACAGGACTATGGCATAGGGTGCTGTGGCTGCCGCAGAGTTGCAGGACTCCTGGCTCATGAATGCCTTCTCCATTCCCTCTCTACTTCTGTACCCAGCTCCTCTACTTCTGCCCCCTAAGGTTCCCAGCTTAGGGCAGGGTGAGCTGGAGGGGTGACCTAAGGCTGTCCTCCCAGTGCTGGCATCCAGCCTGTCTGTCCAGCACTGAGCCCGGCAGCCCTGATACAAAAGAAAGCATGCACACAGCCTGCAGTTTTGGCTGCCTGCAAAAGCAAGGGCTGGCCCACAGCCCTGGCAGCTGGAATGCAGAAGTGCAAAGTGAAAGGAACAAAGGCACTGCTTCCTTTCCCTCTTCTTTATCTATTTATTTGGCTAGTTAATCTAGTTTGGGATGCTGTTTATTCCTTGGGCAGCCTCTGTCATCCCTAAGCTACAATAACCTTGATTCAATCCAAGCACTCTAATAATGAGAGAGCTGTGGTTCTGCGTGGTGGTCCCACACTGTGCAAACAGCAGTAGGGAAGCATAATTACATATAGTGACAGATGCAGAGCATGAGCATGTGTGTTAAACTTGTGTGTAGCCCACAGCCCAATAGGGCTGCTGTGACCCATGGCTTTTCAAGGTGAATGTGTTGTAGAGGAGGTAGGCAGAGGGTATGGGTCTCAAGACAAGTCTTAAAATCCAGAGTCACAGCACTTTTCTTCTGAGAGGAGGTCTGCTTGGGAAAGTTCAGCTATATCATCCTTTCTGCTGTGGCAATTCTTCCCCGTTTTTGACATATTTTGGACAAATAGTGTAAAAGGGATTTTGGTAAGAGCCCGCTTCAGACAGGTAAGCAGAAGAAGATGAAAGATAGCATTAGCACCTGAATTTTGCATGTCCTTATAATAAAATCCCGTCTAAGTGCTGAAGTGTCTTTCTTGTGTTACCATGCCTGTTTTCAACTCTTTGAAAGGGTAGATAACAGCAGGACAAGGGGAAATGGTTTTAAGTTGAGGGAGGGAAGATTTAGGTTGAATGTCAGGGGGAAGTTCTTTACTATGAAACTGGTAAGGCTACCCAGAGAGGTTGTGAATGCCCCGTCCCTGGAGGTGTTCAAGGCCAGGTTGGATACGGCCCTGGGCAGCCTGGTCTAGCATTAAATGTGGAAATTGGTGGCCCTGCCTGTGGCAAGGGGGTTGGAGATTCATGATCCTTGAGGTCCCCTCCAACTCAGGCCATTGTGTGATTCTGTGAGTCTGTTTTGCAGTATCTACATTCTGAGTCGATCCCTTACCATCAACAAGTTAGACACTCATGAACTTGAAAAGGATAGCATGTAGGAGTGAGAGAGGAAAAGGGAGACTAAACAAGTTGCAAGGTAATTTTTAAAATCTCTTGATCAGGGTTTTTCGAGAAAGACATGTATAGGAGTTTCCACTGCATTGGCCACTGTTAATGAGACCACAGAGGACTTTTTCCCAGCAGGTACAAGCCCACTTTTGGGCACTCAGCAAATGAGGATAACAACATTGCATGCTATTTCCAGCCTCAGCTACCTGCTTCCCTTCAGGAAGCTGGGCTCAGCAGCCCATGATAGGATGGCCACTCTGGCACTTGTTCAGTGCCTTTCTTCTCATCAATTAAAAGGCTCACAGTAGCAGGACAAGCCAACTTTTTCCCTGGAGATCCATAGTGTGCACACAAGGAGAATGGGGAGAAGGTTGGGAGACTGTTATCTACCAATGGCATAATGAGTTTTACTGGCATAAGTGCAGCTGTGGAAAAGAGGGAGTTTATAGTTCAGCATGCCAGGGAAGTGCTGATGAAGCAGTCACACGTGGGAGTAGGGAGGAAAGAATACTGTTTATTCAGAAGGCAAATTATAGAGTTACAGAAAAACATTGCTCATGCTCTTCAAAAACTCACCACCACTCAAAAGGCAACATCTGAGGCCATTTATTAATAGGATTTATGCTACAGATCAAGCTGTCTGGAGAACACAATAGAAATTAGTTCCAGAGCACCTTTGCTTCCTGGTACTTTTGCAAATCCAAACAACAAACAAAAAAGTCAAGATTGCTATCTATATTTCTTTGAATGAGTAAACTTCTGCCACTAGGATGCTGAGCCACCTCTCACCTATCGCAGGATTTTAAGCCATCTCCCACTATCACTTGGCAGCCAGAACTTTTCCTTTTACTCCTCCTGCCCTCCTCACGCCTCACTGAAAAATGATGCCATGTAGGCCTTTGTTACAGTTTAAAAGCTGCTGGGCATAGCTCTCAGCTTGGCTTTGTTGTTTTTTATCCATCTGCTGGAGTGCTGTGATGCTGGGTTTCTAGTCTGCTGTATGCTGGGGGAAGGAGAGGCCACATGAAACAGCTTGGTGGTTTATGCCCCCGGGATATGTCTATGCAGCCTGCAGCAGTCAGATGTGGCCTTGCTTTGCTCATGCTCCACAACCGGCCAAGAGCCAGCCACATACCACTGTTACTCTGCTGTGCTGCCTCTAGCTGTGCAGTTTCCTGGCAGCCTGGAGCTATCTGGAAATAGCACAAGGACATGCTCTTTGAAGAATCAGAGGCTTGAACCCATGGTCAAGCTTGAGATCTGGTACCTTCGCTAACTCAGTCCTCATCTCCCAGTAAAGCTGTCTGGCAGCCTGAGTGGGCAAAGAGAAGTTTTATAAGAGATTTTAGGGGGGTGCTTTCCACCTCGGTGGCAAATTCTGGGCCTGCTGGAGATGTGCTGGTTTTGCCAAATGGCAGAATGTCCCCAAATCACAGCCTGAAGGTTCGTGGAAAAGAGGTACAACTGCAAATAGAAACCACGTGCCATGTCACCCCAAAAAAGCCATACCATAGACGTGACAAAAGAGGAATGTATGAACACAGCAAATCAGTGGTTTGCAACCAGCACAGGAAAGAAAACAAGGAAATATCGAAGATGATGGTCTTCAACATTTTTTTCAGTGGTCTTGAATTGGAATCGCAGAACCATAGAATCAGTAAGGTTGAAAAAGGTCACTAACATCATCTAACTCAACCATTAGCCCATCCCCACCACGCTCACTAACCATGTCCCTTGGTGTCACATCTACATGGTTCTTGAACACCTCCAAGGACGGTGACTCCACCACCAATTGCAACATTACTGTCAAAAATATTTGCAGAGAGCTCTAAGTGATAAACAGTACAATTTTCTAGTGGGGACAATTGCAAAGTGATCAAAATTATTTGGCATGCTGGGTACATTTAAACAAAATGCATTTCAGTGCTAAGAATACAAGCTGTACATGAGAGACATATGGCAGTCAATAGGGTGAAGCAAGGACATAGGGAGTGCTCAGATAGGGTTGAGGAAATGAGCAGGGATGCCCTGTATGGGCAGGAGCAGGGAAGTGTTATGAAACACCTGATGAGAGGGATACTGATGTGCTGCCTGTTTTTCTGGCACTCACACTGTGAAGAGGAGGTTGGAACCACTGCAAACAGCACTAAAGGGTCATGGAAGTAGCTGAGCTATAATGTGTGAGTATCAGGTCCTTGAAAGAGAAAAAATACTGGCTGCTACATGGCTCTTGAACTAGCACTGGAGGCTGGAAGCTGAAGTTATACAAATTCACACGGTGCAGGCTCTTAATACAGAAAGTGATTAAATGTGAAATAGGGTAGCCAGGGAATTGTTGGGGTCTTTTTTCTTGGTACCCCTAAATCAAGATAAACTGTGGAATAAGTTACTTGAAACATATATATATATGTATATATGAGTATGTAACCTAAAATGAGACAAATCTTTCATTCCAGATAAGTTGTCAAAAGTTGGAAGTGTAACATATTAGGCTATTTTTTGCTTGGAAAGACTGTATCCATGGTACAGGGTCTGTGTTGTTCCTGGTAGGAGCACACAGACGTTAATCGGAAAAAGGCTGTTACAAGGATATAGGAAGTCAGATTATCAAAGTCCAAGCACTTAAAAACTTTAAAGTATTCTGATCCAGGTATAACAACAGCAGAAGATTCTTCATAAAGGTGAAATTTTTCATGTTTGCTTACTTCTTTTCCAATCCAACAAACCTGGGGCACCGGAAGCTTTCTGTTCAAGGAAAGGATCCATTTCTATTGCAGGGAAGTAATCGCTGCTTCACCATACTCCTTACCCTTTTCTGGGCTTCTGTGGTTTCTAGCCCAGATTTCTTGTGCCAGTTCTGCCCAAGTCTGCCAAGTCTGGCTTTTGATGCTGAACAGGTAACATTGCAGATGATCTTGAAGGTCAAATGAAGGATGGGAACAAAACCGCCTGACTTTGCACCCGAGTGCAGATTCATCAGGAAGAAAACAGTTGAAGCTGGACGGCCTGTAGCATGCCAGCCTAAAGCTCACAGGCATGAAAGCCTGTCTTCATTCAGTGTTAGCACTGCTGATTGGAATCATACAAACAAAAGAAATGAGCCCCCGTCACAGGATGCGATGTTCTATTAGCCTATATTACCAGCTTTGTTTCTCCACTGCTATGCCACAAACCCTGAACATGTGCTACATATCCTTAGGCACTCATTGGATAATTTACTTGTGCAGAGTAAGGCAACAAAATAGTAATAATAAATTGCCAAGCATAGTACAACCAGAACAAAGATACTCTGCTGCATTTCTTTCTGCTTCTTTTCCTTGGTATTTCTCCTCAGCCACAGATATAATATGAAAGTACAGGTGAAAGTAAGGCCTGACACATTAATAAATCTTATGAGAAAAACTAAATAATTCATTAAAAGGAATTAACAAGTTAATAAGAGCAGAAGTGAGTTAAAATACAATAAAATATTATTAATACATCTCAGCCTGTTTCCAGAGCCTGTTTAAAGTGAATCAATGCACAATTAATGGGAAGCTGAACTCCACTTTCTGTATGATTATGTATAAGGGGTATCATGCAATATCATCCAATCTACGAGCTGTTTAATCTGTTTAGCACTTTTGAAATGAAACCAAATGTGATCTGGACTTCAGGCTGCTCAGTTACTGCACTGATGTAAATTTCAAACATAAGAAAAAGTGGTAGTCAGAAAATAGCATAGAATTTGTGGGAAGATTCTTAATCCCTAGAAACAGTAATTCCCTTTCTTTATAATTTTTAGTTTAAATAGAAACTTTGAGTTTTGAACAAAGCTTTAAAGTTCTGTATATAGAAAAATAACAATTTTAATTGCAATAAAATTATCACACATTTTCACACATTTGTTTTGAGGGGTTTGTTATACCTATTATATAATTGTAATATTGATTCATGAAGTTTTCCTTTTTTTTTTTTTTTTTTGTTTTTTTTTTTTTTTTGTTTTTTTGTTTTGTTTTTGTAGTGGCATTTCTGTGGTGACAAAGAATTTGAACAAAGATGATTGTGCTGGGAGAAGAAGCTAAGGAAAATCCTGAAGGATGGGAAGATGAACACAGGCTGTGGAATCAGCCCCTGTATATGCTACCCAGGGAGCAGTGACTCCCTGTTACTTCCCAGATTTGGAGCTTAAGAAACAAGTCCTCTAGTTTAAGCCTTTTGCACAGTAATAATAGTAATGTGTGAAGTAGATATTGTAAATTTAGTGTGACTTCAGTTTATCATGTGTCTTATCCTTAACACTTTGCTGAGAAGGATGCAATGACCCAAGGACCTTGGGTCCTTGGCATTATATGGTTACACCCCAAGAGCTCAAAGAAATTTCTAATTTAAAAAGACATCAAATGCCAGGTGCATGGTTAGAGTTTGCCTATTTGAAGAACCATTTTGGCTCTGAATGTACTTGCAGACCTTTATTTTGAAATAGGTGCTGCTCATCTCAAGGGCAGGGATGGCCTTTTGTACGTCAACAGTGCTGTACTCTCTGAGGACTTCTGTAAGGGCTTGTATTTGGATTTTCCTTTGACTTTGGTGGAGACTGTGGAGATCAAAAAGATAGATGTGGCAGAGGAGAGAATTGAAATCACTGAGGTTTTTCCTCTGCAGAAGAGGCTGCAACAGGAAGGAAAGCTGAGGCCAAATCTTGGCTTCAATGAAAGAGGGACATTTCCTTCTACCGTAATAAGTAATGACAGACACAGTGGCATGCCCTGCCTGGCAATGTGACAACTTGCTTGCCTCTCCTCAAGCCATGAGCATGGCCCTTCCTGACTGCTTGGTGTTGAACACAAGTAACCCTGCCTGGCAGGAAGTACAGCAGGCAGATCCAGACATAAGCTATGAAAGAAACTCGTAGGTTGACCTGGTGAGTTGTGACAAACACACTGCACCTGAGAGCAGAGATACAGAGGTAGGGAGTATGGGGACAGGAGCGTACAGCTTGTTCAGGATGTATCACCAATCCCTTTTGCACCAGGAAGGCTGTATCTGCAGCAGACCAGACTGAGATGAAAACCAGGGATAAGAATGTTTTCTTGAAGAATCTCCCAGCTTCCCTTCTCTCCCTCCCCCTGATTTTATAATGTACATTTGAGAGTGATGTCACAGCTCCAGGTGGTGCTCTGGATGAAGATGGTCTCTGTGCAAGGTGCAGTCTGAGCAGGGCTGTGTCTCCAATGTCCCATCCACTTGACACACTGGAAATAACTTAGCCACCTTCAGTGTGGATGTTTGCAGTGAATAAACTCTGACTTTCCCTGGGTCTTGAGGCTGAGAGAGTGGCAGAAAGGCTTAAAAGTCCAGCTTTTGGGTAGGTGAGGAATTCCCCACTACCTGCCTCTAGCAGTCTAAAGATTTTTAATACAGCTTGCCTCAAAATCTAGCTTTTCACCAATGACTTGCTCCTCATCATGCAAGCTGGGGATTTGTCTGGTCTTTGTAATTTGATGTTTCTAGGGGAACCATATATTCCAAATTTTGTAGTACTTGAGACAGATCCAGTAATAAGATATGATGGGGCCAGTTTGAAACTGTTTTGGGGCCACCTGGACATCAAAAGATGAAATTCTTTCTGAGTGGAAAGACAGGACTCCCCTATGCAAAGCAAGTCTCAACCCCAAATAAAAGTGCTTTATGGCCTCCTTACTTGACAGTCCTATGAAAAAGGCTGAAGGTCTCCCTGCTGTCAGGCATTGACACTCCCTGAAGTGGTGTGACCTGGGCCAGCTTCATGGGAATTTCATTTTTTCCTCCTGTATTCGTGTTGAAAACTTTTCTGGGTTTGCCTTTGGTCCTGTGGTGCAGATGTTCAGCAGCCTGCATTCTTTTGAAAATAATGGGTTATTTGCAGGGCACTGATTGTCCGTGTTTAAAAGAAATAACCCCTATCCTTGAAAGAGAAAAAGGAAACGTATGCCTCTCCTACTCTCTCATCTCTTCTCGCACATTGCACCGAGGGTTAAAGGCGTGTCTCTGTCTCCTCCCCAGATGTCTTTATTAATAGCTTTCAAATACTGGCCTCCTTAGGCCATGGACAGATGCAGCTCTGGACATGCTAGAGGCTGCATAGCACTCAAGGAGATAAGACAGTTTAGTTTAGCACAGCACGAATGATTCCAGCCTCAAGTCCCAATCAAAGAGATTTACAGCTGTTTTAAAAAGACAGTAATGTTGACTTGACTGGTGAAAGAATGCATGAAACCACTCTCAATAAAAGGCCTGGTTTTAACAAGTAAATAAATTTTGGAAGCACAACACATAAAACTCGATTATTATTTCCTTTAAAATTAGCATGGTATCCTGATTATAACGCATCAGTAATATTTCTTCTTTTGGAATTAACAGTCAGTACTCCCACAAGAGAGCCACATCCTTTAGTTAAAACAATTAATAAAACAGACAGTGAAACAGATCTCCTTTGTCACGATTTAGGAGCAATTTAATACTCTGTACCTAATATTTCACAATGCAGAAATCCTATTCTCTAATTTTCTTCCTGAGCCTCTCTCCCAAAGGGCTGATAATTTTTCCTTTCCCACTCCATTCATGCAAGAGATTGCACTGGATCAGGCTCTGGGAAAGGCACAAACCAATCAGATGTCCCTGCAAAGGGACAAAGACGACCCCATACCTCACACCGGGTGGCCCTACGCGGGCACTAATGAAGTGACCATCTGCAATCTGCACCAAGCAATTATCACTCGCCTCCCCTGACTGCCCGCCATGTGCTGGCACAGCCTGGTGGGAGGTGCACCTGGGGCGGCGGGGGTCGGGGAGCGATGGTGTGCAGCCCTTCACTGGGAGGCAGGCAACCTGCTGAGCAGACAGGTGCTGGCTGTGTGGATGTCCATGGGCGATGAAGCCTGGTTGTCCTGGTAGCTGACATCTATATCTAGATCTATCTGGATTTTTAAACTGATACAACATGAAGAATGTCACTCTCTGTTACTGTATATGTGTATCTTGTGGATACCCTTTAAGCACAATGCCTTGACCATGTCTGCCCTGCTTTCCTCAGCTGATGGATTTTGCCATTGTAGTGGTCTATTGTTTTTCTTTCTTTTTTCTTCTTCTTCTTTTTTTTTTTTTTCTTTCTCTTCAGTTTAAATGCTTCTGGACATGATTCCATTTAGATTGCTTCACCAGTACTGTAACAATTCTATTGTTTCAACATATACTTTTAAAAACTTTGGGCTTTCTCTAAATAATGCTCAGATATTGAAACCAGTGGAAATTTTGCCCTAATGTATACAAAAGCATTTATGGAAGCCTACTGTGCTATGTGCTTAAACCCTATATATGTCAAAGGGGGCTGGTTATATTGCATGTAGAACAGCATGACAATAGGCTTACTGGTTCATTTGTTGTTCCTTTTCTGCCTTACAGACTGTCTCTCTGTAGGTATTAAAAAGATTTCATTGTCTTTTATCAGTCCAAATTTTAACTACAGTGAACAGAAACTTTTATAAAATCTAGCTCTAAAAATATGTTCCCAAGATATCCCATAAAAGGCAAGGACAGTGTGTATTTTTACATCAGTGTACATTCCTTAGTATTTGAAACCTTGCTACAATAAGACTAGGAGACAGATATATAAAGAGACTGAACAGGAAAGAAATGAATTTCACTGAGTCTCCTCAGTGTTGCTCACAAGAGGAAACAATCAAACTGTTATGTTCAAGGGAGTTTCCAGAAACCATTGTGTGTGTTGCCCAGAGCAAGATCAGTAGATACCTCTTATCTGTGTTTTGGTCCATTTTAGCTAGGCAGTGATCTAAAGCAAAAGCTTCTCTGTTCCAGTCCAGGGCTGAAGTTGGAACAGGGAGACAAGAGGGTGGTTCAGGTTTCAGCCCATTTCTGCTTAGCTGTGGTCCCCTGCAGCCGCTGGAGGCCTGGATGGGATGCATCAGGATTGCAGCTGGGCTCCACTCCCTTCCCCAACTGCTGTCCTGCCTGGGGGAACCAAGACAAGCCTTTTCTAGAAAGGTTGGTGATGATACACTTCTAGCAACATGAGCTGTGCTTTGCTTGAAGGTAGCAAAGTCTCATCACACTAATCAGCAACTGCCAGTGTAGGTTTGCTGAGAATGAGGCTGATGGGACAGCCCTCCCTGTCCAGGAGAGGTGTTAACAGCAGTCAGCTATGCTGCTTCTTTTCCTCCCACCCTCAGGTCACTGTGCAGCTGAACTCAGGAGCTGAATCTGTGTGTAAGGTGGTATTCCTTGCAGCATGCCTGTGCACACAAGGTAGGGTAGCTCCAGGCAAACATCCCTGGGAGATGCTATCAGGCCCCTTGCTCAAAGCACCTTTGTGCTGTACATCCTCACATCTGATATGTCAGCCTTGTGCTTGTGCTTGTCTTTGGCACCACACCCTCATTCTTCCAAAGCCTTCCCTTGCCCACAGAATGGTATCTGGCTAGCATACAGGGAGTTACAGGAACAGAAATTGCTATGGTATGTGGGAGCAGTGGGTAATCTGTTGGGATTATACAGATGTTGTCACATGCCTTTGAAAATGAGTTTCATTTTCTCCCTTTAGGCTGTTTTCAGCACCCTTGGTACCCTCATAGCTGAACAGAGCTGGCAGAGACACCATCTCATTAAGCAAGGAATTTTCCTTTCTCTGCTAGCCCTCCTGACCCCATGCAGGCTCATCCTTATGCTACGGATCACAGAATCACAGAATTGTAGGGGTTGGAAGGGACCTCCAGAGACCATCAAGTCCAACCCCCCTGCCAAAGCAGGTTCCCTACCCCAGGTAGCACAGGTAGGCATCCAGGCAGGTCTTGAACGTCTCCAGAGAAGGAGACTCCACCACCTCCCTGGGCAGCCTGTTCCAGTGCTCCGTCACCTCACTGTAAAGAAGTTCTTGCGCATGTTTGTGCGGAACTTCCTATGCTCCAGTTTCTGGCCGTTTCCCCTTGTCCTGTCTCCACTCACCACTGAAAAGAGTCCGGCCTCGCCATTCTGCCCCCCACACCTTAGATATTTATAGACCTGGATCAGGTCCCCTCTCAGTCTTCTTTTCTCAAGGCTGAACAGACCCAGTTCACTCAGCCTTTCCTCATAGGGGAGATGCTCCAGGCCCTTCACCATCTTGGTGGCCCTCCGCTGGACTCTTTCCAAGAGATCCCTGTCTTTTTTGTACTGGGGAGCCCAGAACTGGACGCAGTACTCCAGATGAGGTCTTACCAGGGCAGAGTAGAGGGGGAGGATCACCTCCTTTGACCTGCTGGCCACGCTCTTTTTAATGCACCCCAGTAAGCCATTGGCCTTTTTGGCCACAAGGGCACACTGCCGGCTCATGGCCAACCTGTCGTCCACCAGGACACCCAGGTCCCTCTCCGCAGAGCTCCCCTCCAGCAGCTCATCCCCCAACCTGTACTGGTGCATGCAATTATTCCTCCCCAGATGCAAGACTCTACACTTGCTTTTGTTAAACCTCATCCGGTTTCTTTCTGCCCAGCTCTCCAGCCTATCCAGGTCTTGCTGAATGGCAGCACAGCCTTCAGGCGTGTCAGCCAATCCTCCCAACTTCGTATCATCAGCAAACTTGCTGAGGGTGGCCATTATCCCCTCATCAAGGTCATTGATGAAGATGTTGAACAAGACCGGACCCAGCACAGACCCCTGAGGAACACCGCTAGTTACAGGCCTCCAACCAGACTCTGCACCACCAACAACGACCCTCTGTGCTCTGCCAGTCAGCCAGTTCTCAACCCACCTCACTGTCCACTCATCTATCCCACACTTCCTCAGCTTTGTTATAAGGATGTCATGGGGGACAGTATCAAATGCCTTGCTGAAATCAAGGTAGACTACATCCACTGCTCTCCCCCTATCCACCCAGCCAGAGACAACATCATAGAAGGCTACCAGGTTGGTCAAGCACGACCTACCCCTTGTGAACCCGTGCTGACTACTCCTGATAACCTCCTCTTCTTCCAGTTGTCTGGAGATGACATCCAGTACAAGCTGTTCCATCACCTTTCCAGGGACAGAGGTGAGGCTGACTGGCCTATAATTGCCTGGGATGCTCAGGTAAGGGCTCAAACAATGCTGTGGGCCTTGCATCAGCCCTTTGCGGTAGAAAAGTTACACTAATTGTGCCAATTTGGAATTTAAGCTAATGTAGGCATACACTCCCTCTGCCTCTTGGGTTTCAGCCAGTTGCTCATCGCTCCCTCCTTTGGGAGCTGATTTTGGGTACTTGAGTTTTGCCTTTGCCAGAGCTGTGTTGCACCTGTGTCATTGCCAGGCCCTCACTGAGAACAAAAATATCCTATTTCCTTCACAAGTTTTAAAGTGAAACAACTTTTTTGGTTGGCAGGAGGCAGATCTTACAGATCTTACACTCCTTTTGTTCATGCCCAACTGCCTCTCATCTCCCACCACCAGCTATGTGGAGACAAAAGACTTGTGATGGGAGAGAGGGATGAGAAACTGGGAATGATGTGGGTTGGTGGCCAGCACTGGGATGGAGATAACAATGTTAAATGGATTTTTACATGGAAACTCAGCCAGTCTTCAGGTTCTCCAGCCTCATTGAATGACTGCATTCTGCCACCATGTCTTTCCTTTCTCACAGCAGAGTTGCTCAGGTCTACTGTGAGCTAGATAGGGTTCTGCAGCCAATCCTTGCACCATTGAGCAGATGCCACACTGAACAATATCTGCAGTTTTTTTCTTCCTTCCTCTACACTCTCTTTCTTATAAATCCACTCCTGGGAACTAAAATATACAAGAATATGTTTGATCTCTCACATGCCATATTCTACTTGTACATTATTCTACAGAGAAGAACGTACAGTGTCAACCAATCTAAAACATGGGGAATTAGTTTATAAAGGTCGTTTCTTTAGCTTTTGTTTCTAACTGGATATGCATCATTCTCATTATCAAAAGGACTATACTTCAACAGCAACAGCTAACCCCAAATATTTGCAAGTCTTAATTCAATCCACTCATATTAGTAGAAACATTTCTAGTCTCTTCAGCACGGCATGGATTAGGCTCTTGTAACTGCATTTGTCTTACCAAGAGCATTGTGCTTCAGGCACGTCTGCAAAATCCTGTAACCTTGTGTGGCCTTCTAGCAAAGGGAGTTATCATCCTAGTGGGGGAGCTAGAAAACCTACAAGGAGAGAGACTGGCAGTTGAGGATATGAAGCAGCAGAAAGCGGTCTATCAGCAAATTATCCACTCTAGGTGGAAGCAAAATGCAGAGAAGACAGGCAAAGATAGGGCTTGCTGGGAGTTGGTTCCTCTTCCTGGCAATGTTTGTGAAATATGTGCTTTCTCTTGGATATAGGTGTCTGTGTGATTAGTACTTTAAGACACTCACAGTCTGGGTGTTTCAGTTCATTAAAAAATGCAGGACTCTAATTGAATGTTTTTACCTTTCTGTGATTTACAGAATCATTCACACTTTTTCATGGCCACTAGGACTCCGAAATGATGGAAATGTTTTGAGAAAGATTTGCTTTTCTGGGGGCATTTTTTTTAAGGACTCTATATTCCCCTAATATCTAGATGTCCAGGTGCTCAAATGCTAATCAATCATCTGATGCTATATCCATTGCCATCACTGCTACTTTCCCTATGTAGCCTTCTCTGCCCTAGACTGCTTTCATTAATCCCAGTCACTAATTCTGATGATTTTTTTCTTCTTTGTTGTTCATTTTACTTTTTCTAACCTAGAATTAAACAGGCTTACCTCTGATTTTTAAGCTCTGCTTTTCTCCCTCTGGTGCTTGCTACTTAGGTGGCTGAGCTTGTCCTGCTTACCAAGAACCATTCCTTTTGTGGAGAACACAGACTCCTCTCTAGAGGTTGAAGGTCTAGTGGGCAACAGAGTACCAGAAAATCATGGATAGCAATTCTAAGTGTAAATCCTCTTGGTGAATTTTGTTTAGCAGACACTGAGTTAAGTCCGTAGTAAGTTTAGGTAGAAGTAGAAAAAAAATTTAAGTACGTTACCTTTAAATGTTTGGAGTAACAAAGCTAGTTATTTTTTCAGATACAGCTCAAAGCCACAGATCTAAAAGCATATTAAGTCATATATGACAAGAGATTGAGACTCTTTGGGTAGAGTGGCTATCTAGCATGTTCTCTCGGTCAGAATGAATCCCCTGCATGAAGAAAGGTTGTGGTGCCTGATAACTGTCTTGCAGATGGATTATTTGGAAGTCAGTGGCTGTCTGTGCATACCTCTTTTTGCAGAATGAGGTCTCTTACAACCTAGAATTTACTTGCACCTCATAAGGGAAATGAACTGTTGTGTTAGACAGTTCAACATCTACAGTGTCAAGAGAAAACCATTAAAATGGAAAATATTGCATTCTACAGTGAATCAGCTTTTTCTACCTGGCTTGTTACTTATTTGGGGCAAAAAACAAACTCGTTGTTAGAGAGAGTTGATTCCTCATAATGGACTGTCAGATTTGTCAGAAGTTGTATGGAAATCATGACAACAAAAAGGATCAGCAGATTGAAAAGGGAGGTTGGAAGGTTGATAGCTTTCCTACAGGGCTTTGGTTTTCATTTTTATTGAGGATTTTGAGGCTATCACTAATCTTTTCCATGTTAACACATCCCAAAACTGGCTGTAACAATTAGTCAAGGTGAGTACTGCAGATTTCTTCTGCTGAGCTGCGGTATAACATCTGGCATTTGCTAACAAACAGCAAATTAGCTTTCTGATTTGTAGGGCATATTTGTCTAGAAATAGAAAGCTCAGTAACGGGGTCATGAGGTCCAACTATACATCCAGTGCTAAAAGTAGTCTCACCTTTTTTTTAAAGTGAAAGTAAAAAATCTTGTGAAATGTTAGAGAATGTCAATATAAAACAGTAAGGATGTTTATTCACCTTCAGATACTATAGTAAAACAGGAATTATCCTCTAACATTTTGGCAAGTAGAAGATCCTTCCGACCTGAATGAGCCAGCTTTAGTGTCACTGCTTCTGAGGTTGTTCAGCCTTTCAGTTGCCCTATGAGCTGAATGTTAGAAGTGCCAACTGTCCCAGATATGTGTGCTTTCAGGATAGAAACATCTGCCTTCCTCAGGTAAATGCTGACCATCATGTCTTAATTGGTACAGTTCAATGAACTCTGAGGGGATGCTTTGTCCTTAACACATAAAATATCGTCACAATATCAAATATATTTAAAGAATCCAAATGACATCTCCCTGAAGCATCTTCAGTCACCTGAGCTGTGTGCATACACTCTTCTGTCCAATGAGAAATATTTGCCGTGTGATAGCTTACAGCTATATTCATTGACTTTGATGTTGCTTCAGGAGCTAACAACTTGTCTCCAGATGTCTAATTTGCTGTTAGTATTGACTGATTTGCCTACTATTGCTTTCTACAGTTTTATAGACATCCATTTCTCATCCACACTCTCTGCTATTACCATTTAATTAAACATGGAAAGACAACCTTCATGAGCTGTAGTTACCACACAGCATTTTTTGTTAGCCATGTCTGAGATGTTTACGCAACCTGGAGAGTGCCTGTGATGGACTCAAAGAGACAACATCAGCAGGATAATGGAAAATAAGACTGAAGCTTATCTGCTGTGAAAAATTAACAACTTCCTAACACCTTCTCTTTCTTGGAACTCTGCAGAAAGAGAAGCAGGAGAGAAAATGGCCTCAGTTTCTTTCCATACTCACTTATGCTTGACAATGATGCAGGCTTGTTCCACTGTCTCAGGAGCTGATATTTGATAGGTAAGTATTATGAAGAACCAGTGATACCGTTTACCAAGCATAAGACAGAAATGATAAGCAACAGGAACAATAACCTTTCTTCCTTCTATTAGCATTTATTTATTTTTTCTCTCCAGTGGATTTTGACAGAAAACACGTTACTGCAAATTACAGAATTGTCATTTTTTGTCAAACTATGACTAAAACTGAAAGCCAGCATCCTGTAAAACAGTTCTTTCCTACCTGCCCAATAGTAATTCTAATCAACACAGTGATCAGGAAGTAATTAATCTGAGGGCATGCTGGCAGGGATATACAAACTCTTATGTTTTTTCCCCAGACTTAAGAACATGTCAGCTAGGCCTGTCTTACAAGATTTGCTTCCTGTGCTCACAGAGCAAAAAGGCTGATGGATTTTAACATTCCTTATTTTTACATCTGATCTTTTCTAAAAATCTATATTCAAAATTTTAAATTAAATTAAATTAAAAGACTGGCCACATAAGGAAAAAAATTCAACACAAAACTCCTAATGAGAGCAGTAAAAGTAACAAGAGATTAATAGAAGGGGCTCACCCTTGGTTTATGACTTTACAATTTCCTCTAATGAGGTACAATGTTGGGTAACTGGTGTCATGTGTTGTGTCATAGCACATCATATTCATTCGAGGGTCTGTCATGTCACATAGTGTAACAGGAGATGACAGGTACAATGAGAGACTGTCAGCCTAGAAGCCTTTTCTTGATATTTTTTTTCATGCATAAAGGTTTAAAATTTATAAAATATTCTAGTGGTGAGTTAAAAGAAGGAGGAAGGAAAGAAAAAGGGCAAGGAGTGAAAAATAGTCTTTACAAGACAGGTATCAGGGCAGGGCAAAAGGCCAAACATCAGAAACATCAGTCAGACAGGCAAGCTGAATCCCTGTCACCTTAACTTACAAAATTAGCTGAGCAAAAACATTGGAGCTGCTCAGAATTTGAACCCCAACCTCTGGGACTATTTAGAGTAGGTTCTGGTTCAATCCAGTGTTAGTTGATTCAGCCTACGCCTAGGAAACTTTAATTCAAGTGTGCATTTTTGTTGCTAATTCCCTTCATGTTCAGGTCCAGCTCTGAACAAAAGATTTTGTACTTCCCTGTGTCAGGCCAGAGCTGTTGGAGCTGGAAGGGAATGGAGTCATCCTTCCACACCTACCCAAAGGCCTTTGTCAGGCAAAGGACTCAAGCAACGCAACTTGAGGCATGTCCACATCTGGCATTTGTGGTTTCTGCACATCCTGCACCCATTCAACTGCAGCTCCTGTTGCACAAGCAGTGCACACACAAATCTTAGCAACCCCTGACTAAGCTGCTGCCATACCACACTGCCATGTTTCAACATAAGTGTCAAGAGAATCTGATCAGGCATCCTGTTGTGCACTGTTCTGCTGCTCTATGAGGGCCAGCAAGGAGACAATACAATCTAGGGATGGGGTTATATATCTCCCACCATTCCTCCAGTTTAATTCCACCATCTACATCCCCCAGATTCATCCCACCATCTACACTCACTTCTTGTGAGACAGTTCCAAACACTATTTCCCAAGTGGTGTCATAGGAGACTCAGCTGAGTGCTGCAGTTCTCATGGTGACAATAGGTGTGTGTTAGCATAACTACCGTCAGGTTATGATTTCATGGCTCAGGACATGCCCAATGAAGCCTGAAATCAAGCAGATATTTCTCTGGGATTGTTCTTCTGGGATTTTTCTGGGAAAGCAACTTCAGAGCTAAGCCAAACTACTGCTCTGTTGGGGCAGGATGCTGATGCTGACCCTCATGTCCACAGTGGTGGAGTAGCAGCCACTCCTGGGCTTCCATCCTCATGCTAGAGGCACGTGGATATCCTTACTTGGAGATATGTCATACTACTAATGCTGTGGCTGTTTCTTCAGCTTTTTTGAGGGGGCTAGCTTACTGTCTGGGTAAATGCTTCTTATAATGTGTTTGGGTGGGAACACAGGTTTTGCACACTCACAGCAACTTCAACGACAGAACAGATTGAGAAATTTGATATTAAAGCTGATGAGTGCCAAGAAGCAGATGTGTCTTGAAGTGGTTCATTTTACTTTGCAGAGTTTGTAAGCCTAAGAAAAATGTGTGACTTTCTTTTTAGCTTAAATTTGCCATGGATACTCTTCATGTATGAGTTCAACAGTGCACATATTATAGTTCATATAGGGATGCTTGTTTATTCAGTCAGGGATTTTATTTCACTGAAGTTTGATGTTTTAATGAACTACCTACAATGTGGAGCCAAAACTGTAAAGTTTTTTTAAATTGTAAATAAAACTAAATGATGTGTGCAATAGAAAATACAAGAAAAATTTAACAAGGAAAAGTTGGAAACTATCAATTTATACTAAACCCTGAGACCCAAAAAATTCCATGAGGCTGCTTTCAATGAGTTCCCAAGACACCTGGCAGGCACCACTCATCATTGATCTCAACCTGGACAGATTGCTGTTGACCACTACCCCCTGGTTGCACCATCCAACCAATTCCTTATCCACTGAATAGTCCATGCTTCCTATTTCCAAGTTTGCAGCACTTCTGCATTGGCATAAAGAGCTCAGAAGGTAGCATCAACACAGAGGAGTGAGACGTAGTTGTGAAATTACTTGAAGTCCTATGGAAGAGATTTAGAAGAGAGAGGGGAAATATTCTTGTGGGATAGGCAGGTCTCATGAAATTTCACATTAGCTGAAAACAGTGTGAATTTGTGAAACTGAGGCATAGAAGTTACTTCAGTACTTTTCTGCATCTGTTGCTATGAGAAATTCTTTACATTCAAACTGCTGATTAATCTATGCAGAGCCACCATTTCTGCTAAAAGTTTTTTTAAAATTACCATCAAAGAGTGAATAATTTTGTCCTGCTGCTGACACAACAAACTCATTAAGCGATGCTACAATATTTTAGGAGGAAATAGAGGGAGTATATATGTATTCTCCATATTTTGAACTGCACAGAAAGTAGAGTAGTTAGGAGAAGACTAAATTAACATGGTAGTGTGCTGGCAGTTCCCTGAAATAAGGTATTCCTGTCCCCTGCATCTATAATACATTGATATAATAGCATGCGATCGATTGCAAAGGCCT
This sequence comes from Lagopus muta, assembly GCF_023343835.1. Taxonomy (NCBI): domain Eukaryota; kingdom Metazoa; phylum Chordata; class Aves; order Galliformes; family Phasianidae; genus Lagopus; species Lagopus muta. The sequence goes on along the minus strand of NC_064435.1, from coordinate 44,704,589 downwards.
GTATCTATAGATCTTGTTAAGGTAATATTTGTATTAAGCACTTTACTGTTATTAAAGTTTTCTATAGCTGCTCTAAACACTGAAGCAAAATTCTACTACCCTGCTATTTGTGTCAGCTGAACTTTCCATGACCTGTAGCCTAGTTAACTGCTTCATATATTACTTTGTATGGATCACCGAAGAAAAGCTTTTCTGTTCAATAAATATTATTCATAGATATTTTCCTTTTTTATATATTTATTTTTTACTTTAAGGAAAACTAACAAAGATAAAAGATTCTTCTGCTGTTTGTTGCCATGAGTGTTACTGTGTTATTCGTCCCATTCTGCTTATGAAATAAGGAGATGGAAGATGGGAAGCAGTGTAGGATTTTTTGCAGTCAATAAATAGGATATACACCTTGGCAGATAATCCTTCTATCCTGTGAATATGCCTTCTTCTGTTTGGGCAGAAATATTTCATTTTCCATGCATTTATACAGTTAAGAAATTGTATCTTTCCCTTAACTGTTTAGGCATGAGTATGCACTCAATCAACTGAACTTTAGACCAGATTTTTGACTGCTGTAGTACAGTGTACTTTCACTAGGTGTATCAGAGTTCATTCCAATTAAGTGTTCAACTGCTCATCCAGTTCTCTTCCAGATAAATCTATTGACACTACACTTTTGTTAAGATTACATGTGGAGTTTAAGTCAGACAGAAGAGCATTAAGTTGATTGATACTTTGCAACGTATTACAGATCTTGTTCCAAGAGGGTGTTTGGGCTGATCACTTCTGCTCCCATCTGCCAAACATGAGTTGCTACTCCTCAGTGGAAGTGGTCCTGGGAGCCAAGAATTGTGTGTGTTGCCATAACAAATAGGCCATTCATCTTATACTCTTTTATAAGTTCGCCTCTCTATACCACAGTACCTAATTTTTTTTAATGCATTTATCCTTGTCAGAACCCCAGAAGATAGCAGTGCTATTTTGATGTAATGGAGGAAGAATTGAGGAGTAGCAAAAGTATGGAAATATTCAGGAGATCTGGGATGGAAAGCAACTAAATCCCCATCTCCTGGTCATGCTTCCGAGCCATGTACTCTCTCCTAACTCTTCTAGCATCTCTAATGAGGCACAGTACTTTCAGGAGCAAAGCCACAATAACTGTATATGACCCTACTGCTTTTTATCTAAAGAAAGCTTCATAAACAGCATGTGTTCGCTGGATTTATCTGTAGCTTTTTGCAGGCGGGAGAAACATTAGTTTAAATGAGATTCAGATTGTTAGTGGAGCCAAAGAATATGTATTTTTCTAGCACTTCATAAAAAAGTTATTGCAGTTGAAAAATGTGGATGTTCTCCATTGTCTCTGAATTATCTAACACAAGAGTGTTCATTTGGATCATACAACCTGTGCTAAAGCAGGTGCAAAACTTACCCTTTTGTGGAAACTCTTCCTGCTAGATAAAAACCAACAATTTTAGCTTTACCAGCAGCTTTCCTACTGCTTCCTGGCAGAGGGCAAGAGGAGCAGTTCCCTCTTCACTGGCTGACATGCCATCTCCAGCAGTGCAGGATCCATGCTTTGGCTCTTCCTTTCTCCCATCACATTTTGAATAAGAAGGCCTATCACCAAGTCTTCCCACTAAGCAATTGGCAGCTCACTCTCCTGAAGTATTGCTGTAATATATCTTTGGAACAGAACCTCATTCTGAGGCTCTTTCAGTATAATATGCTCCCTACTTTATAACCACACTATTAAGAGAGAAGGGAGAGTAAAACAGAGAGAGAAAATGAGGGGCTTTGTACAACTCAAGCAAATTCCTTCCGAGAGATAAAAAATACACCACTAGACTAACCATGACATGAAAGTTATGTTGATACAGCACGAATGTATCTTAGACTTAACTGTATATTTTGTGTTACTGTTACATGGTAAAAGCATAACTGCCCATTTTTTATAATTTTATTTCCATACAAAATATGTTGGGAGACAAGTAGCAGCTACATTGCATATATAAATCAAGCTTGTCACCCTTGGAAATTACAATGGCAAATGGAGAAATACCACACGTTCTTTCCCTAAAATATACGTGCATTCTGCAGCTTCAAGAGAGAGGATTATCTCCATTCCTTATCTGAATGGGCTAATTGGGTCACAACTGTGATTTCAGCTGCTATAAAAGACACACAGCCATGTCATTGTTCTCTATGCAAAGGCAATTATTTTCCAGAATCTGGAGTATTTTTCCAAGGTAATTTTGACTGCAGCAATTACTCACACAAATATATATCTGTTAATATTTAAAAGAATTTTCATCGAACATTGTTTCTAAGCCTGTGCTAGCTAACTGATTGACAGATTAAAGAACAAGAGAAAGAAATCACTGTGAAATAAAGTATGCAGTGTGCATGATCAAACCTGGGTTTGTCCAGATAGAGAAGGTGCATTAGCTTGAAGTTGCTCAATTTGGCATAATCTTTTTTATTAAACTGACACAGTTGTCAAGCTCTTGTGCCTGGACAAGCAGTCATAACAGCATTCAGTTTATTTATGAAGTCCTTTGCAAGAAGGGAACTGATGCAAATCTATCAGTGTATCCATCTGTGAATCTATTTATCCATATACCTATCCATCCCGTGCAATCTATGGAGAAACATCACAGACATAATAATGAGGGGAAAAAAAAGACAGAATTCTTCACATTAGTGAAGTAAAACAGGAACTTCAGCAGGATTCTCTTTAATTGGCAAGATAGATAGACAGATAGATGTGACAGCCTGCATGTAGAGGGTTTCATTTGCTTATTTTTAAAATCCCATTCAGTGTTTCAGTGGAAAGTGTGTGTGTGCTTTGGTGACCAAACTTCTCCTAGCCCCTCTTTTAGGAAAATATACTAGTAAGAGTCATCTTGAACCTAACAAGACTTACGCCTTTGGCTTTCAATCAAACCATGTACAAGTTCAAAGTCAGTGTTTCTTAGACTGCCATTTAGCAGCATGATTTTGCTGCTTTTGGTGGCAGCATCAAAATCAACAACTGCATTACTGGAAAAACTCCAGTTCAAAGGTTGAAATGGAGAGATTCCATGTAAATCAGTACTTTTTTCATTCAACCTACTTTAAGAGTCTAATTAGGTGTTCCTACAGCTTTCTGTAAAGGAATCTAGAAAGGGATTATTTATAGCATGGAGACATAATAGAAGAGTACCACATTTTTTTCTGCTTTCTGATGTACTCACATATCCACTCACACTAGGTGATTTTCTACATGAGGATGTTAATGCATAGTAACAGTATGATGGACATACTAGGTTCCAAGATGGTTTGCAGTGACTTGTGCTTTGAAAGCAGGGAAAAATACAGGAAGTCCTATGTGAACTGATGAATGGAGATGATTTTTTCTAAGACATGCTTTGCCCACTTATTTGCTCCTTTTTGAACCACACTGGTCTCCAGAACATGTCATAGTGATTTTGACTATACTGTTATGTCTTTTCCCATGTCTTTTTCATCATATGTGCCTATGTAACTTAATTCTTCTTAATATCATGTTGTGCAGATGCTATGTGTTTTATTTTCAATTCCTTTCCTAATAATTCCTAGTGCAGTATTTGCCACATGACTGGCATGGAGCTGACTTCTCAAAGCACTATCCATTATTACTATCCAATCTCTTTCTAGAGTTCTGATAGCTGATTCCCCTAGCTAATAGCTAATTTAGAGTTCATCATTGTGTGTATTGTTGTCAGCAACTGCGAAACTGCAACAGCGTATAATCATACAGATAGTTGTTTTTTCTTCCTCATGTGCCTTACTTGCATTTATTGACATCTCATTTGTGATTTACATTGAATTTCATTTGTGATTTTATTGCCTCATCACTTAGAATTGCGAGATATTTCCATAGCATTTTGCCTTCGCTGTCCCAAATAGTTTTATGTCATCTGTGGTCTTCATTGTGTTACTTTTAACATTTTCCGCATCACTTTTGACTATTTTGAATGAACAGATCCCAGATCTTGTACGACTGCTGTGGTAACAGCTATCCATCAAAAAAACATGGCATTTTGTCCTCACTCTTTTTTTTTTCCTATTTCTTAGCCAACCATTTATCCATGCCAAGGCAAATAGACTTTCTTTTCCTTAGCTCAGCTTATTTGAACCCTTGGTGAGGCACTGTCCCACTCAGTCTTCCAACAGACACCTCTATTACATGTCTCCTACTGTCCCTGAGCTGTGCCTTGTAAAACCCATTCCCCACAGCATTCAACCTAAGACCTTGAGCCTCCTTGACCTCTGTAATGGTTGAAGAAGCCCATGATTTGCAAGTGGGAGCTCTCTGTAATCTTAGCCTTATGGTGATGGTGCATGGTATCAGTGCCATCTTGAAACACCACCAAGAGACCCTGATAGATTAGATCCAGTACATCTCCATCTGTAGGACTTACCTATGCTGTGGGGAATTGGACGGATATAGGAGCAGAGTGCCAGCAAGGATTTCATTTTGTTTTGCGTATGTCTGGTGTATCATAGGATGCTGCTGTTGGAGCAAATATAAGGAATTCTAAGTCTTACTTCTTCTCTTTTGAGGATTCACTGTGCTCCTGAAACTCCTGGATTGGTATACAGGAACCTGAAGGAAATGTCTGTAAGACAGAGGAAAAAAAAATCCTCAGTTTTAATCTGTATTCAGGTAAATGCTAATATCTGCCTCTTGAGCTTTCATTTTAGAGTACACAAGAATTCTGCAGTGCTGCTATCTAGACAAATAGCATATTTTCCTTGTGAAAATGCTATATATTTTTTTTCTTTCAACTAATCTGCTAAGAGCCCCACTCAGCCTTTTCTGAATTCTTTGTCTCATTAATATGGGACTCAAATGTACAAAAATCAACGACGTCTAGAAGGAAGATAAATTTTTACATGTGTTGAGAGCGATGGCAAGATGTGAATTACACAGTTTAGCTGCTTTGGACTTCTTTGTCAATATGCATCATATTGCAGAAACAACAAGTTTTAAATCCTAGTACAGTCAGTCTATTATTTTAATGATTATTAGTTTTGTCCTCTCAGTATGACAACTGATTAGTTATTGTCTTTTTTCCAAAACAGAGAAATATTTAATTGAAAATTTGGTGCATTAAAAATACTCTTCTTAAGCATTGTGTCCCACCCTGCCTCAGCTTGTCATCCCTGTTGTTAAGTATAAACATGTTTAAATATTTAAGTGAAACAGGGACAATAATGGACATTTAGCCAACCTTTGAGGGCATAAACCCACACATTAGACTTCTGGGTAGGAAAAAAACTGTTTTATTTCACTTAACTTGGTCTTCTATGCTGCCAACATTTTTGTATGTAAAACATCTTTATATAGTGGACCTATTCCCGCTACGCTATTCTGATATGTACAATGATATAAAAGAGATTTACATGGAGAGCTAGAGTGAATAAACATCTACAGCGTAAGCTGAGTGTGACAACATACTGCACGCCTTCACAAAAATATCCAGCAATGATCTTAGGATGGAGTTCCCAACCCATTTCAATTACTTATAATTGCCTGCATTAGCAAGGAAATCTCCCTTTTAGATAAAAGGCGACTGCATGTTCTGGCCTGGTAACCTTTCCTCCAAATGAACCGGTGCAGCCCTTCCTCTAAATGGCTCTGTTTTCCATTGCTCTTTTCCCTCTGGGACCAGACAAATCAAAAGTGGTTGGAAATGCACTGAAAACACTTTCAATTCCTTCCTTCCTTCCTTCCTTCCTTCCTTCCTTCCTTCCTTCCTTCCTTCCTTCCTTCCTTCCTTCCTTCCTTCCTTCCTTCCTTCCTTCCTTCCTTCCTGTCTGTCTGTCTGTCTGTCTGTCTGTCTGTCTGTCTGTCTGTCTGTCTTTTTATAGAGAGAAAGTGGTGCATGATGCCAGGATATGACTCCATTAGGAGCTTTTTCCCATTCACCTCCAGAGACGTGTACCCAAATGATAATCTACATAATCCCTTTCTGAGTTTTGTCATGAAAGCAGTGTAAGCACAAAGAGTGAATAATATGCTCAATAATGAAAAACATGCCTTGGCTATTTGTGCACCAGGCCCCACTGCACATCCAGTGATGGCCATGGGGGTCCTTCTATTAACATGGGGGAAAACAGCTCAGGCTTCAGAGTAGTTTCTAACATCAAAGTGAATTAAATACTGACTAGCATTAGTAATAAAGAAATATGTGACTCTTGGGATAAATTCCCAGTGCCTTTGCTCCAGTTTATAGCTCTCTCATCACCAGGCAGCTGACCAAAGAGATCATTTGGTGCTTCAGTGGCTGCCTGGAGCACCTTCTGGCTTCTGAGAAACTCTGGCATTAAAGACCTCTTGTATAGAATGTCGGCAGATGATTTTCAAGGGCTTTGATTTGTCTGCACCTGTATTTTGATGTATCTGTATAACCTGCTCAGAATCAAAAAAATCAGTGCTGAACAGCTGGAAAATTGAACCTGAATCTCTTGAGTTCAATGCCCTACCTGAAAGGCTGGTTTTTCATTGCCTGAGTGAGAACTTTGTGTCCTCTGGGCTTGAGTCCATAGAACATTTTATTTCTGTACAGGTTTCTTGCTACAGTCCTATGTCTGGTATAACTTAACCAGTCATTCACACATTTCTAGAGGTGGTGCATATGGAGGTGCATTCTAAACAGCTGCACTTGTATGTGCATATTGCACTGGTGGTTGTAGAGATAATTAACACTTGCTATTATGCTGCACTTTATGCTACAGAGACATGGAGAGCAAGGGCATGGATTTGGCCTATCAGTGGCTTGCAGTGTATGAAGAAAAGCAGGACTGGGGCTAGCAGGTCTCCTGCATGAGACCTGTTTGCATGAATTAAGTCAATAAGGAACTATCTCAAGCTCAACCTAAAGCTATATTTTAACAAGTTTTTTCTCTTTGTGTGTACGTGTATGTACTGTATGCCTTTCAAACTGAATAACAGTTGTTGCTATAAATACATTAATATAAATTCATCACCTTGGTGCAAGAGACTTCATCCTTCCAGTCCACTGCAATATTTTTGCTTGCATCTTCCTGCATCACTGATTCCTGTTTCCTTCCATATGTTATTCAAAAAGCACTTCTTTGTTCCCTCTTTGTTTTTTTTTTTTTTTTTTCCTTATAGCTGTTAATTTATTTCTGTTATTTAATGCTGTAACTGTTGAATTTTGCTGCATGTTGCAAATCAGACAGCATAAAAATCTTCTGTGAGATTTGGGCTAATAATTCATTGTCATCCTCAGGGATACTTGTGTTTTTTCTTCCCATAAATGAATAAAAGCTCTTTTTTTGTTGTTCAAAAGGCAACATTCTCTTGTGGATAAAACTTGGGAAATGAAGGAGACCTGAATATCTTTCTAAGCCATTGATTTGCCCTGACCTCGGATGTTGCATTTGGACACTGAATGCTTCTTTTATTCCAGTGGTCAAAAGTGGATACACATATGTATCCCCCTCTTGCCATATGTGGATAGAAAGCATTAGGTAAGAGCTTTGGACAGCCACTGATTTAATTCTAAATTCTGTTTTACTGCAAGAATAAATGGTCTTATTTTTAAAAACTTTAAGAAAAGATTAAATGAAAAACAGACAGGACAGAAACCAAAGGCCACCCAAGTCAAAGGGGAGGTACACCCTGGTTTCAGCAGGTTTGAAGCAGATCACACTTGCCAATTGTATTAAACAGATGCCGCTGTGGGTCAAATATTCTATATTTCGATAATTACAGTCCACACTATTATAGGATTTATGTGATCCTAAACAAATGGCCCACCGGAGTCCTTTTCCTGTGCAAATATCCACTGAATTCATGGAGAGAAGGAAACACACATGTGCATCACGTTCTGGGATCAGGGCTCTATTTTATTTTCAACATACTGATTGGAGGAACAGTTATTTGGAAGAGTTTGAGTGTCTAAATACCTCAAGAAGACTCATTGTTTTAATTAGCAGAGTGCTGGGGAGCATGCTGCATCCCCCTTTAGCTGAGCTATTCTTTGCCTGTTTGTTCAATTCTCTGGATGCTCCATCTATGAACATTATAAGAGCGTGTGTCCTTATCCTTACTTTAGAAGCTTGTTCGTGGTTCATTATGAGCTATTAGGGTGCACACATCAAGCAATTGTTTTGGCAGAGATACAGGAATTGTTTCACATTCTGGCAGGAATAATTCTCACCTACCAAACACAAGGCTTCATGGTTGGATCTACAGCTCCTTCCCTGCTCCCAAGCATGTCTTTGTTAGGAGAGCTCCTCTTTGAGGAATGTATGGCAAGTATTCATTCTCAAAGGTCTGACTGTAGATTTAATGTGCAATTTATTTTTCCCCAACCCCACATTTCCAAAAATAACAGTTCAAAAAACACTTCAGCACATCATAAATTCAAGAACTAGAGAGATGTGTAGGATGTTTTGAAGTAAAGATGTTGTCACCAACAATGAGCTTTAAGATGAGGGCTGGCTGGAAAACGTTACATGAGCAATGCGGAGAAGCTTCTGTGTGGAGTTTCTACTTTAGAAATCTGCAGAGAAGATCTCCCATTATAAGGTTACTTCTCAGTTTGGCGTACCATAAAATCCTGTGATCCTTAGCTCTAGTAACTACTACTATTTATTTATTTATTTATTTTTGCTAATATGTGTTCCTCACAGTATAGATACCTTCCATCTCCTTCCACTTTTCCCCAGGTGGTTTGCTTTCTTGGTTATTCTCCCTGTGTCCCAGGCAGAGGATGTAGATCCCTATTCTGGAAGCATTGTGATGAGAAAGAGTAGCCTGGCAAAGCAGAAAGTTACACACTCCCTTCCTAATCATAAAATCATAATTGTAAAATTACCCAACAGGAGGCATGGCTAAAAATGTATTAAGTAGTCCTGGTTTAAACTCTTGACAGTGAGTTTCCTGAGGGCAGAGGCATTATCAATGCCATTTGTCCATTTGTGTCCATCCCAGGAACAAGCCGATTGTCTGCTGAGATCCTTTAGCAAAGTAATAATTTCTTGGAAGGCATCAGTCCACAGCACTCTTGGTCCTAAAAAGTGCTCATCTCACTCACTTCAGCTGAGGAGGAGGCTGGGGATGTTGTTTGAGACATTTGTTGAAGCACTGGTGAAGAGTCTGCAGATGTGCATGGAGGAGCTGAGGTGGTTGTTGTGTTGTCCAAGATGTAACCACACCACAGTGGTGGTTTCTGAGCATGACTCAGCAGAGAGGTCAGGAGCTGCTGCTTCACACTGGCCATTTGTTGAGGGAAGCCCTCACCTGCTATAGTTGACAACCACGTAATAATTTAATAAATTCATGCAGTTCCAAATAATTTCTAGCAAGTTTTTTCACAGAATCACAGAATAGTAGGGGTTGGAAGGGACCTCTGGTGATCATCCAGTCCAACCCCCTGCAAAGGTTGTTCCCTACATAGGTCACACAGGAAAGAGTCCAGGTGGGTTTCTAATATCTCCAGAGAAGGAGACTCCCCAGCCCCTCTGGGCAGCCTGTTCCAGTGCTCTTTTTGAAGTTCCTGGACCTTGACTGAAATCAAACCCCTTCCTATTAACTTCAGCCAAATTCGAAACAGGAAATAGGATATTTTTAAAAGTATAAGAAAGTCTTTTCAGACTTAATGTTGTTACAGACACAACAGAGAAAGGCACTAATGCCTTCAGAAGTTGCCAGGTAATTTACAGAAGCTGATACCAAGGCAAGGGGACGAGCACCTAGAGACAAATCTGATAACCTGATGCATTACAGGTTTATATCTGTTAATCTGGCATTCATGAACTTCTGCACTTTGTCAGGGATGACTTCTGTGCTCCCTCTCTTCTTTGTAATGGAAAATGTCGCAACAACTGCACACAGACTCTTTCCTTGGGCTAATTTCAGGCCTTTGGCTGTATTACTTCCAGAAGATGGAAAGGTGTAAGGATAGTGAACAGAGGTGCATGGGGATGCTCAGAACCAGGTGAACATGATCACCCTAATGCTGGTGATGTGGGAGATTTTGTGTGACCTCATTCAGGTACGGCTCCCTGCCCTGCTCAGGGTCACATGCCCCCAGAATATTTTGGTATGGCAAACATCTGGTCTAAATAAAAGGAAACCCCGAATATCAGGGAGTTTACCATCAGGATAAAAGTTGATTAAAATTTGCGTGAAGAGGCGTGTTTAGATGATCTTATTGGTAGTTGCACAGGCCCTGTTATCACAGCAGTTCATTGCCAGCTAAGAAAAAGTGTAAAATAATTAGACTTAAAACCAAATACTTATGGAAGGCAGGTCTGTAGTAACAAGCATTTCATTTTCTCAGCTCAGAGGCAGAACTATTCTGTACTGGGGGAGAGAACACAGACTAAAACCAAGTCAGCAAGACACTCATATTCACAAGCCTGCTCTGAGAAAGTAGGAAGCAAGGACTATGATCTGCTACTGACTGAAACCACTATGGAGAGCAAAAAACATAAATGTTTTAAATGTGCACAGAGTTAATAGAGTTGAGCCAGAAATAAGAGAGTAAGTAGAGAATGTAGGTGAGCTGCAGTTAGGAAGGCTTATCAGTAGATTAATTATCTACCAAACCACACTGATACTTGTTTATGGTAAACAGTCTGTGTTTAGTAATCGAGTCATTAAATGTGCAAGAAAATCTCCATTTTTTGCCTGGTGGTGGCAGGCACCAGAACCTCCCAAGTTGCTGTCTTGTTTGTTAAAATTCTTGGTTTTGCTACCCCTTGAATAGAGATGAATGTAAACAGCAGGGGTAACTGCCCCCTCTCCAAAACTGTAATGTTCTCAAGAAACAGCTGCATCTGGGTTACTGTACGAATAAAAGGAATTCGTATGGTCCTCTTTTTCTGCAGTTCTCCCCAGAAGAAACCGAAATGACACACATTTATTTCTTGTGAGAACTTCTTAAGGTCCAGGGATCTGAGCTAAACCTTTGTGAACATCTACTCTGCTGCTTCACCTAGTAGTCCTCCAAAAACAAGAGCGGGAAGTCTTCTTTGATCCAAAGCATCGTCTACTGTTTTTCACATCATTCAGTGTTCAAGTCCTTGCTATCAGTTTGGCCCTGAGTCAACACAAGGAGGCCATTCAATGTCTCCACACAAGAGATGATACTCTGTAACTGCTCAACAGCTGTAAAACCTCTCTGTGCATCAAAGTTGCAAAACGGCATGCTTTTACAAGGGTAATGACTCTCGAAAAATATTACTTCGCTGCAGTGTGCATGCAAATTCTCAGTGCCTGAAGACTTCAAACTAAAATCTTCTTTGAAGCAGTACCTGAGCCACTAAATGCTACAGTCGGTCGCCATCAGTTGAGCATACTACCATCTCCTGTAGTACTGCAGAGGACAGGAGGATGTTAGATATGGTGTTAAAGTGGAAGATCCAGCCATTCCACTTCTGCTCCTGGAGGTCACCGTAGCAAAAGGAAGAAGTGCCGAGTTATCTTGCCAAAACTTACAGCTTATTGCACTCTCTGCTGTCCACCTGTCTTGCTAGAACAAAGGTGGTAGAAGAAGATGGTACTTAGAAGGAGTGGAGGCAGAGGGACTATGAAACAGGCTGGTTGCAGCAGCACTAAGGGACAACCTCCAAACAGGGGGATCACCCCAGCCCTCTTTCAGAAATCACAGAACATATTTGGTCTGCTTCTGGTAGATTTTACTGAAAATTTCCCGCCTTAGAAAAGGGGTAGTGAAAGAGTTAAAAATAATAGTAAGCCAGATGACCAATATATAATGAGATACCAAAAGCAAGCGTAACAATCTCACAGGATTCTTTAGGTGCATATCCTGATATTTCAGCCTGCAAGCTTTGCAGTACTGATGTTCCATTAGCAGATCCCCAAGCTTTGCAGCTTACTGGTAGCATACTCCCAGCTAATCAGTATCCAAATTCTCTGAAGTAGCTCAGAAAGCATACATTTTTGGTGAGGTAAATGATAACTTTATCCTAGTCTGCTTTCTGTTGCAGAGAGCAATGCCGAAAAGCAGAGGCACGGGTAAGAATGTATGTGAAGATCTCAGAGCAAACACATTTTAACAGAGACTGAAGATGACATCTAACACTAATGAAGATGAAATGCTACTACTAGTAATGCTGAAATGTAGTGTTCCTAACCTGGAAATCTAGAGGCAGCTGAAGAGGAGTATGAAGTAGTTATAGGTTAAAGCACCTTCATCTTTGTCTTTGGTACCAAAATGAGATTTTTTCACAGTCCAGCAGCAAATCTTCTGGGTGACGCCAACATCAAGTTAGTGCATAGAAAACTGCTTTCTTCTACTGCTGATCAAAGAACAGTGTCAGAAGTTGGAGAAACCACAATAACCAGCAACGGGATGAGAGATAATTGGCCTGAAGTTTCTCCAGGGAAGGTTCAGGTTGGATATTAGGAAAAATTTCTTCTCAGAAAGAGTGGTGAAGCCCTGGAAGATGTTGCCCAGGAAGATGGTGTTCAAGAACCATGTGAATGTTACACTGAGGGGCATGGTTAGTGGGCACGGTGGTGATGGATTAATGATTGGATTAGACGATCTTAGTGGTCTTTTCCAACCTTAATGTTTCTATGATTCTGTGTTTCTATGAAACTACTCCACGTCTCAGGCAAGTTTGTCTTCTCCATCAAGACCGTTTGTCTTTTAGCTCTGGTATGGGTGGTTCCCTGCTCTTTCAGCCCTTATTTCCTGAAGGGGTTTCCAGGAAACAGATTGAAATGTCCCATCTGGAGATCAGATGCACAGCAAAGACCATCTTCTCTATTCTGCATGCTCCATTTGATACTTCTCATCCAAAGCACGAAAGGCTGGAGAGCTACGGGGCAGGAGGGCCTGAAAATGCTGTGGAGGAGAGTTCAGCTGTGGTTCAATTTCTGAAGCTGTGGTGTTTTGCCATAGGCAGAGAGCCCCCTGGGTCTTGCACACTGGGCAATGGATCTCAGTGGAGCGTGTCTTGCAAAATGAACACCACAGTTATTCCCTAGGGACCTATGTTTAAAAAAAAAAAAGAAAGAAAAAAAGAAAAAAAGACCTCTGTGTAAATGAAATGCTTGTTTACAGCATAGTGCTACTGCTCTATGTACAAAGTTTCATATCTTTACTGGGAGTAAAGATACTCATACTCATCAATACTCATAATATATTGATAGTATAGCTAATATTGGTGATAAAAAGTGATAAAGGTAATAGTATCCACTCTTTAAGATTTTTTCAAAAGCAGCCTTAATTTTGCATTAGGCCCCAAAATGTACAGTGTAGTAGAAAATTAAGTCAAGCTACAAGTTTAATAGCAGTACATAATAAAGACAACGTGTGCTCCTAATCTGTTACATTACCACTTTTTAATTACTGCAAATGTTTCATTAACTAGGGGTGATGACACTGCAATTTCATGTATGTCTTTGCATCTGTTGTCACATCTCAGATATAGAAATTGCCTTCTTCATACACAAAAGTAGCTGCAGCTGGGGTTGTTGAACTTAGTTTTTACAGGGAGTTAAAAGATAACCTAGAAGTGCCTCTGAACAGGCAATAATCTGGATTTAATAGCTCAAAACAAGTGTTCAGAGCAGTTTAATGATGAGAAGAACAGGGCAAAGAATACTCAGGTTTCCATCTGGCCTTAATGAAAAAAGCAGAATGAAAGGCAGGTGAATAGAAGGGTATTTCTGGTCATGATTTTCATCTGTGATGGTCTGCATGAAACCCGTGGGAGGAAGAAAGGGACAACAAACATGGGGTATTAACAAGGACCTTGAAAAATGCTGCTTCTCAGCCTTTATATTTGCAAGATGTTTCATCAACTTTTTCATTAAAGAAAGCATAGCCTGCTGATCAAAAGAGGTGATTCTCCCACTGTGTTTATCATTGTTGCAGCCTCGTCAGAATATTGTGTGCAGTTCTGGTCTCCACAATATAAAAAGGATGTTAACGTTTTTGAAAGCATCTAGAGGAGGATAAGAAAGCTGGAGAAAATGTCCTCTGAGGAGAGACTGAGAATACTGAGCAGTCCAGACTGGGGAAGATGAGAACAAGAGATGACCTCACTGCTCTATACAGGTCCCTACAGAGGAGGGGAAGTAGAGGGAGGGCTGGGCTCTGCTCCTGGGAACTGATGGCAGGAGGAGAATGTCACTAAGCTTCCAGGGGAGGATCAGACTGGCACTGGGAAATGTTTCTTTAGCGCTGGGGTGGTCAAGTACTGGAATAGATTTCCTAGCAAAGTGGTTGATCTCCCATGCCTGTCAATGATCAAGAGGCATTTGGACAATGCCTACAATAACATTTTAACTTTTGGTCGGCTCTGAAGTGGTCAAGTGGTCAAACTAGGTGATCTTTTGAAGTTCCTTCCAACTGAACCATTCTGTTGTGTTCTGTTCTATTCTGTTCTGTTCCGTTCTATTCTGCAGTACTTTGTTGTGCTATATTGTTACAGTTTTGATTCTTCTAGCCTCAGGACAAGTCCTGTGATTATACACAGATAAGTGAAATTTTCTGATTTTCAGTGCAATGAAGAGAGAAGTCTAGAAATCAATACACAGGTTTGTATTTACAGAATGCTTATTGCATGTACAGGGGAGATCAGTCTGGCTCATATTTGGGTTTCAGCATGTTTCACCAATATCCTGGGTTAAAAATTGTCACACTGGAATGGCAGGAGCTGAAGATATGTTATTTAAATAAGCCAAGCCAATGTAAAGAGCAAGGAAATATAGTTTCATTTTACTGCAAAAGGGAATAGCAAGAAAAAAATAATTAAAGTATATAGTATTGAGTGATATATTCTAAATATTGTAACTGTTATTAGAGTAGGTTTGTACTGACACTTTGGTGATAGGGTAGGAGGAAGAAGGGCTGCCCTTCAAATCATTATCTCAGCTGATGAAATCTAATGGGACAACACAATATTGAAAACTTTTGAAGTAAAAAAAAAAAAAAAAAAAGGTGTTTGTTGTTGGTAGTGGTTTTTGTTTGTTTTTAAATTAAGTGATTTAATTTATAATAGCAATTTCTATGTCCATTAGAAATACGTAGTGTCCGGAAATTCAGAAATCAAAGTCCTTTTGAAGCTTCTTCTAAAATAATGACATAAGGAAAACATTCCTTTTTAATCAGCAATGGAAGCTCATACTTACCCTGGGCTTTGGAAGCTGCCAAAATAGACTACTGTTTCTTGTCACAACTCAACCATTCTCTTATACAACACTTTTGGGCTGTATCCCCATTTCCCTCAATTTCTTGTTTCAATAACATCCTTCCTCCATGTTGCAATCAAAAGAAAAGGGTACCAGACCTGTTTGATTTCTGTTAAGCATCAAATTATCATGATGCCAGTCATATATGATATGTCCTAAAAGGAGAATGTTGGAGGGTGAACAAAAGATTTTTTCAATGTGCCTTCCTTTGACAAAGGTTTCTTCGTATTTCTAAGAGGCTGTGTCTCGTTACCCAGACATCCCACCATTATGGTACATATATTTATAGATTTGCTGTAGCCCTTATTGAGATGGTTCAGGCAAAACAGGATTTCACACTCTCATAAAATTCGATTCACATGGGAATTACTTTTACTGTTGATTTCAATAGGATTGGGATTTTATTCACACTTAGTTTACATCCGACTTACGATGAACCATTGCTAAATGGTTTCACTGAAGTAGAATGCAGTATCCTAAAAACAAATACACTTTCTTCCATGTCCAAAGACAATAGTCAGAGGATGTTTCAGTTTACAAATATGTATGCTTACTCGTGTTAAATAGCCAACTCCAAATCAAACTAATTTGCCACCTAGCTCAAACAGGTGGGCAGGAAGACAGGCATAAGAAAGAATTGTTTTCTCTAATTTGTCAGTTATCCACACCTAGTTATAACTTGGATCACAGTTTGAGCCACATAACAGAGAAGAAAATTACAAAATAAGAAACTTAAGCCAACTTTCCTTGATTCCCAAAGGCCATAACTGAGGATCTAAAGGAATTAGTCCTAAGCCGTTATGCACCAGCTATACTTTGGCTTACATTAAATCAACCAACACTTTGGAGATTAAGATACTTCTATCAGTCATTCATAGCATCATAATGGCAGCAATTTAATTCTTTGGGGTTTCTGTAACATCTTTGCAAAAAGCAAGTGGAAGAAAGTCTATGGTTGTTGCCTTAGGCCTTCTGTGGGTGTTAAATATGTGTAGGTAAATAGCTGGCAAACCAAATATTCATCCTAGCTGAAAGATAGTATATGCATATTCATCCATTTTACTCATGTTTATGTAGGACTGGTTTTAATTCAGTTACAAAAAAATTCTTCTCCCTTCTTGTCCTTGCTCATCCTATCACTGATGTAATTTCTGCTTGGTGGACCTGGCCCAAAGAATGATGAGAAAGAGAGGGACAGTATTCATATGTACTCTTTTTATGTGAATTGCATGCCTCTTCTGCAAGTGCTGATTTTTTTGCCCAGGAAAGAATACTGTAGACAGCAACTCCACTACAGCACCTCTTTACTCCCGCATTCATTCTTTTATTTAATTCCAGAACAAGAATCTGGAAAGGTAAAGGTCTCTCCTTCCATCCTCAAAAATCAGTAACAAGGTCAAATGAACTTCAGAACTAGTGGAGTGCATGTCTCAAGCTCACGTGCTCAAGAGTCCTGTCTGAATGGACATCAGATGCAGGTGAAAGTTGATTTTGTCCCATTAGAGATATAAGAAAGGAACTCTGGTTCTTATTCTTCCTTCTCATGCTTTTTCTCTTTCTGGATGTTTTGGCACTCATGGCACCTTGTTTCTCTCCTTCCTTCTCAGCAGAACACTCTGCTCATGCTTGTACTGGCTGTGATCAGCAGAGTTTCCAGCTCTTTGACATGCTATGCTACTTTGCTTCCTGCTGCAGTGGGAAAGCAACCCCAGAACTCCTGCTTATGCCAGATTTAATCCAGTCTGGGGTTGGCTCTTACTTCCCTGTTGCTGCTCTTTGGCTGCTCCCTCCTTTTCAGTCCCATCGGTCCTTCAGCAGGTACCTTTAATGCTGTCCCGTTCTCCATTTCTCTTGCTCCTAGCTGTGGATTAATCCAACTAGCAGCTGAACACCACACAGCCTTTCATTCTCCCCCCTCCCGATGGGATGGGGGATATAATTGGAAAGAAAGAAAAAGGTAGAACTTGTAAGCTGAGGTAAAACTATTTGCTAAGACACAAACAGAAAGGAGAAATAACAGTGATGATGTTGATGATGAGGATGATAATAGTAATGCAATAATAACAAATATATGTATATATAAACAAAACAAGTTATACAAAAACACAATTTCTCACCACCCACTGACAGATGCTCAACCAGTCACTGAGCAGCTGTGGATCCCCCCCTGAGAACTCCCCTCAGATTTATAGTTTTTTCACATGATGTCATACAGTATGGAATATCCCCTTGGCCAGTTGAGGTGAGCTGTTCTGTTTCTGTTCTCTCCCAAGCAATTCATCCTCTCCATCTTTCCAGGTTGTTACTGCCAATGAGATGGCATACAGTGATAGTGAACTCTGTACAAATTTCAGCCACATGGATCATATGCACTTAGTGCTATTTGAATTTTGGGATAACTGATCATTTTTCAGGTCAACAATATACAATACCTCTAGCTCAACTACTTCCCTCAGATACTGGATAACATTTTCTGTGGTGGCCCACTTGACATGTAATGTCATCCTGTAGGGCTGTTCTCCCTTCACAGCCAACAGGAGCTGTGACTAGAGCCATTTTCTTTCTTTCTTTCTTTCTTTCTTTCTTTCTTTCTTTCTTTCTTTCTTTCTTTCTTTCTTTCTTTCTTTCTTTCTTTCTTTCTTTCTTTCTTTCTTTCTTTCTTTCTTTCTTTCTTTCTTTCTTTCTTTCTTTCTTTCTTTCTTTCTTTCTTTCTTTCTTTCTTTCTTTCTTTCTTTCTTTCTTTCTTTTTTTTTTTGATTGCTTTGTCAGTGCCCACTTCCCTTAGAGAGAGAGTCCAACTGTCTGGTTTCTGTGCCCACTAAATCCAGGCTATCAGTCCCATTATCCCAGCATCGGAGCAGCCAGGTGACGATGCGTTCATATAGACAATGGCTGAAATCTCTCTGCATATCTCACAGACCACCTAAGGGTAGGCATTGGGTGGTTACTGACCCATTTATAACCTCTGCCTCTTCCCTTTGTTCTTGTAATAGCCCATATATGGAGTAGCCTAACTAATCTTCTTCCTTCCTTATTAAATGAGCTGAATTTAGACTCCATTTTTTCTGCTTGTGGATAAGGTTGATGGATATTTGTACAGGTTGGCTCTCCAGTTCAGCCACAGGGTTTGTCACAGGGATTGGGTCAGCTGCAGGGCCTGTCACAGTAGTTGGGTTGGATCCAGAGACATTTTCTTCCTTTTGAGGGTGCTGAATTCTGTTGGATAGTGTTTGATAGTTGCGGGCCAGGCCCCAGAGCAGTGCAGCAAGCTGTAACTCTTTGACGTTGCCAGGATCAGGACATGTTTTTTTTAAAGCATTCTGTTAGCATTTTAGGATTCCACACTTGTTCAGGGGTGAGTTCTCCTCGGAAGTGATAATCGTGACTGATACCTGCCCGTATCCTCCCACATGCTTTGCCACCCACAGCCATCCTGCCTCGGGTTAGATCTCTGGGTGGTATTTTTGAATAGTTTCTTAACCACAGATAAAACCAGAAACACATGTAGAAGACATAGCAATAAGATCATACTAGTTTGAATATCCCAGACATATTCAAAGTTTTCAACAACTATTTTAGCTTGCCTGGAGTAGAGAGCATATTTGAGAAGAGTTTTCGTGGTAAACTTCCTGAAATCTGGGAATGATGGCACTGTTGAGTACAAGTCCCAAGTTAAATCCATTAAAACACAAGCATATGCTATATACAAACTAGCAAAGCCATACAGAAGACTAGGATAGCCCTTAGAGGTGATAAAAAACAGATGGAGTTAAGAAAATCAACTTTGAAAGCAATGTCACACTGTGAATGAAAAGATCAGCACTGTGATCAGCAGCTATTGAGCTACTATGCTGCTCATAACAATTTTGTTCTAACATATTCTGGCCAGGTTTGTCATTATTTCAACCCTGTAAGCCCCATGTTGTGTTTGACAAGGGGCTTTACCTGGCAGGTAGCTCATCAGAAAAAAAATGGTAGAATTTTTAGGTTAAGATAAAAACTCTTTACGAAGACACAAAAGGAAGAGAAAAATAAAAGTAATGATAATTATATATATATATGTATATTCATATATATACATGTATATACACATGAAACGTGATGCACAAAGCAATTGCTCACCACCAGCCAGATGCTGAGCAGACAATCCTGGTCAACTTTCCTCAGTTTCATTGTTTTTTCACATGATGTGATACGGTATGGAGTATTCCCTTTGGCCAGTTTCAATCAGCTAATCAGTCCTAATTGTGTCCCCTATCAGCTCCTTGTTCCCCTCAGTCCCTCAATGCCAGGACAAGATGAAAAGGTGAAAACTGAAATGTCCTTGGCTCTGTAAAGCACTACTTAGAAATAGCTAAAACACCAGTGTGTTATCAACATTGTTTTTCTCCTAAAGCTAAATCACACCATCATACTGGATATGATGAAGAAAATCAGCTCTGTTCCAGCTGAAACCTGAACACTGGCCTTTCCTTTTCCCAGTTTCTCCTTCCTCCCCTTCACTTCAGCACTAAAGTACAGTTAGCAATATACATACAGGAAGAGAGACTGCACTTCCTTTGATTTGTCTTGCAATTGATGAAATATTTTCAAAGAATCTTAGAATCACAGACTATCCTGAGTTGCAAAGGACCCACAAGAAGGCTATTGAGTATCATGTATTATGCATGCTGCAACATCTGACCCACAGAACACATCTAACATCAGGAGTCCCCACAATAAGGTGAGGTCTATAGCTACTTGTTTAGTATAAGCATACATTTAACAATCATTGAGTGTTTTTGAGACTGAAATAATTTCATCAATGTTTTTCCCCGTCACTTTTGTTTGTATAAATATGTACACATATATATAGAGAGAGCAGCTAGGTGAATCCCAGGTGCAGAATCTTTGCTGATTAGAAAATCAATGTTGTAATTGGTCAAAGCTTATTTTTGCCTTCTGTGGATGTTTCTTAAACTTATTCTTTTCCACTGTCTTTTTCAAGTCATTGGGTTAATCATCACAAACTTCCTAACACTTTCCAGTTCTGATTCTTTAATTGAATCTCTCCCCTGACATTATGCTCTGTGAAATTTGCAGTCGTTTTTCTCTGAGTAGTTGTGCTGCTGTATCCCTGCCCACTGCTCCAATCAGGACTGTTCAGCAGAGGTCCTCTCAGATCTAGAGAATGTGCACAGCGGTCAAGGTCTGCTGCGTACGGACTGCCTTGTACTGGCACCCAACCAGAACCTGTGGTGCTCACAGCTGCTGCACCTTTTTTGCCTGCAGCGTATTCTGAATTAGCATGTACTGAAAATATTCATTTCACAGATGTTCAGCTTCAAATTCCACTGTTTGGAAGACAGACTCTATTAGAAAATGAGCAGATTTTAAGAAAGGACTCTTCGCGTGGATGAGTGTGCCTTTTGACTGGAGGTTTCACTTCACATTCTTTTTGGAGTGTATGATGCATCAAAAAGCCAATAACTGGAGAAGTTTATCTCATTCACATTAAATATTGCTATCTCTGTCTCAGCTTATGTATATACTTGTCCTTAATAGGGCCTGAGCAGGGCCACCCACCTATATCACAGGCTATATATTAGATTTTTGATTGCTTTGGTGGGTTTGTTAGTGATACCCATATACTGTATTGTCAGTCTCTGAATGTCCTTCTGGTATGGAATCCTAAACTAAATGAATATAAGGGATTTTAGCGATGGATTCAGTGGAATCAGGATTTCACTTCTAGGTTTTTTGTGTTTCTTTTTTTTTTTTTTCCTTTTGGTGTGAGGCTACAAAATCTCAAAGCAGTCTGAAGATGTCTTTTACTTTCTGTTGTACAGATAAATTTTACTCTTGCCTTCATCATCAGGACAGACATGACCAGGAGCTATGCTTTGGACAGAAGGAACATGAAAGAACTGCAAAATTCTGGCTTGATGAATGGTTGTGAGGAATGTTTTCAAATGTGTTTTTCCTCAAGGTTGCTACTTCTGTGTGCAATGGCTGTTCATTTAATTCAGACAGCACCTGTCTCTGATCATTATTTTTTAGAGTTCCAGTAATCTATAAACTTAATCTAGAAAAGAAAGTGTCCTATTTCCAAAGTACTCTGGTGGAATCACACTCCTGTTTTGATTGCTCATTACTAAGAGGCAGATACCGAAGCATTTTCTTCACCAGTCAGATGGAGTCTCTTCTGCACCTTGTCATCTCCTTTCTTGCTTTTCCTAGTTTTGCACATATCTTTTTTCTTTTACTACTTCAGAATTTCCTTCCCCTTCTTCCAGAGAAAATTCCTGTAATATGAGCAGCTGAGGGGAGCAACCAGGAGTCTAAGCAGGAATTTTACAGCTATTATTATTGTGGGCTATACAAAAAATCATGAAAACCACTGCTTACATGGTACCCTTTTCATAGAATCACTGATTCGCCTGGCACTAAGAATTTCAGTGTAATGACTCATTTAGCTGTGACTTGTCATCACAAGTCATGACAAGGAATGGGCCCACTCTGCTTTTTTTGCCACACCTCATATAAAGTGGTGTAATCTACTACAGAAAGTGCGGTGGGTTGCTGGAAGTGCTTATTTAGGGTATTGCAGCTAAATCATAGAATCATAGAATCATAGAATCACAGAATCATAGAATCATAGAATCATAGAATCATAGAATGGCCTGAGTTGAAAAGGACCACAATGATCATTTAGTTTCAACCCCCCTGCTGTGTGCAGGGTCGCCAACCACCAGACCAGGCTGCCCAGAGCCACAGCCAGCCTGACCTTGAATGCCTCCAGGGATGGGACATTCTAAAAACTGAACTCAAGATCTAATTAAAAAAAAAAAAAAAGATCTAACCCTCTCAAGACCAAACACTGACACCCTTTAAGTACTAAATTCTGCAAATTTTTAAAGAAAAGGAAAGCCTCATATAGCTTCTTAAGCACATAGACAAGCAGTGCTTACTGAGCTCTGAATATAATTTTCCTTTCAATACTCCTGCAATCTTGGCATTTCTGATATTTCTTAAGTTGTGGTTAAAGGACATCTGTGCATATTTAAAATATTAATCCCTGATTATTTTATAAAATCAGCACAGGATGGTTATTCTTTCCCAATATTCAGGTAAAAATAAATCAGTAATTTAGATATGTCATAACTTTATAGATCTTCCCTCTAATTTACATGTAGCTTAAATTCAGTGTTTGCATTAGCTGAAATGATGGGTAATACATTATAATCAACAAAATCTTTGAAAAGCAAAATGACCCATCATCTTCCTCATTTAATATCATAGCATTCTGACAAAAATCTCAAGTATTTTAAATGTCATTCCTCTAGCAGAATTGAACCAGAAGTTACCTCTATAAGAGATACCTATTTCACTGAATCCTGGCAAATGCAAATTGCAGTTCATTCAGTTATATTGAAACTGATTCCTGACAGCTTTCAAACTCTGCAAATACACAGCATAAACTTGCATCATGAAGAAGACTGAAACCTCTTCTCTTGCCATTACCCAAGTATGTAATGACAATGTTGTGATATTAGCACTTCTACACCAGACTCATTTCTGGCCTCGACATGAGGCTGTAGGCGCCAGCATCTTCACAGAGGGTTTCCCATTATGGGGTCTCCCCAGTATGGGCAAAGTGGGAAAGTCAAAATTTCCTGATATTAGCTTCTTTGATCCACCAAAAATACAAAGGAGCGTCTTCCTTAGTCAGTACTGCGTAATAAATCATAACCTCCCAAGAGGACTCTTTTGTCCTTTCCCATATCCATTACTTTCCATGTGATCTCCCATTTTTTTCTCTCTGGAGAAAAAGAGGCCCAGACACAAGCACGTAACAATACTTTTAATTTCCTTTGGCCTTGCTCCACTGCTTTGAGTCCTTTTGCAGATTTCATTGCCAAACTCTCTCTTGGCTAATGTTTCTCCGTTATCATTTTTCCTGTATGAAATGTGTACTTGTAGAAGTGGTTGGCAGGCACTGAGTGCCTGGATAGATATGAATGGTTTGATATTAGAGGTAGTGGCTATTGAACATATTTAATCTCTCTTTCTCCATTAGCCTTTTTCATTTTCCCATCTGCTTATACTGGGGTTGTATTTGTGTAATTCAGTTACAAAGCTCCTGCAATGTGTCTCTGAGAGCTGGTGTCTGGATGAGGTGCTTTTAGTAAGGGCTATTTGGTCAACCAGAAGATCACAGTGTGCAGCTCCTGTACCTGATCAGACAAACAGGCTATCTACAGCTGTACTGAACACAGGTGTTGACAAAGGTAGAGCACTTTTACAGCAATTTTTGACTTAATCAGGTTTCCCTAGCAACAGGAGTCTTAAGTCCAGAGTGACATCTTATTTCTACTAATCTTTTATTTTCTTCTCAGTGGGTAATTGCAGGCAAATCCTCCAACAGCTGTTGCGAAGCAGGATGGTCAGTACGTTCCATTCTAATGCCTGCAAAGAAAAATATATTAGGGAACAGAGTCAACCAACTGAGACTTTTATCTCAGCTACTTAATCTGCATATTATTTAGTATTATCTGAATGCTCTTTCTTTACAAAATTATGGCATATTCTAGCAATTAAGTATCATTCTTCTCAAATACATGATTAAATAGAAGTACAGATTACATTACCGAAGCTGAGGTATATCATTTACACAGGAGACCTGAACATCTGGTTCTTATATTGTGTCTTCATAGCATTGTGGACCTCGTCATCACTCAGGTGGTTTCATCCCTGTAACTGTCAGGAGAAAGAAAAAAAGAAAACAGGCTACTTACTTCTCTTTCTTGTCAGCACTAGCCAAACTGCAGCCTTAGCTTCTGAGTACTGTACAAAATTTGGAAAGAGCAGTTAACATCTGATGAGAGACTTAAAGAATGCTTGCAATCATCTGGCAATAATTGCAGGAACGAGCTGTTATAACCAAAAACACAGTACTGCTCAGTTCACATTAGATCAACTCTCTGTCATACATATGTTTTACAAAAGAAACACTACAATATCTACACAGGCTCCGTATGTTTTTTGGGGAGAAGTGTCAGGTATAGACAGAAAAACTGAATGATAGAAAGTACTTATGATTAGTTAAGACATACTAGGACTAAAAGTCATAACAGACGTTAAAATAGGGTAGGACATTTCTCCTGAGTTGTACTTTGCTTTGGAACTCGTGTTTCTTGCTAGGACCAACAAAGCCTGGTTTTGTCTGTGGGTTTTACTTCCATAAGGCAGAGACAACTTTGATGAGAAGATGACTTAAAAGACACAGGACGATGTGGTGTACGTGGTTGTTACTTTTCGGAGTGAATAAGCGTGTCCTTTCTTATGAGAGAAAAGTTTGATTTTGAAAGGTCCAATGAATATAACAGGCTTAGTATTTCTTTTCTTACTATGCAATTTGGTGGACTTTTTCAAGGAATAGAAGCTTTGGTGATTTAACACCTAAAGACAAGAGACAAAGAACTGCCAGCCTTCAATTGAGGATGAGTTTTGGACTTCCTGAGAGCTATTCAAAAGTCTGGAGATGGAGCATGAGAAAGAGAAGAAAGGGCAGGGAGGAAAGGACTCAAAGCTTGCATTTGTGATTGGTATGGTCTTCCAGGAACTAAAATAGCACACTTCAAACTGCTTGCTGGTTGCTTTCTGTAGTGGGAGTCCCCTCTGGCATTTATGTCTCAAACACTCCCTTTGGCTGCTCAGCCTGAGACTTAATAAGCAAGGACACAAGCTACTAACAAAACAAGAAATGTTTCAGTTATTATTCAATCTTAGAGCAACACTAAGAGCACTTTCTTTGTTTATTTAACTCAGGTAAGTGTAGTGCAGGCAAACCCAAGATAGCAAGATACATCCATCCCAACCACAGAATGTTTTTACCTATAGCTTTCAGGCATACACACAGATCCTTAACCTAATCAGTGAACACCTCCCTGCAGTATTCCCTGCTAAGAAATTCTGTCTGTTTGGTTTGTCTGAAGCTGCTCAGGCTTCCTCTACTTCTTTTTTTCTTGACACTTTTGAATTCCCTCTATATGTCTGCTTACTGACCAACACAAGCATCTAGAAAAAGCATGAAAACCCAACCCACGGTTTTCTATCAGAGTGTAGAACAGAGAAGCATCATTCTGAGAAAGACCTCAAAAAGTCATCTGCTCCTTTTCCCTTTCAAAAACAGGATCAACCACCAAATCTGACAGATCTTTCCCTACCTCATTCCTCTCCAGGAATATGCACGTTTAAAACTCTCCAATGGAAAACCCTTCAAACAATACCTTCCGTATTTCATCACTTACAAATATACCCAGTATTTCATATGGGTGTTCTTATTGCAATTTAAATCTACTGTATTTCAGTCTTTAAATTGCAGAGGGCATTGTTTATATGTGTCAAACTGCCTCTTTCCAAGCTTCTCTTCTATAGATGAAGAATTATTTAGGTTGATCAGGCTAGTCTTCCCAGCATCAAGTGTTCTAGATACCTGAACATTCTTGTTGCTCTGCCTGTGGACTGTCTCCAGCTGGCCTATCTCCTTCTAAAAGTTCAGTGCCCAAATCTCAGAATATTCTGAGTAGAACAGAAAAATAAATCTCTACCTGAGCTTTAATGTTTGAGGCTATCATGAAGAACCTTGCTCCTGGCTGACATCTTCTTAGGTGATGCTCCAGCTTCAGTGGGAAGCAGCTCACGGGGTCATCTTAGTCCTACAGTGTGGTCTGTGGGGCTCTCTGGAGAAACTAACAGACCCTGTAGGATTTAGGCTGGCAAACATTTCCTGATGTAGGCAGTGAAATTTGTAGTCCATTACATATACCACTGCTGATGCCAGGCTATACTCGTTTTACAGTGCCCTGCTTAATTGTGTTAGCTAGGGAGCTGTCATAGAGCAGAGCAACTGCCTGTGATGGGCACAGCGTGGAGGCAGAGGGGAGGGAAACGTATTCCTTGTTTCTGAGTGCTCCCAGGGGCAGAGCTGTGCGTAGGAGAGACATTTCCTCAGGGCAGCTGGTCTTGCTTACAGCCATGTGAAATTCAGGGACAAAATGACTGGTCTGTCAAGAAATTTAGCCAGTAGAAGCACAGGGAAGCAGCTACCAAAGGATCTTTGTGCTCTCTCAGGTCATCAGCAGAGTCAGACTTTTCTCACAAAATTGTTTGTACATCCATGTCTCATTTGGGAAGAAAAGGGAAACATTCCAGTCTGAAGGAACAAAGACTTCATTTGATTTGCTGGTTGCTGTCTTGAAAGGCTCTTGTCAGGCTGACTTTTGCCTACGGGGAGAAAATTGCCATGGTGTGAGGCTTGCAGGCAGATGGCTGGGAGTGTGCACCGGGCTCAGCGCCTCCGTCAACCCAGCTGTAGCTCCCAGATTGGAAGGATCTCACGCTCTTTGCCTCTAGGTAGAAAATGTGAATGATAAGAGCCTGCCAGAAATGTCAGCTTCCGGCTGCGTGACAATTCCTCCCCAACACAAATTTAAAATAAGAGTCAGGTAAAATTGGAAATTTTCAAAGAAATATTATCTGATGGACAGTTATTAAAAGGGCATTTTCCGCAGCAAAGAATGACATCCTTTCCATTCTGACAGGAAACTGTCAACCGTTCCTACTTGCCGGTGCCTCAGAACCTTTCAGATGCTCTTTTCTGATCACTGACTGCTGACTTCATCCTGTGACCCTTCTTATATACTTTCTTATGAGCCTTATCCTGCTCATTCCATCTGCCCATCTTCCCCGCTCCCCTTTTCACTCTCATTGCCCCTCTGCATTTCAAGCAAGAAAAACAAAGCAAATGGAAGAACTTAGCAATCAGAAATCCTCTGATGCTAACACTGCCAGCTCAGTAATGCCAGTCTTAATGTTTTTTCCTAGTTCTTTTCTTCCAGTGTTAAAATACTGAATCACTTCTATATTTATACAATGTCTTGTATTTTGATATTGCAACTTACACAGGAGCCACTAAAGGCAGAGGAAAATGGGAAGGGAAGGAAACAAGAAGAGGGAACTGTAAGGAAGCTTTAACTGCTCACTGCTGTCCAAGTGGTATGTGTGATTGCATGGCTGACTGTGCTAGCTCTTCATCACTGCATACTGATTTTGATCTTCTATTAAAAACAGCATGAAAAACATTCTTTTTTCCTTTCTTTAATGGCCTGGCCTTTAACTTTGTTATTCCCCAGGAGGCATATTGCCAGCTTTGCTGGCTTCCCAGACCTGTTTGAAGTATGGATCCTGAATAACTGTCCGTCTGGAGACATGAGGAATCACCAATGACTAGTGGGTACTTGCTAGATCACAAGCGAGTACATGCTTGGGTACTTATATGGGTACAGACTTGGCCACAATTTACTCTCCAAACCTTGGGCAGCCTGCTGTCAACTGACTGCATATCACTACTAACATCCACTGACTATCATCTGTCCTTCCAATACTTGTTGGGAGCTTATGAGCAGGAGGGGTACTGACTTTCTATATGACCTAACAGTGGTAAGAAATGGGGAAATGGCTTTAAACTAAAAGAGGGAAAATTTAGGTTAGGTGTTAGCAAGAAATCTTAGAGAGTAATGAGGCACTGGTATGGACTGCCCAGTCTGTACTACACCCACATGGTTCTTGAACACTTTCAGAGACAGTGACTCCACCACCTCCCTGGGCAGCCTGTGCCAATCCCTCACCAGTCTTTCTAAGAAGAATTTTTTCCTAATATCCAACTTGAACCTTCCATGGCACAACTTGAGGCCATTCCCTCTCATCCTATCATTAGTCATGCGGGAGGAGAGGCTGACCCCTATCTCACCACAACCTCCTTTTAGGGATTTGTAGAGAGTAATAAGGTCTGCCCTGAGACTCCTCCAGGCTGAACAGTCCCAGTTCCCTCAGCTGCTCCCCATGAGACTTGAGCTCCAGACCCTTCACGGCTTTGTTGCCTGGACACCTCCGGAGTGTCTCAATGTCTTTCTTGTAGTGAGGGGCCAAAAACTGAACACAGTATTCAAGGTATGGCCTCACTAGAAGTACAAGTACAAACTACAGGGGGATGATCACCTCCCTGCTCCTGAGAAGCGGTGGTGCCCCATCCCTTGAGGCTCTCAAGGCCAGGTTGGATGGGGTCCTGGGCAGCTGAGCTGCTAGGTAGCAGTCTTACCCGTGACATGGGGTGGGACTGGGTGGCTTCAGAATCTCTTCCAACCCAAATCATTCTATGGTTCTATGATTGGTCAGCACTTAGAGAAATGCTGAGGCTCTGGTGGTGGTCAGGCAGCTCAGCAGGAACTCAATGTGCAGCCAGAGACCCTGCAGCACTGATTGCTTGCCTAACTGTATCTACATGCTTTTTTCAGTGTTTCCCAGCACTAACAATCCTGGGCTGGAACCCCTCTTTAATAAGGTGAGAAATTAAATCTAAACTCCTGTAATTGGCCTTTGTGATTCTAGGCTGAGCAGGCACTTCTACTCCAGATACCTTTTGCCCAGATTCCCTCTAAGTCTAAATAAGCTCCTCTGCCACCCTGCCGACACCTTCAGTAGGAATTTTTAATGTGTACACTGCAGGCCTCATCTTCTGGATTCCTAAATGTGTGTGTGTGTTTATATGAAGCCCAATAATGTGGCACTCAGCTTGGGGGAAATGCAAACACTGCACGCTGGTTGGCTCTCACCCTGGGTCAAGGGGTGCATAAAGCTCATACATGAGCATTGCTTCGTCTCCCCATGCATCCAGCATCTGCCAAACAATCAACTGCAGAAGTCACCACTTTCTGCCAGCTAGCAATACACTGTTAGCAGTAATTGCAAAAGCCATTAATAAAAGAGGGGAGGGGGTGAAGCAAGACACAAAAGGGAATAAATACTGTACATAGCCAGAAGGCCCTTCCCTCCCACACATATGATTCACTGTTGTTCCTTGCCTCACATGGGAAAATGTTGTCCTGCTGAATATGTACCTTAAAGGCAACTCTGCCTCAGAGACATCACATATGCATATTGATAACATGCACTTTGTAGTGCCTAGAGATGTTTTTAACGAGACTTGCTGAAATGTACCAACAACTTTTTCTCTTCTCCTTCTGTGTGCCACAGATGATTTTTAAATGTGTTTCCTGGTGGTCTCTCTTCCCCGTGAGAAAGTGAAAGGATGGCACAGGCAAGAACTCAGATGTCAGGAGAGAGGGGAAATGCCTCTCCATCCTCCCTAGCAGTGCAGACTGGCATGGGACCTTGGCTCCCTTGAAATTTCCAAACAAGCTTTTGGAGCTGTCCACACAGGAACCACAGCATGGCTTAATCTTGTTTTGGGGAGAATGCCTGGAGAGGTGGCTCCATGGGGCTCACACCCCATTAACCTGATTAACCTCACCCATGACTGGCAAAATCAGGTGAAGCTTCCTTGTGAGTTTGAGGTGGTGGGAAGGGCAGTGACAAACTTGCCAAATCTTCCCAGCCTCTTTTTGCCTTTTCTCATAACAATATTGAGTTAGTATTATTTATTTTCAACATCAGCTTTATGGTTCCACTAGCAACTGAAATGGAGATTCAGAGCCATTAGAAGCGTGGCTGAAACCTAGCACACTATTCTATCTTTCATGGTAAGATACAGGAGCAAGCTTTAAATAACTAGTTGCGTGCTGTGATGTCCCCATAGTCTTTTATTTACCAAAGAAAATCTTTCTCATACATTCTCTTAGCTTATTCCAGCTTTTAACTGCTGAGCCAATGGAATTAGGCTGCTTTAAACGTCTTAGAAACAGCCCCTGTGATGGCTCGTAGATCACAATATCATTTCTGGTTTGTAGTAGATATAAGGATACACTCTTACCTGAAATTTTCCCTACTTTAATTAATAAAGCCAATTCCTACAAGTTTCTCTGCTTTGCACTACAGAGCATAACCAGATTTATCTGTCTGTTGTAGCAGGGTATTTACCTTTTTTTTTTTGAGAAATCTTCATGTTGAATCAATTTAGAAACAGAAAATTTTAGATACAGTTAAAAATTTTTCTGGATGATTCCTCCCCCCTCCCTCCCTCCTTCCCACTTCCTTCCTTCCTTCCTTCCTTCCTTCCTTTCTTCCTTCCTTCCTTCCTTCCTTCCTTCCTTCCTTCCTTCCTTCCTTCCTTCCTTCCTTCCTTCCTTCCTTCCTTCCTTCCTTCCTTCCTTCCTTCCTTCCTTCCTTCCTTCCTTCCTTCCTTCCTTCCTTCCTTCCTTCCTTCCTTCCTTCCTCCCTCCCTCCCTCCCTCCCTCCCTCCCTCCCTCCCTCCCTCCCTCCCTCCCTTCCCTGCTTTCTTCCTTGCTTCCTTCCTTCTCTCTTCTCTCCTGCCTTCTTTTACTGAAATAGTGAAACAATCCTTTGTATTTCCATTCTATTGACATATGACTGCAGATGAAGTTGCGATTTCTAGGTGTACCCAAATCCATAGACTTCATTATTA
Source organism: Lagopus muta (assembly GCF_023343835.1). Taxonomy (NCBI): domain Eukaryota; kingdom Metazoa; phylum Chordata; class Aves; order Galliformes; family Phasianidae; genus Lagopus; species Lagopus muta. The sequence goes on along the minus strand of NC_064435.1, from coordinate 44,673,942 downwards.
AAAGAGAGAAAACTTGTAGGTTGCCTCAGATAAATTATCTATCAGCACTGTAAATGTACACAGATCCATTATAATAGAATTTTCACAGCAAAATGTCTTTGGGGGAGATCAGGTCCTTGCTTGAAACAAGCATGCACTGGTGGAACACACATAGAGAGACATGCTCCAGCGCTCATTATTTGTTTTGAAAACACAGAGACTACTTCCACCAAAAATAAAATAGGAAAGATGATGATTAATCTGCAAAATTTGGTGGTTTATGAGACACCATTATGCCTGAAAGGTTTGACTGCATGAGTAATCATCTCTGGACCAGGACTTGTAATATTTGTATTTTAATAGAGAGAAGGATGTTCTGGGAATACTGAGAAAAAGCAAGGCACTCCCTAAGAACTTGTCAGTGTGTAAAGTCTGAAGAAATGGAGAAAAAGCAGTACTCCTGCACAACTGCAGTGTCCAAATATCCTCACTGAGTACTGTCCAGCTGGGTGTAATTTCAATATAGCTTAGTTCTCATACTTTCAACAACCTTAGTTTTCATATTTTCAATAACTTTACTTTTCTTCTACTTTAGTCTGATTAATTTGGGGGGAATCACAGAATTGTAGGGCTTGGTAGGGACTCTGAGATTATTAAGCTCAACCTCTTGCCAAACCAGGTTCCCTATAGCAGGTTGCACAGGAAAGCATCCAGGTGGGTTTTGGTGGTTCTGGAACATCTCCAGAGAAGGAGACTCCACAACCTGATCCACACAGTTATTCCTTCCCATGTGCAGGACTCTACCTTTGCCCTTTTGAACTTCATCAAGCTCTTCTCTGCCCAACTCTCCAGCCTGCCCAGGTCTTGCTGTATGACAGCACACAGCCTTTTGGTATGTCAACCACTCCTCCCAGCTTTATATCATCACCAAACCTGGTGAGAGTGCATTCTATCTCTTCATTCATGTCACTGATGAAGATGTTCAACAAGACCAGACTCAGTACCAACCCCTGGGGAGCACCACTAGCTACAGGTTTCCAAACAGACTCTGCACTACTGATTACAGTCCTCTGAGCTCTGCCAGTCAGCCAGTTCTCAGTCCATCTCACTGTTCTCTATCTATCCCACACTTCCTAAGCTTACCTACAAGGTTGTTATGGGAGACAGTGTCAAAAGCCTTGCTCAAGTCAAGGTACACAACATCCACTGCTCTCTCCCATCTATCATCTATGTCAGTCATGACACTGTAGAGTACTACCAGGTTGGTCAAGCATGATTTTCCCCTGGAAAACTCATGTGGGCTATTCCTGATAACCTTCTCTTCTTCCATTTGCTTGGAAATGACATCCAGAATAAACTGTTCCATCACATTCCCAGGCACAGAGGTGAGGCTGTCTGGCCTATAGTTTCCTGGGTTCTCCTTCCTACACTTTCTGAAGTGATACTGGAGTGATGCTGGCTTTCCTTCAGGCTTCAGGCACCTCTCCCCATTCTCTATGACCTTTGAAGGATGATACAGGCACAAAGGAAAATTTAATCCATGTATTTGCTAAGGAGAGGTGCTCAGTTTCAATATTAGATTAAGTCCTTTGGCAGAATACGTATGCATATTCTGTAAAATATACTTCCATCCTTGTAGAACATATTCACTTGAGTGTTATCCGGTATCAGTTCATTTCTATCCCTGCAGATATATGGAGAATTTCCCAGCCTTGAAAGCAAAAATCAAGAGACAAGAATTGGCAGCTATTGGCACTTATTTGGGGAAGAGTTTTTCCTGTTTCTTGCACAGGTCTATATTGTTTTTCTCCTTTTAGGATTAAAAGATGAACTCACAAATCCTTCTTTTATTTTCAGGACTGCTGGAGGGGAAGCTAAGGAAGAAAACCAGAAGCCTTAAGGTAGTGTCTGAATTAAGAGTGTGCACAACTTTGCTAGCTACATGTCTTAAAACTAAAAGGGAAGTATGAGGAGAGGCAGCTACAACTCTGCTGGGGAAGCCAGCAAACGCTCACAGAAAGCTGCTGGGGGACAGAGGTGGGCAGAGAGGACCAGCGTCCTGGTGAGACACAGCCCCTCCACATTGCTGGGATCACACCAGTGAACAGTAAGCACAAGCTAATCATATATAAATTTAGGCTGGAGATAGAGAAGTTTTCAGCTTTCAGATCTGCAAGCTCTGGAGCAACCTTCCAATTAGAGCAGTTTTAGACAAGCTGCTAATCCTAACAATAAGAGAGATTGATATGTTGGGCTAAAAGTATTGCTTTATGATTACTGGAAGTAGTCAAAGACTGAGCCATGTATCCCACAAGGTTCTTCCCTGTTCTGTGTTCCTAATTAAATGAAGTGTTTGCTCACTACTTATTGTACTAGTGTATGGGAATAAACACTTCTCTGTGTTTATTTCTGTGCACAGAAACCTCTATGTTCTTCTCATTGGAGTACTCTTCCACGGTACGATCCTTACTGTGAATGATAAAACAAATGCAAGGACTGAAGAGAAAATAAATACGTGCCAGGGGAATGGTGCTAAACAGTCACAATCTTGACTGGTCCTGTGCAGGTCAATAGGAAGGGCCAGATTCTGGCATCCTTGTTCTCTCTCAACTACAAAAGGCAGCTTCTTATGGTATAGAAAACTGTGACGAGGTGATGCAAGCTGACTTAATTACAACCTTCTGTCTAATCATCTAAGAAGAAGTACAAAAGGCACATCAAAGGGTCACTGAGCTGTGCTCCCAAGGACTGGGTTGAAGTGATGTAACTCTAGACAGCTTTACCTTGCTTTCTGAGGCAAGCAGTGGCAAGATAACTGTGACATTTCAGATAGCTTTATCATAGGTTTTTAGATCCATTCCAGCAGGCTTTGGTTCAGCTGAAATCCAAAGTGAGCCTGCAGGTTGGTTTCTAGTTTCTAAAAAAAAAACTTTGCCTTTTTGTAGTAAATATCATCTGTCTTAGCATCAATAATCAGAGGCACTGGAACTGCCTGATGATCGTACTTTTATAATCAAGTGTGTTTTAGGAAAACGAACTGCAGCAGAAGCTATCTTATCTACAGGAAAAGTGTTTAGATTGTTTTCTTTTTTATTCTTTTTTATTTTTTATGTTAAGGTGAATGAGCATGCTGAAGTAAATATAAAAGGCAATGAGCCAGAGGGAAAGTAGAAACACAAACACACTGCAACCAGAAATACCAGGGTGTGTGTGTGTGTGTGGCTGCTGGGCAACATTATGAACCTGTACCCCAGGACAACAGGTCATCCTAGGAATAGTTTTTGCTTGGAGCGTGTGGTGTCATCTGCCTACCATCCCGTGGCTCCAGGATTTATTCTGATTGAGAAACCAGGAGTTGAACAGTGAGATGTATATGTTTTCCTGTGATACTAGGTCAGCTTTGGAACTGGAAATTCTAACTGGTCAGAATATACTGGTTCTCTAATGTTGTCCAAGAAATTGGTCCTTGCTTTTAAACATTTAGTGAGCAGTAGGATAATATCAAATAAGCAAGACTGATGTGGCTGTTCTGATACAATGGATAAGAAAATAGAAATTGAATCCCAGAGTGTCCCAGCTGTGATTCTGTGGATTGGAAAACGCTGTGAGAATGGAACCAACTTCAGCAGGCAGGGAAGATTATTTTTTATGTTAAGATAAATGGGCATGCTGATGTAAATATAAAAGGCAATGAGCCTCCCATGATGGGAGAGCTGTGCTGGAGCTGCAGGGGGTTCCAAGGAGGAGTTTGGGGGCAAGCTTGAGAAGTGACATGGGAAAACATCAGGTAAAACAAGGTACCAGATGCAAAGGGAGAAGGAGGCATAGGAACATACTCCTCAGAACAGGCCTGATGACAGAACACTGACAAAGCAATACTCCCAAGAAGTGCTGAAGCAATACAGATGAATATGTTCAGAGCACAGTTTGTGATGGATCCAGAACAGAAACACACAGTCTCTACATATTATCTGCTAGAAGTAATGCCTTTAATCAACAACCCTGTTTGAGTTTACATGCACCTTGGCATGAAAGCTGTTACATGTCATCAGCATATGTTAAGCCTGATGACATTTATCTTCTCTTTTAGTTTTGTTCACCATTTCACCTACTTTGGCACATGGACTGCTGCTTGATGTTCCTGATGTGAAATTTCAAGCCTGTTTTCTAAACATGTCAAGCACACAGGATTAGCACTTCTTTTCCACATCTCTTTCTTTATGGAAAAAAAAAAAGAAAAAAGAAAAAAAGAAAAAAGAAAGAAGATGACCAAAAAAAAAAAAAAAAAAAAAAAGAAAGAAAAAGAAAAGAAAAGATGTGAAGAAACCCCATCTCCTCCTCGACACTACAATGCAAAGCTGAGCTGGAAAGCAACTGGTGTGGCCATAAGAGGGCACACTGCTGCTGCAGCTCCAGCGTAGCCCAGCAATACCTCCTGGGATGAGATGTGCCAGTTGCATCCCTGCTGAGAGAGACTGTGCAGTGCCTGCCTTCTGCAGGACTTGCAAGAGGCTTGCTAGTGCATTCCCCAAATGTTTGCTTATCTTCTGGTTTCCCATTCCCTACCCTGCCTCTCAATCTTCCAGTCTCTCTCTGGATTGCTGTTAAGTGAGAGTTTCAAAGCTTGCAGTACTGATGTACTTAAAGATAATTTTTTTTCTGGTCACAGCTTTAATGAATCTGGAATTTCTTAGGGTTATTGTATTTCAGCCTGTTTGCACTGCAGTAAGTGACCATATAAAAACAGATATGTGCGAAGAGATTCTCTCTTGAAGTTATTCAATGTAGATCTCTTGGTGCTTTTTGCAGCAGCATTTTTGCAAGAAGTCCTAGGCATTATTTTGCTAAAATGGTTCTGACAGTATCAGAAGTGCATACATAAATTAAAAATGATCAATGAGCTGAAGGCCTGGAATTGTAAATCTAGAGCACAAGATGATTGCTAGTTATAAAATTAACAAAAAACAATATTTGAAGGTCATGAACATAGTGGACACAGAGAAACTATGTAGCTCAACAGAAACAAGATAAATCAAGATGGAGGGCAGATGAGGCTACCCCACAGATCTACTCCCAACTTTGAGAGCAAGAACACCAAAGTACATTTGCAGGTAGGATGGAAAAGTGCTATCACATAAACAGTAAAAAACAATCAGGTTCTGACAGGGGGACATACCCTACTTACTGCTTATGACAATTATCCATGTAAGTATCCAGGCGTTCTTCACATTAGTGAAGAAATACCTTTACATCCAAACAGCACTTGGCATTACGATAGAGAATAACTTCTTCAAACTAGAAATTCCACATATATTCTTTGCCACTACATTTTTTTTTTAATTTAAACTCGGGAAGTGTATCAAATTCTAATGTCTGTTTGAAGCACACATTAAACACAATTCTATATGTCCAATACATACAGCTTATTCTCACTTGTGTAAGTTCAATCTATTGGAAGATTTCCTGTATCATTGAGGAGTTTCAGAAACCTGAAGAGAAACTCCTGCAGCTTGCACCTGGCTTGATGTGATCCTCATTCCCTGGCTGCCTCTGAGCTGTTTCATGTTCCCTCAGCTCCCCAGAGCTGTTTGTTTTATCCCCTCTCTAGCCAACAGCCCTCTAGTTTGAGTGCCAGGCTTCTGGGATGGAGGTAATTTCTTTGTTATACTTGCATTATTTCTAGTACAGTGAAGCACTGACCCCCAGGTTATCATACTACAGCTAGCTCCTAATAATGGAAATCTGACCTGCTGGTACAAAATACTGTGCAATAAAAAGTGATAAATGTGTGTGTCAGGAGCAAAATTCAAAGCCTTCCCGAATAATTTGACAAGACTATTTCCACACCTCTGATTGCTAGAAGTGCCACAGCTCCTGTGTAATGTTGTCAGCCTGGATGTTGTCAGGATGATGAAACTACTTTTGAATGCTATGGACCTAGTATTCTGTATCAGGAGTCCCCTGAAAATTATCAGGGAGCGCTGCTTGCAGGTATCACATATTCTTAGCGCTCATACATGTTGGTTTTCTGTCCAGCTGATCAGAATTCCTCTTGCAGAAGAGTCTAAGAGTTAGGGACATCACTTTCATGTTATCTCTTGGCTGCCTCCTGAGCCAAGCCCCTATGATCGTGTGCATGAACTTCAAAGGTATTGGTACAAACTCTGTCAGTTTGGTTTAAATAATTCTCATACATTGCTGAACCAAGGTTGCTTTCCATTGAGGAAAACTCACTTGTTCTGTTTCAGGTTCTCCAAGAAGTGGACGATCTGGAGCAAAATATAGGGATAACCCAATCCCACTAGATCTATGCAAACATGTCCAATTAAATAATGACATCCCTTAGTGACAGCTGGCACTCGTAAGAACATTGCTACTGTTTTAGTCTTACTTACAGCACACATTCTCAACAATAGCCTTAACAAGGAGAAATGGTTAAACCAGTAGCTAGAAACCCATGCAGGTCAACACAGACTGTGTTGATGCTTCTAGAAGAGTCAGAAATTGAAAATACACATTGACAATTTCTTCTCAGGATCTCCTGATCTTGGCCTGCACTGATGATAGAGGGAAGGACACGCAGACTTCTGGGAGTGGCAGTCTGTCACCTAGATTTAATAAGTTTTCTTCTTCCAAGGAGAAAGTTAGTCCACTGACTTCTTTATGGAGCGTTCTTCAACTGGCTTATCTTAGTTCTGGTGAGGAGGACTCTAGAACATATCATTTGTCATTTGAATAATTTATTTTTGATTTAACTGGACAGGGTACTGACTCACCCTCACAGTACAGCTTTACAGCTTTTTTTCCGTACATCAATTTTACTGAGTAGGTGACATCCAGCATAAAGAAAAATGAGATCTCATTTCTTAACAGAGATTAAAGCAACTTATTGCTGCCTCTGGGACTGTGAGCTCATCTTTTAGTTGGCATTACTAATTAGCAGCATAAACTCCTGCCTCCCTTATGAGATTGGCTTGCAAGTGGATTTTGACAGAAGCTCTGAGTGTCATGTAAGGAATGTTCTGAGGGACTACTCAGTCTGATAAAATGAATAATGAAATGAAAAATACTAAAATACAATGCAATTCCTAATGTGAAACAATCTGAGATAACAGCTTGCTGGGAAATGCCTTCTGAATTCCTGCTTTCATGATTCTTGTTTTACCATCTATTTTGAGAACAAATTTTATTCGTGTTTTTTTCCAATAGTTTCTTTGAATTCATGTTAGCAGGGTTGCACTGCATAGAGGACACCAACACCAGGTTTGAACTTCAAGATTTTTTTGGATGTCCCATGCCTTGCTGCAAGAACAGTCAGTGACCCCCTCAATTCCCAGACAGCGTTTACTCCCAGAGTAACTCCCAGTGGAGACACTTCACCTGCTTCATTTGTTGCAGAAAACAGCAGCACTAAAGGGCTAAGGCAAGTGTATAATAGCTACCAAAAAGTTCTTTCATTATTTGTTTGGAATCATTCTTTAAACCCTGCAGTCTCAGATCACAACATTTCTGGCTCTTATAGTTGTAACAGATGATCACATGATGTTATAAAAAGCAAACATAATGTTCTTAATGTAAATCTCATCTGGCTTTAAGAAGAGTGTGTTTTGATTCTGAGGCCAATCATACAGATAGCAATATTTTGAATCTGGAACTTAAATTACTCTAAAGCTTTCCCAATGTTATTACAAATCTTCCCTTCCCTTCCCTTCCCTTCCCTTCCCTTCCCTTCCCTTCCCTTCCCTTCCCTTCCCTTCCCTTCCCTTCCCTTCCCTTCCCTTCCCTTCCCTTCCCTTCCCTTCCCTTCCCTTCCCTTCCCTTCCCTTCCCTTCCCTTCCCTTCCCTTCCCTTCCCTTCCCTTCCCTTCCCTTCCCTTCCCTTCCCTTCCCTTCCCTTCCCTTCCCTTCCTTTCCCCTCCCTTCCCTTATGCACATATACTATATTATATGTAGATATGCACACATATTAATACATAGATGTACATATTAAAATTTAAAACGTGCATCTATGATTGCAATTGTAAAATGGTTTTAGACATTTCCTAGGACTACAAGATTTATTATTTGAAAAGAGTTTTAGCTATGGGGTTCTACAGGACTTCCTCCTGGGCACTGGAAAGCTTATTGCTATTTAGGTCCTTCTACCACATCCTTTCCTGGAGGTGGAGGTAAGAACTTTACTTGCCTGGCTGTACAGCAGCTGCTGGGGGAGCAGCCCAAAAGAACACAAATCACTACTTTATTTGCCGGGTGCTTGTCCCCTTCTCTGCCTGTCCCCATCTTGCATCTCAGTGACTCTATCCATGCATGGCCCTGTCTGTCTTACTGCTGTTGTGTTAAACTCACAGATCAGTTCAGATACGTGAAGTCCTACTTGCTCTAAATCTTCTGCCCATGGAGACACTCTGCTCTTAATGATGGCAAAGGAACCTTCTAATGATCAGGTAGTTGTACACTCTGAACTGATTCAGATCCATTTTGTACAAGGCAATTTTTAATACATGGCGAATCACTTGGGAACCCTTCCAGGGCAGAGGGGTATGGTTTGACTATTTCATCCACTGGCTGCAAAGCTGGAGCTCAGTATCTAGGATTTCGCTTTATGGTTGGATTATACACTTTCCAGTTATCCCTGAAACTTCTAAGTGATGCTTGACTGTCAACTGAAGTTTCAGTTTGCTGGGATATACAAAGATAGCTTTTCAGGGTTCTTCTAGAATCCGAGATTCTGGTTTTGCCACCTTGAACTGCCTGAATGTGAGTTTTCTTCAAAATAATTAGCAGAGTATTGAGAAAAAGGATAAGAAAGGACAGAACTTCAGAAAAAAAAATAGTTCCAGCATTAAATAAAGTTTATGGAAATTCTGAGTATTTTATTAAGGAAAATACATTTTGAACAACAACAAAGAAGGAAACTATGAACCAGAAATGCATATTCTTGAATCTTCAGTGTAAAACCTCAGTAGATTCCATGGGCATACAGGTTCAATGAAAGGACTGCTGTCTATACAGGAAATATAGACAAATGGAGATAATGTGGTAGAGAATGCCATCAGATCCTGCAGAACAAAGATCTCAGACAGCCAGAAAATTTAAAGCATCCTCAAATTTAATTATTTGACAAAGAAAAAGATGAAAAAAGGACAGCAAAAGGCCTCTCTCAATGAGAAAATGAAGTGTTCTACTTAGCTCCGTAAAATGTTTGAGGATTCAACATGTAGAAAAGATAAGATAAAGCATGGAAAGGAACAGAGATGTACAAGAGGGAAAAAGACCAAATTCCCACACAAATACAAACAGATGAGTGATTTTTTCTGACTGGGGAGAGAATAAAATCGTTTCAATCTGATCTTCTCTTCAACACTCAGACACAATAGCAATAGCTGCTATACATAAACTTTAGATGTTCTTCAGCTATACTCAATGAAAAGAATTATATTCTAACTTAGAAAGGTCAGTGGTGAATGGAGTTAGGGGATGTTAAATTTACACAGTGGTAAATTAACTGAAGGAGAACCACTCTAAGTATAGCATGATGAAGACACTGAGGGATCCAGATGAACTTTTTGAACTCTGTGGTATTTGCTGGGCTTTTTCAATCTATGAGGTTGGAGGACACAAAGCTTTCTTCTCACATTTTAGTCTTCAGGCCACAGAATCTTCTGCATCTATGCCCTAGTGATGTTTGCCTCCAATAAATCTGAACTGTGCTGGGCATCTGTAGAAGACAAAAAACAAAAAAGCCTGTGTCTGAAACATTTGTGTTTGTGTGCATCCTTGCCTGTACAGCTGGTCTGACTCAGCTCTGAAGATGCCATGCAGCTGTTCCTCTGGAGCTATACCTGTGGGCAAGCAGCAGCAGAGTCCAACATCTATGTACATCTTCCTGATCTCCAGAGTTCATTTTGTCCCTACCCTGTCATGTTTAATCATCAAGCATTAAGCTTTTTTCTTACTGGATATTCATGTGCATATGTTCAGAGCTTACAAGGCCAATCTACTATTGTTCCAGTTTTCCTATTGATGTTTTTCTTTCTAATCAGAGCCCAGGGACTTGCTACAAGCTCCAGCCTTTCAAAACTGATTACTTCTTTGCTGGGTCCCTATTTACGTTACTGCAGTTCTCTAAGGCTGGGTTCAACTGGTGCAAAATGACTTTGCCTTTTCTGAGAAGGCAGGATTTGTCCTGAGTACTGTGGAGCTCTGGCAAGTCAAGGCAAATGAGAAATGCCCCTTAGGACATCTCTGCTGTTGCTTGGCCATAAGGGCAAAGTGGCAAGGAGTGGCAGCGTCCTCTTGAAGCTCAGGGAAGTATGCTTGGGAAACTAAAATGTCTCACTACATCTCCAATGAGCCCATCTTTCTGGGAAGGCAGGGAACCAAACCATACCAAGCCAAGCTAAACCAAACCATTATCAAAGGAAATTTTGAGAAAAACAAATGCATCTCCAATGCTGCTGGATCTGCAGTTCCAAAGTAAAGCAATAATCTCCACAGAAGAAATGAAGCTAACCTAAGGTTCAGTTGGATAATGACAAAATATTTCTAATGCTAGAAGGTTCCAAAATGTGTAAGGGAAGCAACATTTGCATAGCTCATGTGTGGAAAGAAAAAAACTCATGGCAAATGATCCTTGTGAAGAAGAGCAGCAAAGCATCAGTAGGGGATGGTCCTAACAGCATTCCAGACTGAAATCCAAATGGCTCAGACATAAGTGGAAATAAATGAGATGCTGGAATCCCAGTGGGTCATGCAGCAATCTCAAGTGGCAGCCAATCTTCCAATTTCCCAAAGGTTTACCTACCAATCTTGTCCCTTCCCAGGAATAAATCCTGTTGCTCATTTTTGTGCAGCTCACTTTCAGATACACATGCACATGGCACAGAGTATACTAATATGGACATTTATACAAACCATGACTTTTGTTTTAGGAAGATTCCTATCAAAAGGGAAGAAGAGATGAAACATCAGAGGAAGACCATTGCTGTGGTGAGTGGCTGGGAATTCTTGGGCAGGCATGACAAACAGTATAAGTTCCCTTTGCCTTTCAAAAGAACCTTGAGATAGCTGTGTTAGATAGATTATTCCACAGTCTTTGTAGTTGTAAGGGTTGCTTTTCTAATGAGGTAAGAGAAGTCAAAAGAAATTAACAGCCAAGATAAGAACCATCGGTCTGATATAAATAAAGTTATAAAGCTTACAATATATCACAATCTGCAACAGATAAAGGAGTCTAAACCCCTAGGAGGGTTCAAGAGGAAGCTAATATTGGGAGTATCTACACCCTCAGTTCTCTTTTTAAGAAGACAGTTGAGCCACAGTTTGCAATTGTTGCAGCTGAAGAGGGTGTCACTGTTGGAGCTTAGGATGAGGACATCACCCCCCTGCTGCACTGCAATTCCTCCTGTTCTGTGTCTCCAATGTGTTTCCACAAGCCTATGTGCATGTCCTTGTATGACCATGTCCTTATCACATAAGTGACATCACAGTGCCAGCAAGAGCTAACTATAGAACTCTCCCTTGCCACACTGCTGCTTTCCTGTACCTCCCAGGACCTTCCTGTATCCTAACCCCAGATACAGCTACATCCCTACTTGTCTGATTGTCATGCATGTTTTAGGAGCTAAGCTTTGCATTCCAAGTAAAGAGCCAGGCATCAAAAAATATTATTGCTACTGGAGCCAATTTTGTTGCTGAAATTTTCCATGGGAGCTGGGTCTCACAATGCAGCATCAGCAAAAGGACTCTGAAATGCCTGCATCCATTCTATCACTTATACAAAATTTTAGCTCCTCACTATTCTATATGCGTTTTCAACCCATCCAGCTAAATCAGGGTTGAGTGCAGTGGTATAACTTTTTTCTACTTGGTTTTGTTTTCTTCCATGAAGATATTACATCTTTTGTAATCTCTTTCCTGATATACAACTTCTGCAGTACATCTAAGTAAGCGCACACTTCCAAACTCCTCAGATCTGCTATTTTCTGGATTGTTTATTTTCTATATATTTTGGTCATGAGCTTTGGGATTTTGAATGTTTTCAGTGAACAGATGATGCCTTTTCTTTTTTTGGAACAGACAATTTATTTGCAATAGAAGTGTGAGATACAGTAGAATACAAGTGGGAACCAGAAAATCATGTATTATTTCATAGTGTATTCTTCAGTAGATTATTCCAAACATAACACATGGAAAGTTTAAGTCCTACAACATTAGTTCTGATATGACAGTGACTAAACATTTTCACATTAAGCAACGTGGTGGAAAAATCATCAAACATAGTTTGCTCTACCTCGCTTGTCCTAAATTGCAAAGACTGCATCAGCATGATTTAAATTGTATAACTAACCACGTAACAAATAATTCAGTCTGTATTTGCATCATGTCTATTTGTAAGTCCTTGAGAAACTCAAATACGCACAGGTTGATTTGAGAGTCAGAATGTGTGGCATCCACATCTCTCACCTTGGACAGAAAGGTTCATAACATAAATTCTCACATATTTTCTTTAGGTTATAAATAGTGGATGGTATATTACATCCTGCATGTGTTACACAGACTTAAACTAAAATGTTGCAGATTTCAGATGCAACTGCTTTTAGCTAGCATTAGAAAGGTGAAAGCCCTATCTGAAGGCATTTATCTTTTTAGGCATCTACCATGCCCAATAATTAATAATTAAAACACATTTTGAAAAACTCATGTGCAAATACATGTGACAAGCCTAAATGCTGCATATGAGACGAGCCTTGCTTCTGCTTCCACTGAATGAAAAAACTCCCATATACTTCAACATGAGAAGGGTTTTTTCTTTCTTTTTCTTTTTTAGTGAAGATTTGGCTGACAAACTCCTCAGGATTTAGGCAACCTGAAAGGTATTTGTGTGCCTCAGTGTAAGCACCTTCAGCTTTCATCCTTTCTTTTCTGAAGTCTGGGGATTAAATATTCTGAATATGCTCGTTAATGTGCAAATGCAGTGTTGGAAACACCTGTGCCATCATGGAGGGGTATGAGATTCATTCACAATTTTTCCAGAATAATGGTGAAACACCTGTCAAGCTTACTGTGATTTATATCCACCAACATTAACCAGTACATATGCTAAGTGTTTATAACCCATATGAAGTGTTAAATAATTGTTTTTATAATGATGCCACTGCAAAGCAACTTAGAGAAGCACATACCCTTGAAGTTTAAAGCCGAGTCCTAAGGGGTGCTGAGGTGTGATGTTACTTGAATATACCTTGAACACCACAAATGGTGATCTCCCGTTGCGGGGTACGATGGGCTTTGGAGGTAGTTACACCTAAGGATTTACTTTAGGGTGAGTCATAAACCTCAAGTTGAATGCAAAATCTCCTTCCATAATTTACTATCTTGCTTAAAAGTGCTTGCTTGGGAAAAACTACGGTGAAGTGCATGAGAAGAGCCATCAGCTCCCTAAAAAGCTCAGCATCATTTTCTTTGCAGCTAATGACGAACTTCTCCACAAGTTTGATTCCATGGAAGCAGGAGCAAACCTAACAGTTCTCGCTTTCCTAAATTGACCAATGCGTGACAGCATCCTTTATCAGCTAATGGTCTCTTTACTTTAGTTTCTCTTCTTTCTCTCAATCTTTTCAGGATCCTCAGCATCTTATCTCCAATACTCTTGTTGAGTAAGGAGTTCCTGTGAGTAGGTTTGGTTCTGAGTGTTTTCCACAATTCATTAGTAAACTGTGTTTCAAGGAAAAAAATTTCCTAATACAGTTGGCCAGTACCATGCTCCTGCTATGCTCACCTCTGCAACAGAATCAGATGATGTGAAGAAAACAAATATTACGCAATTGGTGTAAAGGACCCTTAAGCATAAAGCAAATCACAGCTTCTTATTGAAATAATACAGCACCATGCAAAATCTGCATATTGTGAGTTTCTAAGGAGTACTTTTAAACACAAGAATGCAAAAAATTTTAACAAGCTGCTAGTGCTATGAATATAACGCTCTTCATTTTACCTGCTTAAGCCATGAAAAGGTTTAATCAAAATGTCCCTTTAACAAACACAGTGTTTGAAGAAAAAAAAAGCCAGGACAAATGTCTAGAGAAAAACAAACAAACAAACAAAAAACACACAGAACAGACAAACAAACAAACAAAAAACCCACTATTTTTACTCTTTGTGATTGAATCTATATAGGATGATACTTACCCATTTGAAAAAGGCAGACAGGAATCCAAACGCTACATCTATGTTGCCCATCCCCTGGAGACTCAGTTCCTGCTGTGGCTTAACTCTTATCTGTGATCCTTAGCTCTTGCTTGGCTCTTATCTCTGATTTGATACAGCAGGTCAAATGCCAGCAGGTCCCTAGCCATGTTCCTGCTCTTGAACCATGATGCTGTCCTAAGGATGTAAGCTAGGGACAACCATCAGCTGTTTTACCATATTCTGCAAGTACATGGCAGGAGTACGTCTGGCCAGGAGCAGGGCTGTCACTGGGTCACCCCAGGAAGCCCATGTGTGCCATGTGCTGTGCCTGCACAGCAGAGGCAGGAGCAGAGCCCAAATGCAAATGGTGGAAGAATCACAACTCTAGTGCTCAATGCAGGTAGCTTGTGCCACTCTCTAACAGGGTTTTTAAGGCAAGAAAAGTGTGATAGTAGGAGAATGAATACAGCAGGACATGCTGGAGCTATACAGTGCTGTGAGTTGGAATTGTCCTTGGATCACAGTGCACAGATTTCAGTTTAGCAGTGGTTTATTATCTCACTAGAAGCATCTAATTCCCTGCAATAAAGATTGCATGTAGAGCACGACAAAGAGGATACAAGTCTATTACAGCCCACAGCCAGGACTAATGCTTTTTTTCCCTCTTATTCTTAAGTAGGCAGGAATAGCTTTTCAATTTCAAAATAAAAATGACACAATTACAGTAATAATATAATGCTCCTGACTGGCAGCTGCATCTTGTAAAACCCAAAGCCACTGATCAGAAGCAAAAGCAGTAAGTAACAGCTTTATAGAAATGTTCCGGTGAGATGATTATGTCTATTAAAATACTTCTATGGGGGAAAGCCTAATTACTGATTTCATGTCCCCTTCCCTCAAAAACCCTTCAAGTGTTTGCATCTTTTCCTAACAACAAATAAAGCAGCCTTTACTGGAGATATAATTAAGACTAGATGAGCTGTGGAACAAGAAAGGATCCTGTTCAGCTAGTTAGGCATTAGTTACAACAGAAAGGCAGAAGCAGTCATGTTTTTATCCTCTGTTATAAAAAATACTCCTCAATCAGTGTTTGAATACAGTTAAAATTTAAAAACTCTCTACATTACTAATAAATTAAAAACCCCAAATCTCTGACCATCCTGTAAGAAAGTAGGTAAGTAATTTAAACTTTTAGTTTACATAAATTTGCCCAGAAATCTGTATTTAAACAAGTGCACTGAAAACAGATATGCCTTTTTTTCTTCTGATAGGTCTTGTTTGAGTTATTATGTAACAGGAAAGCCTTTATATTCTTTGCATGACCTTGAGAGTCTGCTAACAAGAAATGGTCAATAGTCAAACCCCAGGAGAATGTTTCACCAGATAGACAATGTCAGAAGTGAGCATGAAGTACAGTTAAACACTTTGTAGTCTTATTACGGTAGACTTCAACATTCAATTTCAGCATATTTACTCCTGGGAAGAGATGAAGGTAATACATTTATACAGAAAATCATATGAGTGAAATTTGATGGGTTGATCGAATTTTTTCTGGAGCCTATTAAAAAATAATTTATTTCAGAGGTAGTTTGCAAGGTAGTAGTGGCATATGTGAGTGGAAACAGTACTCCTTCGCTTGACTTTGGATAAAACTCTTAAATACAGTTGGTGCTGTCCCTGAACCTCACAGAGAATTCTTAATGGATAAGATGTTCTAATCAAAGCTGACAACAGTCAATTAAGTGTCAGAAGAACAATCTGATAAGTAGGTCTTCATGTCTATAGGCATTTCCTGATATGTCTTATCTGTCAATCTGAATGTTAAACATCTCTATCTTCGTCTTATTATTGACTGATTTATTAAAGAAGAATGCTTTCATCTCTTTTTGACTTTGGGGTTGTTCTGGAAAGAAAGGAAGGAAAATAGTAGGAACAACTCCTAATTTGGAATAATTCATGGGGAATCATAATTATAATGAAGTCCTAATATTCCAGCTGAGCAGATGTATGGTTTGTTGATGCTACTACCACACAGCTGCCTTCACCACACCTTTTAAGAAATGATAGATGCTCAGTTTAGAGAAGATCTGTTTCTTTAATAGGTGGAAGGATATCTGTGGACTCGCTGGCAGGCTGCTCTCTGCTTTCAGTGCTCCTTGCTAGTCATACAGAAGACAGCACCTCACTTGATGGATCTCTTCCCTTCTTGTCCTCACTCCTGTCAATATCAATCACATGGACAACGCCAGGCTTCAGAATCAGGTCGTCGGTCTCTACATGGCTCCTGGTGTCATCCACTTCTATGTATTTCCCTTTGGACGGCTGGGCAGCTTTACTGAAGACATCTTTAAAACGGCGCTTGAGCTCCACATCTGGGCAATAGACATACTCGTATAGAGCACCAGCAAGGACTGCTCCTATTATTGGTCCCACCCAGTAAACCTACAAAGAGAGGTGGAAAAAAACATTAGCATTAGGTTCCAGAGCAAATAAAGAAGCCAGAATCTCAGAGAAAAGCATGTCACTGCAGACTTCATTCAGAAAACTTTCTGAAAATGAAAAATGTCCTGGCCCAATCATTTAAACCAATTCTGTTTTCCAGAAATGCTTGGTCACACAGTTCATTGGATTTCATGGACTGGGATAAAATCTGACATCGTATCAGTTTACAAGGCAGAGAAGTCTAACTACCCAAGGTTTCACAGAAGGTGACGTAGAGTTCAGCGGTGAAGTGAATTCTCTAAACGGAGGCATGAAACTGGTCAAAAGGCAGTCTCTTAGGCAGTTAATGGCATTCGTTCCATGCATTTTTTCTTACCTCTATGCTTTCTCTCAGTCTCCCATCCCTCACATGCCTTTTGTCCACTTCAGAAATACTCTCTATTCACCTTGAATGTAATCACCTAAACAACCTCACATCGTGTGGGTGCAGATCTTCCCTAAAAATTCCTCTCATGCCAGCACCGAGAGAATCACCAGAGCATGTACCATATGAAGCAGAGGAGAAGAGGGAACTATGGTGATGTATCAGTGAGGTAGGGATGCTGTTTCCTTGATGTCTGAGAAAGATCTCATTCTACATATCTGGTTAGCAACCTCCTGGAATGGACAGGTTGAATAGCTTGTTGGGTTCTGCAACTTATTAACTATACCCAACAAAACTGAAGTTCAAGTTCTTCATCATCTTTAGTTGGATTAATCATAGATATAACATTTCTTGAGAAAAAAAGGCCACAGATCTTGGTGGGGTTGGGTATGACTTGTGAAATACTACTCTGTAGTTATGTACAACACACAGTTGCTCTGGCACAGTCTTTTTCTAGACTACCAAGAGTAAGGTGGTTGAGAAGCAGCCCCATATCCTCAAAGGAAAATGGGTTTGTCAACTTCAAACCTCTTTCCAAGAAGCCTTCTCTAAATTTTCATTGTTTATTTGCCAGCTGTAGATAACATATTTGTGCTGTTTGCAAGATGCCACACAAAATAAATACCAGTGTAGAAAACTGATCTTTCTGCATTTTTACTCCAAAACGATTACAAGATTGTAAGGAAGCAATGCCTATCCTACTGTATACATACAAGCAGTTCTACTTCAATATTTCAGACTCGCATTTCCAAAGAGGCCAAATTTGACTCTTGATCCAGAAGACTTCAACAGGCAGGCAGATATCTTATTATCTGATCTGATAAACAAATACGACTGACACACACAACTTTGGAGCGTACCTATCTATTTTAGTATGACATGCAGCAGTTCTGTAATATTAGTAGGTGCAAAGGCCTCTCATGCTAATGTTACTGCTTTGAAGGAGAAAAAAAAGGCCCGATTCCCAAATGACCAGCAAAGAAAGCTAAGCTTCTCCTAAAACTTTCTACATAGTAAATTTGTTTATTGTTTACAGCTTTAGTCGCAAATTACAGGCTCCCTCAGAGTATGGATAATTAATCTTGTGAAAAACTACAGCAGATTTTTCATAGGAACAAGCCACTCACTGATAACTGGGTAAATCTGCCTCAATAGGATAACTCTTGGGAACAAAATTACACATGGTATCGTGTTTGCAGAATTGGAGCCTCAGGGACTGAAAACAATGCTATTTCTGTTATTAGCTTCAGTGGGAGCAATGTGGGCTCCATACTTTAAAAATCAAGAAAATCCTTATATGTTCTGCAATACTCAGCTCCCACAGTTAGTACTAAAAGCATCCCTGGAAGTGCTTTCCCTGTGTTTAATTAGGTGAGGCTGAGCTGTGATCCATCTCTCCCTATAAAATGTTCATAAGTTTAGTAGTGGGATGCTACAGAAAGTGCAACACTCACAGTGTGTTTATTAAATTGTTTCCTGCACAAACACTCCTGGTTAAGCCAATCTGCTTTCTAATCAAAGCAGATAATATCTGGTCCAGCTCATAAAGACCAAGTTGCAACCCCTTCATCTCTTGCTGTGGGCATTTGCTATGGCAGGTTCTCCCTCTGGAACACAGAGGAGTCCCTGCTCTCATATTGTGTCTGCCCCAATTTGCCATAGAACCAGGTGAAATGTGAAGCCAACAGAATTACTTTCATAACTTCTCACCAGCATGACCTGAGGGTTTGCAATCTGCCTTGGAGGACTTTTTCTGTCTTACAGTTCAATCCTTCCCATCCTACTGGACTGTTTTGTTGTTGTTTGTTTGTTTGTTTTGCTTTTTTGGTACAGTGTTCTTCTACCCCAGTTACTCCCTCCACAAAATGGCCCCCCAGTAGCTAGATGCTATCCTAGCATGCTGCCTACCGCACTGCAGTCCTAGATGTGAACCAGGATTGTACTACAGTGGGTGGCAGGTCAGCACCTGTCTTCCCAGTGATGGTCTTGAAGGGATGTGTAAAAAATTGAGTGCTTTATGAAAAAATGTGATGGACGTTTGCTGCTAGGAGGAAGGAAGCATGAAAACAGAGTTACCCATTGGTTTTCCCATTTTCCCATGATGACAGCAGGTCCAAATGAGCGAGCAGGGTTCATACTGGCACCAGTGTAATTGATCTAAAATAGGACAAAATGTTGCATGTTATTAGAACCTCAAGGGTAGTGATTTAGTGTCTTTCAGTCCTTTTATTATGGGAAAATCTGTTATTGCATAGTGTCTAATCCTAACAATGGGTATTATTACTCTCCAGAGACTAATTACAAAATTAACAAAGCTATCACATGAACAGGCAGAAAATCTCAGATTTAGCACCCTACACAAGGGTGTTCAAACTGTTTTTGACATGGATCCATACAAAATATGAATAACATGTTTTGGGCCCCTCACTACAAGAAAGACACTGAGGTTCTGGAATGTGTTTGGAGAAAGGCAACAAAGCTGTGAGGAGTCTGGAGCACAGATCTTATGGGGAACAGCAGAGGGAACTGGAATTGTTCAGTCTGGAGAAGAGGAGGCTCAGGGGAGACCTTGTTGCTTTCTACAGCAGCCTGAAAGGAAGTTGTAGTACAGTTGCAGTTGAGCTCTTCTCCTAGGTAACAGTGATAGGACAAGAGAGAATGGCCTCAAGGTGCCTCAGGGGAAGTTCAAGTTGGATATTAGGAAACATTTCTTCTCCAAAAGAGTGGTGATGCATTGGAATGGGCTGCTCAGGGAGGTGGTGGAGTCACTGTTTATGGAGGTGTACAAGAAGCTTTTAGACACTGTACTAAGGAACATGGTTTAGTGAGAAATACTGGTGGTTGGTGGCCAGTTGGATTGGATGATCTTGGAGGTATTTTTCAATCTTGGTGATTCTAGGCTTTTATGATTCTATAACACAGCAGCTATACAGTTATAGCAGCTATAAAGTCTACAGAAGTTTCCGTTTGCTTCTGAAGTAAGCATAAAGGGATAAAAGCTCTATTTTTCAAAAAGAAGGCATTAACTTACAGCAAATAAATGTCCAATCGCAACAGAAAATCCAATTGCTAAAGCTACTGAACCAGTGACATCACTTCGTTTTGAATCACAGCTGGCAAAAATAGTAAAAACCAGCTGGAATGTAATTATCAGCTCCACCAGGAGTCCATGGCCAGCGGAAAGATCCCCATGTACCTGGAGGAAGGGAACACAGGAGATGAAGCAAAGGTGATTTTGTAAATCAGAAAGACACCACCTACATTAATTACACTTCAGTGAATGGTACGTAGTGAAAGACAACAACGAACTCTTAGAGGCACACATTCCCAACCCTCTCCTCCCCTTCCCTTTCTTTTTTTTTTTAATTTGAGAGCCATGGAAAATTACTGCTGGACTGACAACAGACAGCTTGCCAGTAACACCCAATGGGAACTTCAAAGTTAGACTGCAGAAGTATCCTTTATTTTTACACAGGGATTTGCAAAGGCTGCACTTCCCCTTCACTGTTTTTTTTCTTTTTTTTTTTTTTCCTTGGGAGTGCTGTAATTTACTATTCAATTATAAATTCATTAATTAGCCCTGACTTAATTAATTTAAATTTCAATTAAAATTTAAGCAGTGCACAGCTCAAGTGCATTTTTAATAAGTCCTGCAACAGGGCTAACTGATGGCATTTCTTATTAGTTTAGAACAAAGCTGAAATCTCAGTCACAATCTATTTCAAAAGTATGTCATTTTAAATTGATGTTTTTTCAATCCTCATCATAACGGCAGAGAATTAATTTCCCCTCCCCAGTCCATAAGAAAATGGCATTTCATGCATATATTATTTAAATTCTGCATGTAAATTAACATTACCTGCTGTCATCAGATTTAGGGAAGTTCTAGAAAAGTGTACTTCTATAAAAAGAATAGCTTAGATATAGTGTTGCATAAAGCCATCCTGGGGAGAGCTTTAAACCCTTTCTGGATGCTGTAAATAAACCAGCAAGCTTCTAAAATCTCTACTCGAGCTCTCTTTATTCTGTGTGATGCTGCTTCTGTGTTCTTAGGCTCTGAGTTACTCTACAGCACGCGCTGGAGCAGAAGTGATTACCGCAGTGACTCCCAGGCCTCCCACCACACTCGGTGGTGTGATGAGGTAGAGGATGCCAGCTCCCACGATGGCTCCCAGGCACTGGGCAAGAATGTAGAAGACAGACTTGGCAAGGCTGATCTTTCTTGTGCAGACCATGGCCACGGTCACTGCAGGGTTGATGTGGCCACCGCTGATGTGTCCAAAGCACTGCACCATGGTTGCAATGCTGAGTCCAAAGCAGAGAGAGATAAGGACCATGTCTACGGGCAGTGGCTTCTCTGATCCACCCCAGTTGATTGTAGAGCCAAGGCTGAGGAGGACAAAAATCAACATGGCCAAAAATTCTGCTGAAACAGCTTTCCAGAAGGGCTGAGTCCAGACTCCTTTGAATGCTACCATGATGCTCTCACACTTGCACAGTCGTCCACACTTACTGAAAAGGAAAACAAATCTTCATCAGAAATCACCAAATAAGCCTAATTCTCTCCTGTAAGAGGGTTGATATTTGGAAAGCTTGGAGGGGAGGCTCAAAGCAGAATACCCTTAGAAGGGAACAACACTGAACACATGCGCTGTCCTTAAAACATTGCTGGAGTTCAACAGTCTGCAGGATGTGGAGCAATCAGTCATCCCCTGTGATAAGTCTGTTCCTGTACCTTTGGTTCATGCAAAACAGACCCTTTATTTTTTCTTATGTAAGCATGAAAATAAATGCATTCTTCTATCCTAGGTGACCTCTGCCTAACTAAGAGCCCTACCACTTTCAATGGCCTGTTAACCACCATGCCCATTAAATTGGTGGATATCCTCTTTCACTGATCAAATGTGAACTTTTCACAAGGTAGGTGCAATAGTTCAGTAGAAAGCAATATTACAGAATCACAGAATGTCTTGGGTTGGAAGAGACCTTGAAACCCACCCAGTCCCACCCTGTGCCATGGGCAGGGCTGCCACCCAGCAGCTCAGCTGCCCAGGGCCCCATCCAGGCTTGAGTGCCTCCAGGGATGGGGCACCACAGCTTCTCTGGGCTGCTGTGCCGGCGTCTCACTACCCTCTAAGTAATGATTTTTTCCTGATATCTAACCTAAATTGTCTAAATTTAGGTTAAAGCAGTTACCCTGTTTCCTATTACTATCTGGAAAAAAAGTTGGTTCCCCTCCTGCTTGTAAGCTCCCTTCACATACTGAGAACTGCAAGGAGGTCTCCCCAAAGCCTTCTCTTCTCCATGCTAATCAAGCCCAAGTCATAGTCAAACAAGCATAAGCCCATACTGTAGTCAAAACCTAATTCATTTTTACAATAGAATAGTGATGGAAGGTTGCCTCGGGATCTATAAGAGGAAGTTTATTTTTCTGAACACTCACACAAACAAATATTTCAATTTGTATTTATACAAAGTGCAGTTTCTCCTTTCTGGATAAGATTGAATCCAGCCAGGAGAATGGATGCAGTCCTAAATTCTGACTTCTACATCAACCATGCAGTCAATAAAGTCTTTTCTGTTAGGCTAAGTGTGCAGAACAAGTAGTAGAACAGAACAACATTTTCTGCACATTTGGTGTGTACAAGTGTGTGTGGTAAAGAAAGAAGTGTCTTGGATTTTCCACTGTCTGGAAATGCTATTTATTAGTCTGCACACCCTTCGTGATGAGTTACAATCTTGCTAGATGCTCAAATACCTATGAAAGTGGGTCACCAAAGAAAAGTTATTTGTGGTATTAATAAATTAGGAGAATGAGCCAAAAGGGAAGCATTTTAATTAGTTTCTAAGGAATGCTAACAAGATTCTTCTTTAAAAACAAAAGCAAATAAAACCTCAAGCCCCTCCAAAAACAAACAAACAAACCAACAAAACAAAACAACAACAACAAAACCAGAACAGAAAACAAAAGAAAGAATACAGCTGCTTTGGGAACAGAATTTCAAGTGGAAGATGGATGAATTTATGTTCAGTTATCTAAGGTAACCGAGCCACAATGCATATTTAATACCACTTACATCAGAAAGAAGCATAAAATGCATGTCTAGTCATTTCAAGTTACAGCAAGAGGAATGGACCATGAATTTCTTAACGGTTGTGGAGAGTTAGAGAACAGCAATTTAATTCTGTGACTCAAGCAAATAATTTGTTTCTCTGTCTCATTTCTTACGCTAATTCTTTGTGTATTTTGGATAGGCCATTTGCACTCTCTCTCAGTTCTTTGGACTCTCAGATGAAAACAAGAATTACATTACATCCTGCAAGTGGTTGTTGTAAATCAGTTGTGAAGTGATCTGGCAGACTCAACTTTGAGCAAGGCTTGTTTCACTCAAAGAGAATAAAAACCAGTATGTCAAAAGTGAGAAGAGTCAATCCCCAAATCTGATTTTGTGTTAAGACAAACTGAAATAGTTTTTGTAAGATCTTATATTAACAGGCAATTAATGACCAGCTATCAAGATCCAACTGTTTGTTCAAAATGGCTCCAAATTCACCTCCTCTTGTGGTAATGAAACCACAGCTGTCCTTACCCTCCTTGCTAGATCCACACCAACAATTCAGTTCAGTGATGTGAGTAGGTCACAGTAGCAATATCTGTACTGAGAAGAGCTCAGTGTCCCAGAACATGTCCCAGGTGAACAGATCATGTAGGGATCAGTCATATTCTGAACCCGTTAAAATAAACCTGGTGCTCACTGGATGAGCATTACTGGAAGCAGCACTCACCTCTTCACACCTATCTTCATTGGGATGCAACACTGGTTTTTCCAAGCTCTAGCTTACACCTACTTTGGCGAGGTACAAAATAAAGCCTAGATGTTATATTCCAGACTTGATGTTTGGACTAGATGATTTTAGCAGTCTTTTCCAACTTAAATGATTCTATGATTCTATAACTTCCACAAATTTTACTACTGCTGAGGACACAAGGAGGGCACCAGATGTATTTGGAACATGGGAGGGAGGGATATGGGGACTCATGACTTTGTCCCAGTGTGCCTGATCATCACTTTCTGTACACAGAGAACTGCAGATGTGCCCAGCCAGGCACCCATCATGGAGATCGGACCTCATTCTGCTGCACCAACTGAGATCAGATGCCATCCATTTGGCCAATGTCATTTACAGCCCTCAAAATGCAAAAGTTCTACATGGATTTTTGTATGTAACTCAAGCACAAAAGTTTGTTCATCAACATAAATGAAGTTTATGCTTATCCTAAATAGCATACTGCATGGAAAAGAAAAAAAACAAAAAACCATCCCAAATGGTAGAACTCTACTGCCAGTCATACTTTGATAGTTAATGACCTAAGCACCTATTTCACCTATTTTAACGCTGTTTTTTTTTTCTCTGAAGCAGTCTGCTTCTCTATGATATTAACACCCAATGAAACATCCAGCTGTCACAGCAGAAGTTTTATTTCAAGCTGCACAACTTTATTCCCCACAGCAAAAATGAAAGAAAATTTAGCTCCCTCCCAACCACTCACATAGAAAAGGTTAAAACAAGCTTAATATCACTTTTTTTTTTTCCCTTGGAGTCCAGGATCTCACTTAAATTCAAAGGCTCTCAGCAACTTAGAAATCAATATTGTCTCCACTGCCCACTGTCCCATCATGTACACAATTAACTTCAAGGCCTGAGATGGGAAAGAGAGATGGCTGCCAGGTCTGAAGCTGATAAGAGACTTCTAAGATTTGCCATCAAAGTTGCAAAGCAATTTTTGGAGTAGCTGCTGCTCGCGGTTGCCTTCCACAAATAAAAAATATAACAGAAAACAGAGCGGCGCTTTCAGGTTACAGTCACACATCCATTTCACATGGCCACACTTGGAGCTCTCTGGTCTAGAATCACACAGCACACGGAGTTTGATGGGACACGGGGTGGGTGCCGCAGCTCAAGTTGCCGTCACGGTCTAAAGAGTCTGGGGTATGGGGCAGCCTTATTCTGGGCTCACTCACTGTCCAGGGCTACAGAGACTGTTACGGCTCTGAAGCCGCAACAATATAAATAATAACAAAGGCTTCCTAACAAATCCCAAAGGCACTTTTAGCATTCTCTCCTCCCGGCTGATGCCACTGAGGGCAGAGGCACAGCCCGGCACGGCACGGCAGCTGTGCGAGCGCGGCAGCTATACGCGCCGGCATCTCAGACGGACGCTGGGCACCCTTTGGCACACCGTCTCATTTTCCGTTATGATGTGAGCGAGCGGCTGACAAGGGTACCTGCGGCAGGTGGGAGGAGGGGGCAGGGAAGCCGCTTTCTGCGGGACCGGAGCTCCGCACACGCACCCCTCTCCACTCGCAAGCGGAGAATGAAACTTTTCGGGCGCGGAACGGAGACGCTCTGCAGCCCTCCGTCCCCACTTAGCGCACCCACGGGCGACAGAAATGTATCGCCTTAGTGTTGCCGGGCTAACCCTGCGAGCCACCGCACCCCGAGCCCCCCGCTCCCCGGGGGTCACCTTCTCCCCCGAGCTGGGCCACCCCTCACTCTTTCTCTCCCTCCCTCCGCGGAGCGCACTCACCCGCGGCGCGGGGCGGCCGCCCGGTCGCTCATGCCTGTCCGGCAGCGCGGAGCCGCGGCAGCGCGGGCGCGGAGCAGCGGAGCTCCCCGGGTGGGCGCGGGGTGGGCGCGGGGCGCGGGGGAGAAGGGGGGGCGCGGCTCCCGAGCGGGCGGCTGCCGAGCGGCGGGCCCCTACCTGCTGCTGCGGGAGGGCGGAGGGCGCTTGAGACGCTGCCGCCGGAGCCGCGGGTCATTTGCGATCATGTGAATATGCAGATTGGTGCGGGGGGTTCGTGGCCGCTGGCGAAATGAGGGAGCCGGGGCCGAAGGGAACCCGCCGAGATCCCGAGGTGGGGGCTGCGCGGCATGGGGAAAAGCTCAAAGAGCGCTCTGCTTCTTCCAGCTGCACGCTGGGCTCACAGAAATAGAGTGTAAGGCACTCTGCAGGCAGAGAACTTCGTCTGTCTCTTGTACCTACTGGTACCTCACCAGGTAACCTCACCAGCAACACTGTATGTTGCATAACGTGGTGTTCAGCTTGCTCCCCTTTGCAACGTTCAGCAAAGTTTTGCCTACTGTGGGAAATTAATGGAAGCCACTGTAAAGAACTGATGAAACTATGCTGCCCCATTGGGTTCTATGGATTTAGTATTTTTCCTATAGAATATTACCCTGCAATGAACAAGGACATCTGCAGCTCAGTCAGGCTGCTCAGAGCCCCATCCAGCCTGACCTTGAGTGTCTCCAAGGACAGGACTTTCACCACCTCTGGGCAACCTGTTCCAGTGCCTCACCATGCTCATTGTAAAAAAGTTCTTCATATCCAATCTAAATCTCCCTTCTAGTTTGAAACCATTTCCCATTGTCCTACCACAGCAGACTCTGCTAAAAGTCCTGTCCTCTTCCTTCTTATTGCCACTGTTTAGATACTGAAAGCCTGCTCTCAAGTCTCCCCGGAGCCTTCTCTCCTCCAGGCTGAACAGCCCCAATGCTCTCAGTCTGTTTTTGTAGAAGAGGTGTTCCATCCCTTGCATCATTTTTGTGGCTCTCCTCTGGGTGCACTCCAATAGGTCTGTGTCTCTCTTGAACCCCACATCTGGATGCAGTCTCATCAGCATAGAGCAGAGGGGCAGGATCACCTTCCTCACCCTGTTGGCCATGCTTCTTTTGAGGCAGCCCAGGATAGTGTTGGCTTTCTGGGCTGCAAGGGCACACTGCTGGCTCATGCATCAGTACCCCCAAGCCCTTTTGGCAGCCCTTTATGCACCATCCTTACATCTCCCAGCTTGCAAATGACAGTGGAACTTGCCAGGACCCAGGTGCACTTCTCACCTTGAGAGAAACCCAATGAATCTACAGCACAAAAATCTGATGAAAAAACAGCCCTTTAGGCAGTAAGACTGAAACAAAGTAACCAAAGTTCCAGGCAGGATTATTTTGTTAGAGAGTGTGTAAAAACTGACACTTGTAGAAGGCAGTCATGAATATGGAACAAAATATCTACAAAATTCTTTTTTTTTTCTTTATTTTTTTTCCAGGTGGTTTTGACCTTTGGATGCAGTAAAACAATCAGTGCATAACTTATGTGGAAAATGCTATATGGAAAATGTTTTAAAGGATATGTTGTTCAAATGTTAAACCAGTCTGAAACGTGCACAGAGAACCTACCACAAACCCATGTGGCAGTAGAAACAGCCAAAATGTATTGTGGCAATCAGGCAGCCTGTTCTGTGCACGCTGTGCTGGTGATCCTTCTGAGCCTTAGAAAAGAGTACAAGAGATGGAGAACCACTTAGGGCACAGAAACCATGGAAAATCATGGAAAATCTTCCGTAGTTTCTTTTGGGATTTTGCAGGTAGTACTTCACACCAGTAAAGAGGAAGTGTAATGTATAGTACTATCAATTCAGGATGCTGTAAACAAATTTGCATGCAAAGCAATAAAGGAGTAATGCCTGTGTGTTAATTGCGTACTAATTGGAGTTCATGGTTCGTAACAAAGTGATCATAAAGTACAGTTGCAGGTGTTCCTCTCATGTTTGCCTGCTCTTCCCTTCTTTAAAACATAGTCATATGGATACCAAAAGATATCCCAACGTTAAGACAGAAGAAAAACAGCTGGCTGGATGCTTGGCATTCTTGTTTTCAATCTTTGATTCATTTGCTTATGTCTTGATCTCAGTCAGGAAGAGAGGGAATCACCAGCACACAACCCCACTCCTTCACTGGCTGCATTCAGTCTCTCAGCCTTTGTACTTCACAGCCCATTACGGTGATTCCAGAGACTCCAAATCGTAACAATGACCGACAGGCACAAAAGCCCACTTACAATTCATATACTCACAGACTAAGTTTTGACAGAAGGGCTGTGGGAGGAGCTCCCCACAGTATAAGGACATCAGTCGGGAAGTTACTCTGTGTGTTCTCTTTTCCACCCCTACTGTCTCTTCCCCCTCTCCCAGACATTACTGTACAAGAAGCCACCTTCAGTGCTCTGTTTCACACACATGTGGATTCCCTTGTATGAATGGGAGGTCTTTTCTCACCTGCATTTGATAAAGGCAGCCTGATCTGATAGGTGGCAACTCTGCCCATGGCAGGTGCTGGCATCTGGGCTGGCTTTGAGGTTTCCTCCAGCTCAAGCCATTCTGTGATTCCGTGATTATTTCAGCCTTTTGCACCACATCTGCTTCTCCCCAATACATCATTTTCTCTGTTACTTCAAAAGGTGCACACAGAGATCTCCATTTTCTCCCCAGTTTTGGAGCTGGCTGTCTCAAATCAGGACAGAGGCTGCTTTCACAGTTTGCCCTGGCAACACATGTGTTCATTGGCACCTTGCAGATTCAGCTCCCATTTGGTTGTTCACAAACAACACTCTCTTAGTAAAACAAATAATTGCTTTTCCTTTCCTTGCAGATAGCACATATCTGCTCTTTGTGGTCTGTGGAGCAGATCAGTGCCACGTGGTGAAATGGAAACACGAACACCTTCTGTCACTGTTGCCATTCTCATTGCAATAGAGCTTCTGGTCATCAGGCTGCAGCCACAGAAACAGACAAAGGCAATGCTTTGGGCACAAACCTGGAGCAAATCGTGCTGTGCCAGCCCTGATTAAACAGACAGATTTTTTCACTGAGAGCACAGGAGGCAATAAAGCCATCGTTTGAGGTGGCACTGAAGCATAGAGGAAAGCAAAACCAGTTTGGGGGTGAATTGGTCATTCTTGGGATTTGGGACCACATAAATTCTCTGTTATAAAACCTGACTTAACTCATTTTGGACCTCTACTCAAGGGTGAGATGTTCCTCCTGCTGCTGTTGACACAGTTAAGGAAACACCTTATAAAAGAGCATATATGAAAAATGTAAAATGGTGTTAATGCTCCATGCCTGTCTGAGGGGGTGAATATGCAACACAATCTCACCATGCCTCTCCTTCTCCTTCACTGAACAGCACAGCCAACTTCCTACAGTTGTTTTTAGGGCATCATGAATTAAAGATCTCCCTAGGATAGTAAGCCATGGCAAGAAGATGCTGCAACACGTAAGGCACATCCACCTTCTGCACAAGGACTTCCCAGGCAGCTGAAGCGTGCTGGGTCTGGGGTTTCAGTTTAATCTGTTATGGAGGAGAGGGCACTCTGCCAAAGTTGGATAGGAATGTACTAACAGCTAATTCCAGCTCACATAATGCAAGGGAGGGAGGCAGAAAATCTCCCAGGTCTGGATTCTGTCACCTTGTTGAACTGCAGTGGGAAGAGTCCCACCACTCTACAGTGAGTTGCATGGAAAGCCGTGGAGCAATGCTGTCAGATCTGCCTTGTGGTCTGGTCAGCTAGGGCTGAGACAGAGAAAACAAATACTGAAACAAAACCAGATGACATAATTTAGAAGCACTGTGTGTTTTCTCAGTGACCATAGTCTTTTTCCACTTGTACCCAGAGGATGAGGGCTGCTGTCTCTAAGCTGCCACTATTAAGCTTTTCAGCTTGCCCTCTTTTTTGTCAACACCTCTTCAGGCTTTCAGTTTTCAAAATTAATGAGATTTACTGGCCATGTTCTCTTCCCCCACCTTCTCTGAGTGTTCAGATGGGTTGTGCAACCCAAGACTCCTTTGGCTACAGTGGGAGACCAGAGTCTACTCAGTTTTATACCAAACCTGCAACGACAGTGGGCAGCAGGTAACCACAGTGAAAGGTAACCACAGCCAGTCTTAGGAGAACCCCCAGAAGAATTTTCATAAGTACCCAAAGTGATGGAGGGATTTGGCTTCTGTTTTTGTGGTGGCACGGACTCCTGGGAGACCGAATTCCTTTGACCTTCCTTGGCTGCTGTCAACAAGAGACCTTGAAAGCAGGCTGCAAGCCTTTCAGAAATGATTGGCGCTTGCAGAAATGCTCTGACTTTCTGTACTGCCTGGCTGAGAGTTTCATTCTGTTGTCACTAATGAACCACCCACAATTCACCAGCTTATAAGTTTGGGCTAATCTTTGCCTACTAAAAGGATCTTACATAAAACACCACTTACTGAAATATGATCTTTACACATTTCTGAAGTTTCAGTTTTCCTTCAGTGTAATCTTGTTACTTAGGTCATTCATTTTGTCACGCCCTGGTATCAGCCTGGTCCAGATTTGACTGTGGGGCTGTGTTCTCCTGACATTTAGACCAAGAATTCCTTGGGAAATAAGTCAAGAGATTTGACATTGCTTCTGGC
Source organism: Lagopus muta (assembly GCF_023343835.1). Lineage (NCBI taxonomy): Eukaryota > Metazoa > Chordata > Aves > Galliformes > Phasianidae > Lagopus > Lagopus muta. The sequence continues at coordinate 44,643,621 of NC_064435.1, read as the reverse complement.
CTGGCTCCAGAGGGTTTAGTTTTACTCTCCCTCTCTATTTATTGTGGAATCTGTCTGTCCACAGGCTGCACATTGAGTCCTATGCTGGAGAAGGAGAACTGCAAGGGACAAAATGGCCATTCACTCAAGGGATCCATTCAGGCTGCTCATAATGGTTTTACAAGAATTCATGCACTTGGATGACTGCTGAGTTTCCTTAGTCCTGCTCCATTGCCTTCCTCACGAGACAATTTGGACTGACTGCTTTTTCTTTGCTCTCCCCCCCAGCTCAATAGACATCAACTACGTCTGGAAAAGCAAAACTGTGATCCAGGTAGCATAGGGACAACCTGGAGGCTTTTTGTCTTTAGAAATAGTTTAACTTCAACATGGCACGGACAAGCTCCTTGCCAAGAATGTGTGAAAATAAAAACCCTTTTTCTCCTCTCCTATCACAAATCGTTGCAAAAAGCTGCATCGATGGCAGATGCAGAACCAGGCAGGGACCGACTGAAGGGGAAGATCAGGAAGGAGCCCCAAGCACTGTATGAAGTCAGCAGTGGGGGAAGCATCCCAACAAAGAGAACTAAAGTGGGAACTAAAGAGACCTATCAAAGTGTCTAACTTTGATAGGTAAGCCACTGACATTTGATTGAGCTCTCACAGATTTTTATCAACACAGAAAAAGGAGTATTCAACACTGTATAACCCACTGGTGTATGTTCTTTAACAGGCAGCTGTGCTTTCCTAAGTGATCACAGCTGCTCTCTTTAGCAGCTCCTCCCTTCCAAATGCTCAGCTTCTTCCCTCAGCACCACTGAAGGCCTTTGGTTCCCTTCAGAAATGGAGCCCACATGACTGATCTGCCTCTTTGTGCACCTGTTATCTTCAGTCATTTTTGATCCTATCATCAGTTGACTCGTGACAGTGGTGAACTGCTTTGTGTATTCAGCTTTTTTTCCACCTAGAGTTAAAAATGAAGATTACTACTTTTTTTTTAAAAAGTTACACCTAACCAGAACATCTGTATCAAAAAGATTGTATCATAAAGATCTGTATCATTAAGACTTTTTATGACACCTAATTCCAGTGTTTGTGCTGCAAGAAGTGCTTTCAAGCATGAACTTGGTTTCCAGGAGAGAAGTTTGCTTGCCAACAGCAGAGGATGGCTTATCTGAAGGTACATTTTGTTATGATTCTTATATTAGTTATTACCTAATGATGCTGCAACTGAAAGGCTGTATTCACAATGCTCAAAGAATCATGGAGTATAAAACCAGATTACAACATAAAATTTTCCAGTTAACTTATAGATTTTTCATGTCATTACACATTTCACTGTTTCAATAATTTATGTTTGGTTAAATATGCTTTACAAAAAGCATCTTTGCTTAATTTGAAAACTCATAGGACAGAAAATCCACCCATTCTTTGGTAGTTTATTCACCAGACTAATCATTTTCATCACCAAAAATGGTCCTTCTAAAATGAGTCTGTATGAAGCTTGTTATGCTGTTCTCCCCCAGATTAAAAAGCCTCTTGCACTTCTACTTTGTTCCCATGAGAATACTTACATAATGCAAGTAGCTCATCTCTTCATCATCCTTTTGATAAGCTAAATAGGCCGAGCTTTCAAAGTCTCTCACCCTAAAGAAATTCCTTTCAGCTCTTGTTTTTGCCTTCACCACTTTTCCAACATGCTTTTAAAAGTACTTTTTTAATCCTGAACTCCAGCAGGCATATCCTGAAGCGTGCCTTGCAGCACACCTAGGAATTGTTCTAGCTAGTCTTACCACAGCACTGCACTGAGGAAGCATTCTTCCTTACCCCTTCTCAAGGCCCCTCAGTCCTTCTTGGGACATAGTCTCCATTCTGCAGATAAGGCTTGTTTCAATCTCAGAAATGAAATTTTGCACTTTCCGGTATTAGAGAACATCTTGTTGTGACAAGGAACACATCAGAGAATAATTTTCTCCACTCTGCTTGGTCATCCTTTTCTCAGCCTACTAATTAAGGTATGTTCAAATTATATTGGCAATTTGTCTATATTTACCTTCAGATTAACTTCCTGAGGAACCCCCAGAAGCACACAAGGCCCTACAGCAATCTTTCAGATCCCAGCCAACAGCTACCATTACCAGTCCACTAAGTACATTCAGAGATCTGTTACCCATGTGTTCACCCATTTAATGCTCCATGGCTAATGTTCAGCAGTAATGTTTTAAACAAATGTCACTTAGTATTGTGGTAAAGCCTCTGGAAACACATAAAAAGTGTTCAGTGCAGCAACCACTGTCAACCATTGTGTAATTTTAAAACTGAAGTCTGTCCTGTGTTGGCTTTTTCGGGAGGTGAGGCTGTGTCTCAGTGGCATTAGATAGTTGTCGTGCTCCAATGCTAGGAGTTTGTCCTTCTTCCAAGCTGTCTGCCATATGTAATGTAATGATAATATATATAAAATATACATATAGCTTCATATCCCAGTACTTATACATATGTACTACACATACATACAGCTTCATACTCCAGTATTGAAGAGTGTATAAGTAGGAGGGGGACTTATGTGGGTAGATAGCGATTGGACAATTTTAAACTATGACAGGGGAGGTTTAGGTTGGATATCAGGGGGAAGTTTTTCTCACAGACGGTGGTGACACACTGGAACAGGTTGCCCAAGGAGGCTGTGGATGCCCCATCCCTGGAGGCATTCAAGGCCAGGCTGGATGTGGCTCTGGGCAGCCTGGTCTGCTGGTTGGCGACCCTGCACATAACAGGGGGTGTTGAAACTAACTGATCATTATGGTCCTTTTCAACCTAGGCCATTCTATGATTCTATGGTTCTATGATTCTATGGTTCTATGATTCTATGGTTCTATGATTCTATGGTTCTATGGTTCTATGATTCTGATATTCACGGGATTTATATATACTGGAATTACATGCCATGAATGGGTTTATGCAGCATACCCCAGAAATGACAATTTTGCTTCAGATCATTCAGGCTGTCTTTGTAGATTACAATAGTAACTGTCTTCTTAATACTAAGTATTTTATATATTCTTTTCCTTCCCCCTCAACACTTCAAATATCTTCTAAAAGTTACCCTCTGGGCCAAGTGAAGATGTTGATCTTTCCTCCATGCAAAGGCTCTTCATTCACTGAACAAAGTGAGAAGCAGGGTCTGACCAAGAATATTTACAAGTTTTGTCCATAAGCTTCTGAAGAAAATCTGACAGCATATTTTTCTTGAAATCCTTTGTAGAACATTAGTTTAATTTCTGACAGTTTTATATATTTACAGCTTGAAAAAAAAAAAGAGGAGGTGAATCTTAATAACTTGTGATAAGGTGCTGCATTTTTATTAGACTAATAGAAAGGTTTTAAAACTCAGGAATGGCAACAGGAGTTATTCAATCTCTTTTATGATGGAAGCTGTACAGCTTTTGAAGATTCTTGTGTTAGGTTTGATTAACAAGCCTAATACTTCTTGCTGCTCCCTTAAGCTTTACTGATATCAATTTAGAGACTTGGAATGGATGGATGGATGGATGGATGGATGGATGGATGGATGGATGGATGGATGGATGGATGGATGGATGGATGGATGGCAACATATGAAAAGTGATCACTTAACAATATTCTGCCTTCAGCTGTTGAATTGCAGTGTGTGCGCTCTGGAAGTTCACGCAGCCATAAGAAACTGTCCTTTGAGACCCATTGAGACCTCTACTCCAGTAATTGCATGTTTCCTGGTGGGGGGAGAGTGGTGGATGCAGTCTACAAAAGCTGGATTAAATCAAGTACAAGGGAGCTTGTATTTCTTTGAAGGAAATTCATGTTTCTTTCTAAGCAACATTTTCCAGTGTAACCTTCGCCACTGCCTTATGTGAGCACTTAGAGAAGGACAAGCTGCTCTTTTGCAAAGCCAACTGAGGGAAAAAAAGCAGTGACCTGTGAGAATAGTTAAAAAAATATCAAAATACATTTTTTTTCCAGTAGACTTTGGGGATAATAAATATTTTGTTGACTTGTTTGCAGACATTAATACAGAGCAACTAGTCTAACACAGGTCCGCAAGGCTTACTTCTCTAGAATCATCAGTCTCCTCTTTTCCTGCATGCATACTTTGAGTAGCCTTTATAGCCCTGCTACAAACTGTTCACAGTGGAATTGGATGAGTTTTGTGGAGATAGTTGTTTTGGTGAAGGCATCTATCATATTAAATCAGTGTTAAAAAGGAGGCAGATACGACTAATCCTACCTCTTCAAGGATACACATCAAAAATTTCTGTTAAAAATAGATACATTTTTCTAAGAATGCATTCAGAGGAAATTTCCCATTTGTGGTTTCACGTGTCCCTTTTTGTTTAAGCTTAACATCTCCAATATCCATCAGATTTTCAGTTTCACCATGCTTAACTGACCCGAGCAGATTGTTCTTCCAGCATCACAGCAGAACCAACATGCCAGTGAAAGGGATTCTTTTCAGCTACACGCTTCATCAGCACTGGCATTGGTGAGACTCCTGTGCTGTACTTTCTATGGGTGAAAAGGGGACAGACAGCTACACATCCCATTTCTCAGTTCTGCAGGCTAGAGTTTGTAGAACAGGCTCTTGGAACATGGCTTTAGACTTGTACACTGAGCAAATTTGGTACAAAAGGCACAAAAGGAACTTCCACACAGTCTCACCATGCAATTTTTGCTGTCCAGTTTCTGAAAATTGTAATTTATCCTTAAAAGTTTCATCTCATCCTGATCCTGACTGCATTGTCTCAAAATACTGATAGTGTCACTGTGAAATTGTAGATGACTCAGTTTCCAACATAATGAAGAGTTAGAAAATGCATGTAGCCCACAGCCAAGAAAGCTCTTTTATCTCTTATTCAAGTGAGGACACTGAAATGGAAAAATACCAGGTCTTAGAGGGGAGAATAATCACTTGAGTTACACGTGAGTGTTATTAGTTGGAAAAAATGAAGAACTTACACTGAAAACATACTGAAACTAAGGCAATAGGGATCATAGTGTAGCCCAAATATTAAGCAGTTAGGAAATCCCATTAGAAAATGTGTGAGAGATTTCTTCAGTGATAGAGAATGAGGAATCTGTAGACAGGAGACTATTCTAAATAGACAACAAATAAAATAGAGATATGTCCCCACTTTTCCTTCGTGTATGACAGATACTGGAAGTCCTTGACCATGTCAGAAGTTTGGGCATATCACTGGTTTCCTTGGATTTTGTGATGAGGCCAGAAAGAAGAAAAAAGAAAAGAAAAAAAGAAAAGAAGAGGGAAAAAAAGAGCCTGGGAAACCCTCTAATTGTGCAGTCTCAGTGGTTTTGTTACTGCTCCAAAATAAGGGGTCAGGGCATAATAGCACTAGAAAAGCTTGGTTACTGTAGATTTTACATAACGAGTTCCCAGCTTCTCTCACTTCTCCCATTCAGTGTGTGCCCAGTTTTGCAACCAAGACAGAACAGAGAACAGATTTCAGCCATAAAGATGTCAGCGGGAGAGCTTGTTTTCCTTTGGTAAATTGCAATAAATTAAAGAAATGCCTTAGAGCTTGCAGGAGAAGAAAAAATAGGGAAAAAAAAAAGAAAAAAGAAAAACTGAAAATGCTGAAAAGAATATTTCAGAACGTCCTGAATTTTTCCCCTTCCTTTTCTATGGTTTACTCTGAAAGGTATGGCTTTGGCAAAGCAGCCTCTACTGTTACCTGGTAGCAACACCTTCATTAGAAGCCTCTGTGTGCACAGGTGGTGCAGGACCCTGCACCCATCATGGACACTTATCTGGAGGCAGCCACAAAGAATCAGGAAGAAACACAAGAGCACCTGCTGGCAGCATGGCTGAGACACAACATATACGTTCAACCTCAGTTCTGTGCTTGCAGTTTCATTATGATTTCTGGAAATGCCATTGTCCCTTGGAAATCAGTTTTTGCTGTGCTACAGTCTTAGGGTACTTCCATCAGAGATACAATAATACAGCAGCAATTCCTTATCGTGCACTGACACCTCCAGCCACAATTAACATCTCCCCTTTTCATTAGAGGCTTTTCTTCTGTCCCTTTACTTTGTCTCTCCCTTTTTTAAAAACAATAGCAGAAAAGGTGACAGCTGGTGTCAGTTGCTTGGGGTGCATTATAGGTAGAAACTCCATAACACTCCTGAAAGCAGAGATGTGGATACTACTGTCTAATTCCCCTCCTCCCAAGTCTCCCACCAAAGGACCTCTCCCCTAAATCTGAGCCATGATAAGAATCAGGTGCAGTTGCACTCACTATGCCTACATAGCATACAATACTGTTGCACATGCAGCACTACTGTGATCCTTTCCTGCTACAGTTCAAGATGAGAATGGAATTAAGTTCTTAAGGACATGGGCTAGTTGAGCAGGGTGATGATGGGCTGACAATTGAACTGGATGTTCTTAAAGATCTTTTCCAATCTTAATGATTTTATGATTCTATGATTCTGACAGCACATCCCGAGCCAATAGATGAGAAATCTTTTTCATTAGAGAGCATATCTCCTAGCACAGACTTAAGATTATTTGGGTCAAATATAGGACTTAAGCTGAGTAGCTCCCACTACCATCAGTGAGCAGCATTTGACTAAATGTTCATGTACATAATTGAGCATTTATAAAAAACACAAGTTCATTAATACATGTATGTGTGCAAGTTTGTAGGAAGGGAAGTTTTTAGTTGCAGAACTCAGCTCTCTAACATAGCATTTCTCAGATGAATGATAACTCATTCCCAAAAGATCTGTCTATGCGTGTGTCTGCCTTCATCAAAATAGAGATAATTCAGTAGGCACATACCAGTCTGCCTACACTCAGTTTTACACTCAAGTAACTATTTGGGAAAATTAGACCTTCAGCATTTAATATCCTGCTCACATACATTTGTTTTTTTCACACAGAGGGTGGTGACACACTGGTTGCCCAAGGAGGCTGTGGATGCCCCATCCCTGGAGGCATTCAAGGCCAGGCTGGATGTGGCTCTGGGAAGCCTGGTCTGCTGGTTGGCAACCCTGCACAGAGCAGGGGCATTAAAACTAAATTGTCTTTGAGGTCCTTTTCAACCCAGGCCATTCTATGATTCTATGATTTACCACCGAGTGCTCTATGAGATGCCTGGAAAAAAAATGCTCTGCTCCTACCCATATTTGTCAGAACGTTTTTTCTTGAATGCAAATTATATGGGATGAGTCAAATTTGGAAATCTTGGGAAATGAGCAGTATCAAGAGGTTTTGTGGAAACTTTGCTTTCTGGAAGGAATTTGACAAAGTAGGAGGAATTTCTACATGAGGAGGCCAAAAGAACTATGTGTGAACAGATGGTGACTGACAGTACCATACTGTCAGGCAGGCTGATTAGTGCAGCCTCAGTGCCACGATAACATAGATGTGCTGGGCTGGAGCTGTCTGACACTTGACAGCTGAGAGAAAATCAGCAATTGGTTGCACCTATTTGTGCTGACATACTTAAGAAGGCAGGAAATTGTGAGAAGGCAGAGTAAAGGAAACAATAATTATATACACAAACATATATGTATGCATATATATATATATGTGATGATAGTTTTTTTCTTTGTCTCTTTAGTAAGGAAAGGAGGCTGTTTCTTCTCCATCAGGTTTTTTAATTGCATCTCTATTTAAAGATGAGTATACATACTCTGTACCAATGCAGTCTCCATTTTATCAGTAGCTCCCATACAGCTATCAAGAAACTGGCTGTTAGTGGGAGCTACATCCTAAGAGCTGGGAAAGCAGAGATTATCTCAAGGATTACCAGGACCTCAGGAGGAGCTGAGTAATGCAGACCAGGTGATGCAGCTCTGCCATCTTAAAGAAGGCAGGGGTTTGCCTTCATGAGTGGAATCCATTAATGTCACTTAGATCTCCCTCCTGCTTCTCCAGAGTGTCCAAGCTGATCATCATTCTATTTAGAGCTGTGGCACCAAAGCTGGGCTCGGAATACAATGAGAAGGCAAGTTTCTCAGTCTGCTCTCATCTGTACAAAGGAACCGGAGGGGCACTTTCCCCAGGTCAGACAACCTGGCACTGGTTTTATGCTGAGGCAATGCCTGGGCAGGCTTGACAGATGCACAGTGTTTTGAAACAGAGCTTGCATTCTTAAGGCTGCCAACTGCACAGAACAGAGCTGAATGGTGCAGTTCTTGGCTGGAACAAAACTGGGAAGTCCCTGGCTTCTTCCATTCAATTGGAAATAAAATATAAAGAAAGGGCATGAACATCCTATGAAATAAGTTCCGTACTAAGACCTTACTTAAAAACACAGCTATTTATGCACAGAGTACAAAGCCTTTAGCAGAAAGCATGTGGTATAATTACCATCCTTTACAGGCCTATTTTGCCAATGGGGAAACTGAGGCAGAGAGCAGGACATGTTGCTCAACAGGCACATGTCAAGTTACACAGCTTAGAGGAGAATCCAGGTGTCTGAAGTCCATATCTGACATTGTAGATATAAGCAGAGCTACTTCTTAGCTATCTATGGAACTCCCTGCAATTAGCTACTGAGCAAAGAGGTTAGCCATTCTCTCCTCAATCAGATACATTTATGAACACCTAATTTCACTGAAAACATTCTCAATAAACTAAAAATAGAATCATATGATCATAGATTCATTAAAGTTGGAAAAGACCTTTAAAATCACCTAGTCCAACCATCAGTCCACACCCACTGTGCCCACTAACCCATGTCCCTCCATGCCACATCCACACAGTTTGTGAACACCTCCAGTGATGGTGACTGTACCACCTCCTTGGGCAGCCTGTGCCACTGCCTCACTGCTATTTGTGAGACGAAATTTCTCTTAATACCCAACCTGAACCTCCCTTGGAGCAACTTCAGGCCATTACCTCTCATTCTATTGCTGTTACCTGGAAGAAGAGGCCAACCCCTATCTTGCTACAACCTCCTTTCAGGTAACTGTAGAGAGCAACAAGGTCTCCCCCTGAGCTTCCTGTTCCCCAGACTAACATTTCAGACAGCAGATCAGTTGCATGTATCCATGGCTATGGGCAGCTTTCCTTTGCTGAGTCAGTTACATTTCCTATTACTAAGCATCCCTACCCTTGTCTCTAGACCATAAATGAATTTCTAGATACTGGACAAGTACATCTGTATTTTTTATGAAGTGTAACAATTTATGGCTTGATTTCAAACATCAGGTTCCAAAGCCAGATTCATTTAGTTCTGAAAGCATCACAGCAGGTTATATGGCTGATAAACTGGTTTTAACATAACAGTTAAAAATACTTATCTGATGCATTGCTAGCCTGAAGGCATGTACAACAAAGACTTTTTTTATATAACCCACATACACAATACGGAGCTCTATTAAAATATTTTCCTCTCAGACTTCTAAAAAGTGTCATATTGTAATTTTCATTTAAATTTAAACTACATTTAAAATTAAAGTGGTGATCTCCAATGACCCATCACTGAGATAGATCAGCCTGAGGCAAGAGTAGCTCCAATAATTTCAGCCTTTTGGGGGACCTGCACCAGAGGACATTTCAGGGGGCTGTGCTGCATTTGATTGCACTGTGTCTGCACACCTCTGATTGCCAGTGAGCAACAGCTCGGCTTTGGAAGAGGCAGGGATGATGGCTCTGCAAGCCAAATCCTACACGGAGAAATGCAGTTACCTTATTTGGGCAAAAATAGCAAGAGAAGGAGAAGGTGCATCTATAAAATCTAGTTTATTTTCATATCAGTACTGATTCACTCAACAAGAAAAGCAAATATGGAACATTATCTTTCCCAATGTTTTTCTTCAAAAGGGAAGAACAATGGTGATGTTCAGAGCAGACAAACAGCCAATGGAGTGCTCTCCTCCCACTTGAGCCCCCACAGACACTCTGATGGCTTTACAGGACACAGCTTATCCTTACAACTGATGTGTATTACAGAAGACCTTCGAGACCTTCAAATGAAGAGATGTTTGTAACTAAAAAGCATTTAGTATAATAGAGTCCAATAAAACAAGTTCTTTAGTGTATATGCAATTGCACTGAATGTTTTGGAGTGTAATGTCATTCTGCTTTTGCATACATTCTTTTTCTGAGTAAAACATTTGTGCACAGTATTGGAGATGGAATTTTACGTAGTTACAGTGGATGACCTTCAGCTTTTATTTTTTGCCTCACACTCTCACAAAATATAAACTGAGCTACAACTCAGTCTCACACTTTGACCTTTTAAAATTTACTTTTAAAAATAGAGGTTATCTTTTATGTTGCAAATTATGCCTTCATCTTGTATAATCCCACAAGTCTGATATCACAGTCCCACTTCAATTATGCTAAACTCTTATGTTAATTTTAAATCATGTAACTTAATTCCTGGCAAAGCAGGCTGGTGATTTTCAAAATGTGGTTAATGAGGCAAAGTACAATCTAGATTCTGCTACTGAGATCATCTGAATCCCTTAGGTCACTGAAGATGACTGTGGAGAGGCTCTTCTTTGCAAAAGTCGGGCTTAGATTTTCAAAAAATGAATTTTTAAGTGCAGTGAGGGGCTATGAAATTTGAAGTTGAGCATACAAAGAAGTTGAATTACTTTCACTAGAGCCATAGAACAACAGTGCAGCTAAAACAATTACACTTCTGTGCACACACGCTTCAAAAGCCTTAAGTAGCATCCTCCCTTTTTAAATCACAAATGCAAACCATACCAGATTTTCAAGATGACAGCCCAGGGACCTGGTGCCTATGTCCATGGATGCTTGCAAATCAGTGTCATTTTCCCTCTCATTTGCAGAAACCAAACATTTGCTAATAACTTTTTTCACCCTCTCAACTCAAACAATGGTTTTATCTGAGAACAGCTAGTAGACGAAATCTTATGAGACTGTACAGCTTTTTCAGTACAATTACATCCCTCTCCACATCCAAATCTCTTTCATTCTCTGGTCAGATAGGCTGAAAGCTTGTCACTGAAGCAAGCTCAACGTTAAGTCTCCAAAGAGCTTGTGCTTTGTAATGTATTAATATGTATTTCTCTGTATTAAAGAAATAATTCAAAACATGCATTAATTCATCTCCATTCTTTATTAGCATGCTAAACTTTTCATTTGCATATGGTTTGGGGAACAAATTGGTATATAAGCCTTTCCTTTTTTTGTCTGCAAATTAGCAATTAATTAACAAACACCTACATCAGACAAGACAAAGCAAATATATGGAAATCAAAAAGTTGGTGTACATTCATTTTTTACTCAACTTCCTTGATGACACGGAATAACTCATGGCAAGAGTGAAGCAACCAGAATTTGAGGCACTTACCTGAAGAAAGGTCTCAACAGTTCCATCCCAAACACTTCTGGTGTTAACACCTATGGTCTATCTATGCACGATGATGGCTCATAAAGTAGTACTGTGCTCACTTCCCTAAGGCATCCATTACCTCCTTGTTGATGCTGAACATCTGCACCTCTCCAAGCCTCCTACTGCTGATGGTTTGTGGGCTTTTTCATTCTTGTCTTTGCTCCACAGCCCAGGGAATGGGCTGGCTTTGCCATGGGTGCCAGTAGCCCCATCTGGTACAATCTCTGCCTTTGGCTGTCCAGTCTGCTCTTTTCTTCTCAGAGCAGTTCATCCTGCCTTAAGAAGAGATGGGCCTGTCTCCCTGTGGGTCACAGGAACCCATAATTACTCCTGTGAAAGGAATAATGCCATATATACACACAAGATAAAGGAAAGAACAGCAACAGTTCTGGTCATGAACAGTTTTGGGGAACAAAGGAAAAGGACATTTCACTTACTTGTACTCCGATTTTCCTCTATCCATTTTGTAGAGATTACTTCTCTTCCTGGGACATCCTGGCCCTATTTGTGCAACAAATTGCCAGGGCCTGGGCTGATGATTGGATACTGGCAGACCAAGAGCAATCACAGCAGTTGCAATGAAACTGCTTCTTGATACAAACATTGCCATGTCCCTTAGCCACCAGTCTAAGAATTTGCCTTAAGCTAAATATGAAGACTATCTTAAATACTGGTGCCACAGTATTCATCATTTGGTTGACTCCAGCGTAAAATTAAAATGTTAATTTTAATGCACACATCAGTTCTCTGAAAGAAGGGTTATGTATCATCTATATAGTACATCAGTCAAAATAGGGTAGTGGACAGTGATTTCAGGTTGCAACCCAAACTTATTCTGCTAAACAGCTGAGTTGCTGTGTCATTTGCAGTGTTATGCATTTGTTCTCATGACCATCCTCCAATGTAAAATACTCAGATCTAAAAGCAGCTACAGTCCAATGGTAATCAAACAGCCAACTCAAACAACTGAGAATACTGCAAACATCTTTAGAAAATTAGCCAATGCTTCTTTATTAATAAGAGACAGAAAGTAAAAAATACATTCAAAAAATAGTTTTAAAACCAATTTATGAAGCAGACACACCAAAAGGAATCATGCTACTCTGAATGATTTTTTCTTAAACTCTTAAAGAACTTTAGGTAAGCTAATGTAACATCTGGCTGTTCTACCTCTTCCACAATAATGGTATAAGCAGCTCTTTCAGGCATTTTACTGCAATTTATGCTGTTTATGGGTCTTACTTTCTGGTGCATTTTATTGTAACTTTATGTCACTTTAGTTTATAAAACCTGCACTAAGCCAACACAGCTCCACTTAGCAGCCACTCTGTTTCCTTTCAGAGGTAGCATCAAAGTAGTTCTTCTGAATCCCAACATGATAAATATCTAATAGAAGCCTGAAGCTATCCTGATTCTATACAATTGGTGATGTATAATTGAACATTAAATAATCCAAGTAATAGAAGTCATAGATCAGCTGTCTCTCCTCTTTAGACAATTCCTTTAAGTATTGCTTCACTACTTCTGCACTTGTTCTCTCATCGGAGGAATGTCTGTCTTTGAACCTAGGAAACTTTAGCTCAGCTGGAGCACCTACCAGCTGCAAAAAGTAATTGGCGTCTTCTTCCAGAGTTTCAAACTTTCCTATAAAATCATAGTTGATGAGGCAGGGATAGCAGAGCTTACTGACTTGCTCCCAGTGAATGTCCATTCCTACTGGACGATGGGAATCTAACAGATACTGGATAAACTCCTTGAACTTAACTCCTGATCCTGTTTCCAATGCCTCCTCATTTGCATTATGTCTATACTTCTTAATTATTGCCTTCCCAAACACTGGATGGTAATAGCTATTTGGATGTTCAAACTTATCCCTGAAGGCAGATACCAGTCTTTCCAAAGGATCACGTACAAATATAGTCTTGGTGTACGTGTTCAAACGTGTGTATATTCCTTTTAGGTCATAACTGTCCAGTTTCCTTAGGTGCTTTCCGTAGTGCACATCATCATGGGAAATATTGCGTACCGAAGTGGCAAGTCCATTGAGCACCATGAGGACCCTTTTCCAATTGGAGCAGCCTGCTTTTGGCACCTCGCAGTACAGGACCTTGTGCCTGTCCTCCACGTAAATTCTTGACACTATGTGCACCAGGTGAGTTCTCAACTTCTTCATACTGTTGTACTTCTTGCAGAACTCATATAGGAAAGACCTGCGCTTTTCCTGGATGCTATCAACATCCTTCCACTGGTCACCCGTAACCAAAGTCTTGTTCAAAGGGTGCAGCACAGGGGGCAAATTTTTGAACTGGCTGTAGGGTGACTTGCTGATCTTCTGCTGTTCAGAGAGTCCGCTCACCAAGGAGACAGCTACTGCACCAAAAGGGTCGGCCTTACCCTGCCATTGCTGGCTGCCCATCATGGCCACCTCCTGCCTACCAAGTTCAGGAGGAATATGCCTGCTCTGCGCCGCTTTCCTCTGTGTCTCTGGAGGTGGGAGAATGAAATCCTGCAAACATGGAAAAAAACAGACCTTAAAATGCAGCCACAGCACAGCCAAGCCCTATCACATTCCAACAGTGGCACAGACAATTGTGTGCAAGCAAGGTGCCTTAAGTACTACAAGCCCTATCTTGAACCACTTGATCAATACATCTAGCTTAGCAACAGGCTGAGCTAATTACTGGAATACATACATACTTGGCAGTGCACAGCAGGTCTGCCTACAGAAAGATAGCATATACCAAATCTTTCAAGACACAGAGGGATGCTAATATTCCCAGCAGTGATGGCCAGCCTACACCATGCCTATTACCTTTACCCTCCACGACAGCACTGGTTGAATTACAGTGCTGCTAACAGCTTTCTAAACTGAGCCAACTGAGCCAATTGTTGAGTGAACCTGCTTTTACCACTGTGAGCTGGAATCCCTGCCCCCCAGTGGCTGCACAGCCAGTGCTGGTAGTAGGGAACCAAATGAAGGCTCCTGAATAGGTGACATCAGTGCCTTTGGATAGGGTAGAGTGATAGCTGACCCCCTCTCCAAACAGTTCCTCTTCCTGATCCCTATGGATAGGTCACAGAAGCCACAAGCATTAGACTGCATGCAGATAAAGCGTTTGCCATACAGAACCTCAGCTAGCTCCAGTCACAGCCAAAAAATAAGTGTTTTCAAAGCTTATTCCATCTAACTTATTTAAACATCAACATTAATGTCACCAACTAACTAAACATCAACTAGTGACCCTGCAAAGAATGTAAGAAGATGAGACTTTCCTCCCAAACATTTCTTCCACTGTCGCAAGCTTCCATGAAATCCACAAGCTGCAGGAACAGCAAAGCTCAAGTCTCTGTTTTGCAGTCAAATTCTACAAATTATCATGCAAGTCGACTGAAGACATTTTTGCATCTTAACTATTCTTGTTCTCTCTTCCTGAGTGGATTCTATCGTGTTTACTATAGCTTGTACACTTTTGCCTCCTTTCTGCAGGCAAGCCTGCAGCACTGCGACATCAATAAACTGCCTGTTTCTTTGCATTTCTGAAAGGGAGGAAATAGGTCAATATGTTTTTAAATATCCCATAGCAAACACCAGGTAACCAGATGGACACCCATACACAGACCATCTGATTTCATAGGCCTAACTTTTTTGGAAATCCACACAGAAGGATTCTTTTGCCATAAAGTGATTAAACATTTACTGGAAAGTTGATTTGTGGACTAGCAGACACTTAAGCATGGGTTTCGGAGGATAGGAAAGTTCACAGACCAACTCCAATAAAGCTGTTAACAATTCAGAGAAATAATGTAAGAAATGGCTGAATACACTGAACATAACTTGAATTCCTGTTTGATATAAAGCCTATAGAAAAAAACTGTCAGTTTGAAGAAAAATTAGCCTATCTTAACATGTATTAATTTCCAGTGAGAAAAACTAATCTGGGGGGTAAGGCCATTGGGTACTGCCACAAGCCACAGACCAACAGACATTTGCTTTCATTGAATGGAGTAAAATGATTATTGTACTGGTGAAAGCAATAAAAGAAGAGAGCCATGAAGGACCTGTACATCTAAGGGAGCTCTCCTGTGTCAATGTCTTCAGACTTGCAAAAGGATAACAATTCTTGCAGTTTGGCCTGATGTGATCTTTCTCATATCATCTAATTTTTGTGATCTAATATTTCATTATTTAAACAGAAGAAACATGTGTGCATAGAGATCTATCCCTTCTGCTTTAGGATAGAAAGGGTTCAGGTGTGTTGTTGATGTATAATTACAGAAGGTAGTGCTGGTACTAAGAGGGGGGATGACAATGGCGACTTACAAATGCTACTGTAGAACCACAGGCCTACAAACTATTTGAATTTTTTGACCTTGTAAGTAACTTTAAAAGATGAAAATGAAAAATATGGGTTACAGAGTAATCTAGCACTCAACACCAGGCTCAGCAGAGACAGGAACAAAGTAATCGAAGGTCTTAAATTAATCAGCACGGATCTGGGGTATTTTATAAAACAGAAGACAGTCCCCCAAAACTGTGACTAGACTGTGGTACCCCAATGCAGAAAAAATTCAGGAGAAGGCAGAAGTGCATCATTCCTATGCTATGTAATTCTAGTTTAGCAGTCTATTTCTGAGGACATTTCAGTACAAAGAGACTTAACAACCAGAATTTCAAACCAAAGCTGCTAAAATGAGCCCAACTCTTCAAAGGGAGAGTTCAACTTCCTGAATTAAGTCTGTCATCCAAAGCCAATGGAAGATGCTTTGGTTCCACTAGGCCAGGATGGAAATGTAAAGACTGAAAGGTGGGTGGCATGATTTAATTCAATTTCAAACAGCCCACCTGTGGTGCAGGACCAACCTCAGAGAATAACCTGAGGAGATATCAGAAGAGGACTGTATTTTAGCCTCAGAAACTGTGAATGCAGCTGTAGGAACCACTACTGAAGGATTTTTCAAAGGATTAGAAGACTTCACAGAAAGATGGGCAGAACTATTCAGAGAAAACTCAGGAAACACCCTAAAGGGACAACGTGCACAGTGGGAGTTACTTGAAAGGGGCTCCCTCTCAGCAAGATGAGGCAAAGGAAGAATCAGGGAAAAAAAAGGCCCCAAACAGAAGGAAAAAAAGAGGACCTGGGGAAAACAATGGAAGTTCTGAAGGGGAAAAAACTATCTAAGTAGGTAAAATACTGTTATTTGCTTCCCCTCTCCACTTTCTCTTCTCATTCAGATACATTTCCCAAAGTGAATACAACAGTAGTGACTAATAAACATTTTTATAAGCTCCATGAGAAGTTATGCAGTAAATGCCGACTCTAACTTGCTATATTTAAGAGTGGGAACAGATAACGGAAATGGTAATTTTCAAAGGCATGCATAACTGTTCCACTGCCATCTGTTTCAACTGAAAAATAAAAGAAAAACAAACCAAAAACTATTTATAGACTTGCCTGAGTAACCAGGCTAGTAACCTGCAAGAGTAAGATGAATGATGAGTTGGATCAGGCTTTGCATTTAATGAGAGACATTTAAATAGAAAATTTCTCAAGAAACTACCTGTTCAGCTAGATGTTGAATAAGCAGTACTGTATTTCTTAAACAAAACTACTTAATTCTGGTATGTTTAACTACTACTGCAACTCCGAAATGCTGGGAAAGGATTTTAATATTTTATAATACCAGGCTTACATGAAGTTAGGTGCTTTCTTTGTCTTCCTTTTGGCACCAGCTGTTTTTTCAGTGCTCATTTTCTGACACTGTAGACATCTGAACATCCCCATGCTATGCTGACTTTATTTTGAAGAAGGAATGTGAAAATAAGAAAATTCCAAACCAATAACCATTAAAAAAAAAAAAAAAGAAAAAAAGAAAAAGAATGTATGACCATTACATTTACCTTCTTAACTGTGCAGCAGCCCACAAACTGATGGGCATCACCATTTTGGAACATGTCTGAACCAACAGGCAACAAGCAGTTAATCCTCTTGCAGTTACTAAATCTGGCTCCAGACCTTCCAGTGCAAATGGTCCTACCAAACTCTTCCAGCCACGTGTCCAAATGCAGGGATGGCCACTCATGGCTCTCTAAAGAAAAGCTAAGTTTGGGAACCAATCACTTGGCATGGGAGATGAACACAACGGTCACCTTGGGTAGAAGCAAGTTTGACTTGAGACACTTGACATTCTGTGCAGCAGGCTGCACATATTTCTTCCAAGAATTAAAATCCAGTAAAGTGTTGCACCCTCGCCAATAATTATGTGCAGTGCTGTGTCCTTCGTTTGCATTAACACATTTGAAAGAAAGTTAGGAAATGGCCAGGAGTCTAATTTAGATGAGTATGCACATGACATCTTTCTCACTTTGGTTGGGCAGGAGCAGAAGGTAGACTTAAAATTTGTATTTGTTCGAATACAAAGAAAAAAGGAATTTATTAAGAGTGTTAGTTTAATGCTTGGCTACTGGCAGGCAAACTAGTGAAGCTGCTGAAACATAAGGCATTTTTTTAGGTCATTAATGGATTTCTTCTGTCATTTTTATTGCTAAATATTCCTTTCCTCTCCTCTATCAACAAAATGATTTTCCTTGCTGTAAAAATAAGTAGCCAATCCTTTCTCTTACACACATCGAAATTGTCCTTTTCTTTAATACCTTCACAAGCCACTGAGGTAGAAAAGACTGACTACTGCCAAGAATGCTTAAGACTCATCCAATTACACTTTGTAGTGGTTTTACACTGCACTTGTGGGATCTCATCTAGACAGTTTGCAATTAGAGCATCCTGCCATGCAAAAAAGATAATAATGTATTGAAAAGGATGATATTCCAGGGCAGATTTGCAAAGATTTAATGGCCTGCAGTGCAGACAATGCAGTGTTTCCTAAACGTTTTAGTGCTGGATCTTATTTTTACAAACAAGAGTAATAAAATTAAGTGATCCTAACAGAAAACATAGGATAGAGAACAAAGGAAGAAAGAAATACTCTATTCTATTGTGTTTCTTTTTAGGTAGAAAGCAGATGCAGAAGGAGTCTTGTCTGGGACATATTCTCATTTTTTTTAAATTTACTCTGTGACTCCCTGATAAGTGAGCACAGGGAGAACACCTTCTTGATCTAGGTCTTTAGATGCTGGCAGCTTCAGTACCAAAGGACTTCAAAGAAACATCCTCTTACTTGGATTGGAGGTGGGTGCGAGTCTTTGAAAAGGTCATCCATATTTTAAGTAAATTAGATTAAGGTTTAAACTAACAAACCTTCTACCTAGTTGAACGATTAGGAAGGATTTTTTCAGAATTACAGCAGATGATTCAAATTCTATTTGAAATATGAGGAAAACATGAGGCTCTGTTCAGCCTGGAGAAAAAAAGACTGAGAGAGGATCTGATAAATGTTTATAAATGTCTAGAGGGAGATGGGAGGCAAATGGATGAGGTCAGGCTCTTCTCAGTGTTGCATAAGGATAGGAGAAGGAGTAATGGCCTAAAATTTGAACATAGGAATTTCTGTACAACATATGGAAGTACTTCTTCACAGTAAGGGTGACAGAGCACTGGAACAGGCTGCCCAGAGAGGTTGTGGAGTCTCCTTCTATGGAGATATTCAAGACCCGTTTGGACACCTACCTATGCAACCCGCTGCAGGGTACTGACTTTAGCACAGCGATTGGCCTCAGTGATTTCCTGAGATCCCTTCTAACCCCTGCAATTCTGTGATTCTGTAAAAATTTGGAATGATTCAATCTCCAGCATGCCAGTGAAGCACAGAACCATTAATACTTTAAGTGTAAAAATGTGTATAAGTATATATTTGCTATATTCATGTACGCACAAGTTTCCTTAAGCTTGCCAGAAGAATGGAACATCCTCAGCTTTTTTTTGTGTGTGTGTTAGAAAAGCATTTGCAAAGCATAATTCAGAGCGATCACAACCCTCTGCTGCAATGCTAACACGGCTAATAACTTTCTATGTCTCTGCAGAGCATTGTAAAGGAAAATCCTACATGATCTCCCAATGAAGAGACTGGCCACAAGTGGTAGGTAACTCTGATGAGGTGCTTTGCTTTCTGTGCAATGCAGATGAACCCTAGGATTCATCACTTGTGCTTAAAACAGCTGCTCCGGAGACAGGTACCAGTAACCTCTCTCCTTGCAGATACTCCACTGCAAGTTTTTGTCTTACTTATTTCAGGCAGTTCACTACGCTCCTTGCAAGCCAGAGGTATTCCTTGTGAACAGTGTAAGTACACTGGAAGTACTTCTGTCAGAGATGTATAAGGTTGCTATGTGGTTTATATGCAATTCCATTATGGAATGAAACAACTGTACTTTGAATTTTTCACACTTCTTTCCGCTCCTGAAATTCTCCAAAGATCAAAAAAAGTAGCAGCAGATTTAATGTTTCCCCTGGATTATGGTCTAGGAATATATCTTATGTAGAGCCACCAGTTGCAAGCCCAACAGTCAATAACAATAGATACAACATATTCCTATGAGATAGATACTCCTAAATGTACTTGTACGAAACACCATTAATATTACTAAATTAGCTTGGGGGAAGATAAATTAAAAAAAATGAGTATATGAGGTGCTTGGAGTTTCCTGCAGAGACTAATAAAGAGGTAAACTTTGTATTTTGTAGTTGAAACACAATCAGGTCCAAGGGAGGTTCTTCTGAACACAAAGCCAGACACAAACAAGAAAAGCTTATTATAGTAAGAAAAAAAATACTGCAGGTAAGTTTTAATTAACAGATACCAGACATTTTGAGTGCTGCTCTACAGAACAGTTTTGTGAATCAGTGACTATTGTCCCTTGAATCTATCAGCAGAAAGCTAGGCATCTCACTGCAGTGTGACTGAGAGTTACGCCAAGGGCACAGACAAAGTGAGTCAGAAAGAAAAGGTAAGAGGGAAAGAGGCTTTTTTTCCTTCTTTCTTAATTACTTTGTGTTTGGTTCTGTTTGGTTGTGTTTTTTTACTGTTGATTGTTTGTTTTGCTTTAGTTTTAAATGTAGTATGGCCAATGTTGGTGAATCACAGAATCACTAAGGCTGAAAAAGACCTCTAAGATCATCCAGTTCATCCATCAGCCCATCACCACCTTGACCACTAACCATGTGCCTCAGTGTCACATCTATTCTGTTCTTGAACACCTCCAGGGATGATGACTCCTTGGGCAGCCTGTTCCAACACCTCACCACCCTTTCTGAGAAGAAATTTTTCCAAATATCCAACTTGAATCTCCCCTGGCACAACTTGAGGTCATTCCTTCTCATCCTACTGCTGTCACATGGGAGAAGAGGTAGACCCTAACCACACTACAGCCTCATTTCAGGAAGCTGTAAAGAGCAATAAGGTCTCCCTCGAGTCTTCACTTCTCCAAACTGAACTATCCCAGTTCCTTCAGTTGCTCCTCATAAGATGTGCTCAGCTTCCTTGCCCTTCTCTGGACATCATCCTGCATCTTGACCATCTTTCTTATAGTGAGTTGGTGTGGAAAAAATGTGGAGAGAACAACTAGCATAGAGCTAGTTTTGGAAAACAACCCAGATCCATGGGTCACTGGGAAAGAAGAGAGGCCTAAAAAGGCAAGATAAACAGCAGCATTATCAGGGCCACAGTAGTAATTCTTTCCCTTCTTAGTAAGAGGACAGAAGGAACCCATTTGTCTGTGCCCAAGAAGCCTATGAGACACTGCTAGCTTGGCACTAGGCTCCCCTCCTCTCCCTGCCTCCAGTGCAGAAAGCACAAAGTCACCTGTGCTAATGAGGCAAGACAGTCTGCACCAGCCATTTCAACAAGCTGATTCATATGGTCAGCAGCCTGGATGAAGGAAATTAATCTCTAATTTGACTTGCCAATTCTTGTTTAAATCTGGAATTAATTCCCCCCAGTTTCCACCCTAACAGTCAAAACGTGATTTCTGTAAAACATGTTCAAAATGGGACAGATAAGAAAGATCAAGGCGCTGTTAATAGAAAAAGTCCCAATTAAGATGCCATAGTTATCAGAAACTAACACAGTTTGAGTGACAGATTAAAAATTTACCAGGACAGTTGCAAGGAAGTACTGAAAACAAAAACAAATGCCCTACCTTATTAATAACAAAGAAACCACTGTCAAGGTTGATCAGTGGTGATGATAAATTGTTTTCTGGATAATGTAATGCTGATGCTACTCCACTAGCTTTCTGACAACAGTTTAATGGGACTTGTCCTTCACAGAGTAATTTACAGACTTGTAAATAAGTGACGGTGTTACAACCCAGACTGCCTGTGTTTAGACAGGGGATGCACTCAATTTGCATGGAGCACTTCTCTCTAGTTGTGTAGCTAAAGTGCACTGCTACTAAAGGACAAATTTCAGATCACAGACCATTTACATCACCATATTTAGCCTTAACTCATTCCTGTGCAGTCACATTCATTTTGGGAACAGGTTGTTCAATGTGTTCAACCAGTATTTAATTCTTAGCTCAGTCCTCCTGTGTGTCTTCTCAATAAAACCTAAATCAGCCACTGCAGTCACTGACCAGAAAGAACAATGTTGTGCTAAAGCAGCTTAAATAACCTGAAATTCAGAATTAACTCAGACTAAAATGATACTTGTTCAATGAAGAAGAACATTATAAAAAATACTTCAGGTTTTCACTGGCTGGTAGGTTTACTATTAGCATATGCAAAGTTCAAATTTGACGACAACACTTTCAGGTAATCACAAAATATTACATATGGGTCTCTTATTTAAGTTCATTAAATAATGTTACTGTACCTAATTTCTCATAATTTGAAGCACAGAAGCAAGACAAGTAATCTAAACAGTATCCTCTGTTGACACGTAATTCTAAAAATCATTACTTCCAAGTACAAGATAACTCATATGTACAGTCATTTTACAAAGAGGAAAATAAATAATGTCTCTTGCTCATTCACAGCTCAAGCCAGATAGGAATTTAGAGTACACTTGATATTTTAAACAATATCTGTTGTTTAAAATAAAGGAGTTGACACTGGAGGCTAGATACCAACATCTGTTAATCCAGAGGAATTAGGGTCCTTGTCCTGGCACTTGGTGACCAGCACCATCAGGTAAATCAGGTAAATCTGATTTTCCTGGGCACCACCTCTATGAAGAGATTCACTATGTATCTCTCCAGAAGCTGATCTAACTGCTGGGCATTAACTGCAGAGGTTGATCAAATCTGCAAGATCAGACCAAAACATTGGCTCCAGAAAGTGCTGTAATCACCACGAAGGTAAGCCTCCCTCTACAGCTTACTTTTATCTACAGGAGGGATACAATGGGGGTCTTAGAGGTAGCAGAAGTTCTGGGCTTTAAACAGAAGACAGAATGTGGACTTCCTTATCTCCAGCATCACTGACTCAGTTTTCACAGATATCCCAACAGCATTTTAAGACCTCTCAGTATACCCATACCTCATGCAGTCCAATCTGGCAGGTGTGAATTTTCCCAACAAGTTGGTCATTTCTGGGTTCCCACCACACTAATATAAGTGAACAGGCTGGCTCAGTACTACCAACACTGGGGCACATCTGCACCCACAGAGCAACAATCCTACAGGGCACAGCTACCTGTAAGGTGATGAATGAGCAGAAGTTAATGAAGACCTGGACTTGATGGTACAATTTCAGTACATCAGTTTCCTTCCTAACATGCCCCCACAGCCTACAGTGAAGACAGCTACTTTAAGAGTTGCTTAGATGCTTGTTTTGAGTAGCCAAATGCAGAGTTTGGATGCCTGTTAAGATATCTGGAACAATAAAGGAACAGAGAGCGTATGCTATACTGTGAAACAATGTGATTGTAAGCCCAAAAGGCTTCAAGTTGGGTACTCAATCGTTTCCACCAATTACTTTAGGGAATTACTTTAGCTGCAGACATCAAGCTATAAGAAAGCTGTTTACCAAGCCATTCTCATAAGCAGCAAGACAAGCGGTGGCCTAGTTCTGCAGGGGCTTCAGTCACATTTCTCTACCCTGTCTCCCAGCCCAACACTTGCACTTTCTGCTGATTTCCAACTGGTAGAAGTGGTTGATGTGAATGCAGTGGTTCACCAGCTCTATTCCTGCTTGCTGGCCAACCCTCTGCCCTCTCATGAAATAGATATGTCTATTATATATATATATATATATGCCTATTATATATATAATATATATATATATGTCTAGATATGTCATCTGTCTTTCCTTCAGAAAGGACAAATTTTCCCCCCTTCTTTTGTAACTGTGTCAAAGTTAGCTAAAATTGGTGCTGTTTTCAGGAGGACTGACAAGGAGAAAGCCTGGCAGTGTGACTGGAGAGGCCTCCCCATGGAATCAGGGGCACTTACAAGCAGAGACATGTAAAAATGAAGATGAATAAACAAGTGTACTCCTTCCCCACAAAGGAGGGAAAAAAAAAAAAAAAAAAAAGCAGAAAAAAAAGCAGAAAAAAAAAAAGCCTGTAATGTAGTGTTTTACTTCTGCATACATGGCAATATTTCTCACATTAGTGGCTGTGGTAAGATCCACGGGGATTTTTTTGCTGGTAAACAGAATCCATTTCCATCTTGTCTGCAGGTAAACACACTTATCTTCCAACATAAACAAGACATCGTGTTCTTTTAAAAATAGTAAGAAAGGTTTCAAATGAAACTAGGTTCAGTCAAAGAATATTAATGTATATTCAGGCATGAAGAATTCAATTTCCCCAAAATTGCTTTGGAAGAGATGATAAGATCTCTAGAGATCTTAAAACACTCTCTATTCAATCACAATTACCATTTTATTCAAATTAGATGACTTTATTGGTAAACAAAAAATAAATATAAATGTATATAGCACTCGAAATTGACAGATATCTCAAATCTGTATTTGTCTACATTCATATACTTTTAAATAAATTCATGTGTTCAATTTTACAAAAATAACCATTAATACCTGAGAATTGATTACAATCATAAATTACTGTGGAACAAAATAGGCTATGAATTTACAAAGGGAATTATTTGCTGCATACTCTCTCTTGACACTAAACGGAAGGTAATATATCCTATTTTCACCAGGAATAAATTCATGTTTATCACATGAGAAAAGATGTAAGAGAATGTACTCTTACATCTTACTCAAGTAAGAGAAAGTACTCTTGTTTATTCTGTGGAAGTTTTTTGGTCTAGCTGTCCTCTTGGTATGTGTGTCAGTAGTGTTACAGATCATCAAAACACTAACTAGCTCAACCACTGTCCTTCTTTGAAGCAGAAGAATGATTAGAAAGGACTGCGCTGCAATTAAGGGCAGATGCATGGGCCAGAACCACAGTGTTTGGTTTGTAACTTGGAGAAAGTTTTTGACCTTCACACTTCATTTTTCAATGTCTGCAAAACAAGGAAAGATAATAATTGCCTACCCCATGTGAATATTGTGATTTCCAATTTCTGATTAACACTGGTAAAAAAAACCATGCAATTTTACAGAGTGAGAGGGGACTGCCAGAATGCTGAGAGTCAGGACTGCAATCCAACTTCTCAGCCGTTCTGCCTTCCATTCCTCAAATCTCATGTAACTTCTTTCATTACTTATGCTCAGTTTTCAACTTCTTCTTAGCCTGCTGCATACGCTAATCTTTGCTTTTATCACAAGAATTATCCTCAAAAATGTATTCTTATCTACACATATATATATATTCCTGCATATATATTCCTGCAATGGCTTAATAATCATAGAATGTTTTCTTTTAAAAGTATACTGAAAACATTCTCAAATACAAGTGTCTGCTGTTCTTGTTTGAGTAATATTCTTCCCTCATTTTTCTGAGATTCACCATCTCACTACTATGCAATACTTCATAAGTGAACGATTATTGTGTTATCTGAACTTGAAGATACTGGTATCAGAATCAGATCCAATCAGCTTGGAAGAAAAAAAGCATTAAGTGCACTGCAAACCTAAACAAGTTCCCCTATTCAGTTTTTGTATCTGATCATATACCAGATATCACCAGAGGGTTGTGCTGCCATTCATGGAGACCTCAGCATACTTGTGAAAGCAGTTAATTAGAACATCATGAAATTCAGCAGTAGGAAATGCAAAGTGCATCTCCTGGGGGGAACAACCCCAGGGCTGTTTAGTTTGGAGAAGAGGAGGCTGAGGAAGAGACCTTGCTGCTCTCTTCAAATATCTGAAAGGTGATTGCAGCGAGAGCGGGATTGGTCTCTTCTCACTGGTAACAGGTGACAGGAGAGGGGAAATGGCCTTAAGTTGCACCAGGAGAGGTTTAAGTTGGATATCAAGAAAAACTTCCTTACAGACAGGGTTGTTAAGCACTGGAATAGGCTCCCCAGGGAGGCGGTTGAGTCACCATCCCTGGATGTGTTTAAAAACCGTTTGGATGTGGTGCTCAGGGACATGATTTAGCAGAGTGTTGTTAGAGTTAGGGTAGTATGGTTAGGTTGTGGCTGGACTTGATGATCCTTAAGGTCTTTTCCAACCTGAGCAATTCTATGATTTCATGAACTCTGCGCCCTGTCACAAGCTGGAGGCTGACTGCCTGGAACAGGACCTGGGGGTTCTGGTCCTGATCATGAGCCAGCAGTGTGTCTCCACGGCAAAGAATGTCAACAGCATCCTGCGCAGCATTAGGCAGTGCATTGCAAGCAGACTGGGGGAGGTGATTCTTCCATTTTGCTCAACCCTGGAAAGACATCTGGTGTATAGGCTTCAGTTCTGTGCTCCTCAGTAAAAAAGAGGCAAGGATATAATCAAGATGGAGCCACGTTCCTCCCACTGGAGAGGAAGACACAAGGTGGACAGGAAACAAGTCAGTGGGCAGTAATTATAGCATAGGAAATTTCACTTGCATTTTAAAAAAATGCTTCTCCTCTGCAAAGGTACTGAACACAGACAGATTCCCAAAGAGGCTGTGCAGTCTCCATTCTTGGAAATACTCAAAATACAGACATTGTTCTGGGCATGCTAACCTGCTCATGCTAACCCTGCTTTGAGTAAGGGGGGTTTGGTCAGATGACCACCAGAGATACCTTCCAGCCTCAACCATTATAAAATTCTATAAAGAATATGGAAGCATTCCCCTTGTTTAGTGGGATAAAATGCGGTAGTTTCTTTTGAATCCTTTCAACA